>NW_011494925.1:5050526-5066162 GCF_000754665.1 Bison bison bison
CCTCCCCCACCCCCCGCCACCAGCAGGCCGGGGTCGGAGTCTGCAGTTTCTCCCGGGTTACTCCAGACGCCCCTGACCACATCACCTCTTCCTTTACTTACCCAAGCCGAGTTTGCTCATGGCCCTGCTGGGCCCTGCAGCTCATGGAACGGGAGCTCCTGGGCGCTCAGCTCTGGCGTGACCATGACCTTGACTGTGACCTTGATGGTTCCCAGGACCAACCCTGCCTCGGCCCTCGGGAGCATCCTCCCCTGCCCTCCATGACGGGCTGCTCCGGCCTCTTAGTTCTCCCCCAGGCCCTGCGGTGTGCCCGGCTCCGTGTGCTTGGCCTCCGCCCCCTGTACCCCCTGACCTTGACACCTACCCCCCAGCCCCCACCCACTGGGAGGTCTGCTCCAGGCAGTTGGACCGAGCTTCTCTCGATGCAGCTTCTACGTGGTCAGCCTCACAGAGGGACTGCCTCAGGTCCACCTAAATTGTTCCCAGCTGGCAGTGCCGTCCCTAAAGGCAGGGACCCTGCCAGACCTGTCCCCTCAGGTCACTGGGGTGGCACGAGGTACTGAACCTGGAAGTGCTGTCTCCCAGGCCGGACTCCACCAGCAAGCAACAGAACCCAGATTCTGCTCTCTCTTCTCAGCTGGAAGGACTTAGTTCCCAGCTGTTCCACCATTTTTAACAGAGAATTTCCTTCCATCCCAAAAGGCTGGATGCCAGGGTCTAGAGAGCTCTGGCTTAGAAATGAATTCACCTGCACAACTGAATTCTTTCTGGCAATTTGCAGAGGTTCAGAGAAACCCCTCAGCACGGCTCCGAGGTTCCGGATAAAGCCCTTAGCATCCCTGCCTTGCCTTTCTCCAAGTGCAAAGCCGAGCGCAGGTGCTGGGTGAGTCACTCACATGGAACGTGGCTGTCAAGCAGGGCTCATCCCCCAGGTCGTTTCATCCACCTGTGCTCTGCACTGTCTGCAGCAAACCAGACCATGTGGACGGCACAGGAAGCACAGGCTGCCCCGTGTGCAGGGGCCGGTGCAGGAAGCACAGGCTGCCCCGTGTGCAGGGGATGGCGCAGGAAGCACAGGCTGCCCCGTGTGCAAGGGACGGCGCAGGAAGCACAGGCTGCCCCGTGTGCAGGGGCCGGTGCAGGAAGCACAGGCTGCCCCGTGTGCAGGGGATGGCGCAGGAAGCACAGGCTGCCCCGTGTGCAAGGGACGGCGCAGGAAGCACAGGCTGCCCCGTGTGCAGGGGCCGGTGCAGGAAGCACAGGCTGCCCCGTGTGCAGGGGATGGCGCAGGAAGCACAGGCTGCCCCGTGTGCAAGGGACGGCGCAGGAAGCACAGGCTGCCCCGTGTGCACGGGCCGGTGCAGGAAGCACAGGCTGCCCCGTGTGCAGGGGATGGTGCAGGAAGCACAGGCTGCCCCGTATGCAGGGTCAGGACCTGCAAGTTGTCGCCAGGAGGGTCTCCAGAGGCTGACCTTGACCCCCTGCCCACCAGATGAGGGCCCCAAGCCTCCGGCGGTGTCTGTGGTCATGAATAGGGAGGTGGGGCCACACGCTTGTCTCTGGCACCTAGAGACTCCTGTAGTGGCACACGTGGGACTGGGCATGTTGGGGGTCTGCCTGGGCCACCCCTTCCATAGATGCAGTGCCTGGTGATGGTCCAGGAGGGAAAGCTGAGCTCTCGCTGGAAGTTTTATAAGTGTGACCAGCAGCCATACGGAGCAGGTCATTTACAAGTCCACTTGCTCAGGTGAGCAAACCGAGGCAGGGCTCCACGTAGGAGGTGATGCTTACTCTGAGGCCCCAGCTGCAGGCCACCCCCAGTTCTGGGTACTCCACGCGGGCCCCCACTGCCTTTACCTGACCCTAGGTTTTGCCTCTCAGGGTGACATTAACTGCAGATGACCGATGGCTGAGACATTTCTGTGTAACAGAGGCACTGACTGGGAGAGATGGGAGGGCTTCCCAGAGCCCAGCCAGGGCCTCCTCTGCGAGCAACAGGGCCCTGGGTCCCCCAGAGCTCTGCAGGGTGGGAGCGGCTGCCTTGCCTCCCCCTACACCCCGTCCTGCCCACCCCACAGGCACGCATAACCATCCGCTCACAATTTACTACACCAGCTGTCCTTGGCAGAATGTGCTAATGCCTGTTGAACATTCAGAAAGGCTGAGTTGAGGGATCCTGAAAATCACATTGTAGCTCTGGCTGCGGACACGTCACCCTGCGACCACGCGGAAGCTCTGAGCCCTGCTTGTTTATAAACTGCTACTTATACCCATTGTCTCACTGTAACCAGAAAACGACAAACATCACACATTCATACATGATGGTCTCAAACAAACCGTGATGATTCAGTGAGTGCTGTTCTGTATTTAAATGACTGTTTTTACCTAGATTGTATACCTTATGCTGTTTTCTACCACATTCTTGGAAATTATACTCCATCACCGACTTGCATCAAAACCATATATGTGAGTGTGTGTGTGTGAACATACAAGAAGCAATACAGATGCCAAGCCACACCCCAGACCCAGAGGCAGAATGCGCAGCTGCTGCTGCTAAGTCGCTTCAGTCGTGTCCGACTCTGTGCGACCCCACAGACGGCAGCCCACCAGGCTCCCCCGTCCCTGGGATTCTCCAGGCAAGAATACTGGAGTGGGTTGCCATTTCCCTCTCCAATGCATGAAAGTGAAAAGTCAAAGTGAAGTTGCTCAGTCGTGTCTGACTCTTAGTGACCTCATGGACTGCAGCCTACGAGGCTCCTCCGTCCGTGGGATTTTCCAGGCAAGAGTACTGGAGTGGGGTGCCACTGCCTTCTCCAGAATGCACAGGGTGGCCCCCAATTCTGCTCTTTTTTTGACTGGCTGGGGAGGAGTGGCCAGTGAGCTATTCCTTCTCCAAATAACCAGGCTGACCCTTTAACCTGCACTACACACATCCAGTGACATCGCTGTTCACCCGCGCCCCCGTGCCCAGTCACTGCCAGGGAAGGGCAGCGTAGGACATGCTGCCGACCTTGAGACCCAGCGCCCTTGATGCGCCATTGTTTCCCACCCTCTGGGCTCTTAGGGAAGGCCGCACCTTCCTCCTCTGTGGGGAGAGCGCTGGTCTGGCTGGGACTCACGGCTTTTCCCCGCTTTGGGCCGACGTGGTGGCCGCTCTGTTCCACGCCCCCGGGAGCCGCTTACAGCCTCCTGAGTCCAGGAGAGGCCAGCGTGAGGACGGCTGCAGCTTCACCCCTGAGTTTTCCTGTATCTTCAAATGCCACAGAGGGTGAGATGGTTGGAGGGTATCACCGACCCAATGGACGTGAGTGTGAGGAAGCTTCGGGAGACAGTGACGGATAGGGAACCCTGGAGTGCTGCAGTCCACGGGGTTGCAAGGAGTTGGGCACGACTTAGTGACTGCACAACATCAACAGCTCAGGTTCACACAGTAGAAAGTACATGCTGTTTGTCAGAGCAGGACTGTATCCCTCCTCCCACCAGAATAACACACATATAGAACCCCCCTCTGTGAAGGTGAGTCCATCTATTAAATTTAACAACAAAATGAAAACCTTCTATTGACAAGATATAAGTCATGGTGGGCTTCTTCTCACTATAATTAATTTAACTTTTTAAAATTCCTGTGATTAGATAGCTTGAAACATAAGGCCTAAGGGATCATGCAACTATAATTTCATCAGGGAAGTTTAATAAAATTTCATATTCACAGCTGACCAGATCTTTAATGAAGCTAGAGACAATAAAAATGATCATCACTCAGCTAATTAGAGGTTTTGCCAAGAATACACTTTAAAACTGCATGGTAGAGCTTAGCCCACCACACATCATCATTGCTGGCTCATTCATGCGCATCACCCTCATTTAAAGGGAGGTTCCCAGGCTTCATGGAGCAGTCAAATAGTAAAAATGAGGAGTGAGGTCTTTAGACTGGCATTTCCAGAAGTCTGGGAAGCTTTCATCTTTGCTAAGACACAAAGATCCGTCTAGTCAAATCTATGGTCTTTCCAGTAGTCATGCATGGCTCTGAGAGTTGGATCATAAAGAAGGCTGAGCATCAAGAAATTGATGCTTTCAAACTGTGCTGCCAGAGAAGACTCTTGAGAGTCCCTTGGACAGCAAGGAGATCCAACCAGTCCATCCTAAAGGAAATCAACTCTGAGTATTCATTGGAAGGACTATTGCTGAAGCTGGAGCTACAATACTTTGGTTACCTGATGGGAAGAACTGAGTCATTGGAAAAGACCCTGATGCTGGGAAAGATCGAAGGTAGGAAGAGAAGGGGACGACAGAGGATGAGATGGTTGGATGGCATCACTGACTCCATGGACGTGAGTTTGAGCAAGCTCCAGGAGATAGACAGAGAAGCCTGGCATGGTGCAGTCCACAGGGTCTCAAAGAGTCAGACGTAACTTAGTGACTGAACAAGACATTAAGAGAAAACAAGAAATTACCATGTACTAGCCTACACAAAAGGAAGAAAGGGAATTTGGGAAAGTACAAGAAAAGAACAAGAAGGCATCATCTCAGAATAAAAGGGATGCACTCAGGTCACGTTCTGACCCTCCTGCCGAGAGCCTGAGTCTGTCCACATGCCCCTTCACCGAGGGAGGCTAGTAGTCACTTTCTGACCCTCCTGCCGAGAGCCTGCGTCTGTCCACACGTCCTTCACCGAGGGAGGCTAGTAGTCACTTTCTGACCCTCCTGCCGAGAGCCTGCGTCTGTCCACGCGTCCCTTCACCGAGGGGAGCAGCCTTGCTGCTGGTCTTCTGGGCAGGGCCCGGACACGCCGGGAAGCCCCAGAGTCCCAACAACCCTCCCTCCTGCTGGGCAGGAGGCCCAAGCCCTGAACGCCACTCTGAACCCACAGTCCTCATTTTGCCACTGACCTCCAGCAGCTTCCCAGAGGAGCTTCTGGTACATATAATATACATGTGCTTGCTCCCCATATGACATCCCTCAGAAAATAAAATTTGTTCCTTCATTTTGAGGGCTCAGACTCACTGGTTGTACCTACATTTTTACCTTGGTTTTCAAAATAGTAGCTTTGGGTGGCATATCTAATTAAGTTTACAGCCCAAACTGTAATCTGTAATTTTACTTTCTTATTCTAGGGCTTCCCTGATGGCTCAGATAGTGAAAAAAAAAAAAAAAAGAAAGAAAGAAAGAAAGAAAAAGAAGGGAAAAAAAGTCTGCCTGTATTGCAGAAGACCAAGGTTTGATCCCTGAGTCAGGAAGATCCCCTGGAGGAGGGCATGGCAACCCACTCCAGTATTCTTGTCTGGAGAATCCCATGGACAGAGGAGCCTGGCCGGCTACAGTCCATGGGGTCACCTGTTAAATTACAGGAAAAAAAAATCCCCAAACCAAAGTCACAACTGAATTGCCTTGCTCGGCGTGTGCCCCAGCACAGGTCTCTCTGGCTCAGAACCGTGGGTCTCCACCGTCTGCCCTTTCTCCCTGGGGGGTCTGCCTCCCCAGTGGCTCCCTGGTGTCTCTCATGGGGCCTGAATGCAGGCGAGTGCAGACCATGTCTCAGGAGCTGTTGAGGTCCACACAGTTCACATTCGAGCTGCTGGCACCAGGGTTCCCAGGAGCTCAGGCAATGCTTAGGAGGCCCACTGAGGTCACGGGGACCCCGCCCTCCCATCCCCACCCTGCTGTAATGTCCATGGTACCCAAGGCAGAAACCACCTGGAGACGGATCACACAGTGACCCTGCGTGGAACGGGGCCCTCCCCTTCTGGGCCGGGGTGGGCACGGGGCTCTGGGGCACTTTCCTCTAAATGCACGAAGGAGGGCTTCAGAGCGGCTGGAGGCCCCTGGCCTGGCACGCAGCGGTTTTCTCCTGTACTGATTCGCCACCTGGTCTCCTAGCTCACAGTCGTGTTAGGAAGTGTTCTCCAGAAATAAGTCCACGGGCCCCAGTGAACCACAAGGTGCTGCTGTCATAACTGTTTATACGAATCCTTTGTTTCTCTCTAAGAGGACCAGCGTGGAGCAGATGACAGCAGCCGTCATTGCAGAATCCACAAAAGCGCAGGGAATCTTTAGGGACCTGGTCTTCCACTTGCTGTTTTTACACTCATGCTTTACAACTTACACTTTTCCTCCATATTTCCTCCATTAAATATTCTCTTAAAGATTATTGACACCATTGACACCCCTGTACAATGCAGGTTAGCACAAAGATCGCAGTTCCAGGTCGTCTCACACTGGGACAGTGACCTGCCGAACGTGTGACCCCTAGGCCAGGTCCTTCAGGGTGGGCAACCTGGATCAGAAGGCGGGGGTGGGGCAGGCGGGCCACCTGAGGTCATAGGCTGTTCTTGAGAGCCAAGAAAACCTTAAGGGAGACAGAGACGGTGAAGAACCCAACAAGTTATCCAACATTCCAGCCCATTGCAGAAGATATTCAGTCAGTCAGTTCAGTTGCTCAGTCGTGTCCGACTCTTTGCGACTCCATGAATCACTGCACGCCAGGCCTCCCTGTCCATCACCAACTCCCAGACCTTACTCAAACTCATGTCAATTGAATCAGTGATGCCATCCAACCATCTCATCCTCTGTTGTCCCCTTCTCCAGCCTTCAATCTTTCCCAGCATCAGGGTCTTTTCAAATGAGTCAGTCCTTCACACGAGGTGGCCAAAGTACTGGAGTTTCAGCTTTAGCATCATTCCTTCCAAAGAAATCCCAGGGCTGATCTCCTTCAGAATGGACTGGTTGGATCTCCTTGCAGTCCAAGGGACTCTCAAGAGTCTTCTCCAACACCACAGTTCAGAAGCATCAATTCTTCGGCACTCAGCTTTCTTCAGAGTCCAACTCTCACATCCATACATGACCACTGGAAAAACCATAGCCTTGACTAGATGGACCTTTGTTGGCAAAGTAATGTCTCTGCTTTTGAATATGCTATCTAGGTTGGTCATAACTTTCCTTCCAAGGAGTAAGCGTCTTTTAATTTCATGGCTGCAATCACCATCTGCAGTGATTTTGGAGCCCCCCCAAAATAAAGTCTGACACTGTTTCCCCATCTATTTCCCATGAAGTGATGGGACCAGATGCCATGATCTTCATTTTCTGAATGTTGAGCTTTAACCCAACTTTTTCACTCTCCTCTTTAACTTTCATCAAGAGGCTCTTTAGTTCTGCTTCACTTTCTGCCATAAGGGTGGTGTCATCTGCATATCTGAGGTTATGGATATTTCTCCCGGCAATCTTGATTCCAGCTTGTGCTTCTTCCAGCACAGCGTTTCTCATGATGTACTCTGCATAGAAGTTAAGTAAGCAGGGTGACAATATACAGCCTTGACGTACTCCTTTTCCTATTTGGAACCAGTCTGTTGTTCCATGTCCAGTTCTAACTGTTGCTTCCTGACCTGCATATAGGTTTCTCAAGAGGCAGGTCAGGTGGTCTGATATTCCCATCTCTTTCAGAATTTTCTACAGTTTATTGTGATCCACACAGTCAAAGGATTTGGCATAGTCAATAAAGCAGAAATAGATGTTTTTCTGGAACTCTGTTGCTTTTTCGATGACCCAGCAGATGTTGGCAATTTGATTTCTGGTTCCTCTGCCTTTTCTAAAACCAACTTGAACATCTGGAAGTTCACGGTTCATGTATTGCTGAAGCCTGGCTTGGAGAATTTTCAGCATTACTTTACTAGTGTGTGAGATGAGTGCAATTGTGCAGTAGTTTGAGCATTCTTTGGCATTGCCTATCTTTGGCATTGGAATGAAAACTGTCCTTTTCCAGTCCTGTGGCCACTGCTGAGTTTTCCAAATTTGCTGGCATATTGAGTGCAGCACTTTCACAGCATCATCTTTCAGAATGATGATTTCAACTGGAATTCCATCACCTCCACTAGCTTAGATATTAGATCTAAGCTAGAAGAGATATTAGATCCTCAAAAACCAAGAGAAGGTGATTAGGTTTCCCACAGCCCATAAAAAAGCAAGCAGAAGCTCAGAAATCGAAACTGATGGACAACATGACTTCTTCAAGTGATCTTTATAAATTTTGATTCTCCACTGGCTTCTGTGGTGGGAGGATGGGTTGGACATGCTGTTGCAGGAGTCCCACTGCAGAGCTTTGTGGATAAGCAGTCCCACCTCCCGACCCACCCCTCTCCCGGCTCAGCAGGGACCACTCAGAACCCCAGCCTCCTTCCGCAGGCATCTGTCCCCCCACAACAGAGTCCAGGGAAGCGACTGTAAGGGAGGCAGACGTGGTTTCGTCTGGTGGAACTGGGCCCTGGCCAGATGATGGTTGATGGTGTGAAACTGCTCAAATGTCCAGGTCACCTTGCTCTGAGTGGGGCTAACATCGGGCCTGCTGATACACGTGATCCAACAGAACATCTCGTCTCATCTCACCGGATCGTCCACACAAGAAAGCATCCTGCCCACCCCGCCTGTGGGTTGCCAGCCCCTCTCCATCCTGGTGGGAGTGGAGGCACTGCCCTGGCCACCAGGCGTGGGGCCTGCTGGGCTTGGGTTAAACACAGATGTCGCCCTTCCTCCCTGAGACGGGCCCCCAGGTGCTGGCCTCACAGAGCGGCCCGTGGGCTCTGCCCGAGAGACTGCCGGGCTGGACTGGAGCTCAGCCCAGGCGCTCAATTCCTGTCCTGCCAGGGGCTTCCTTAAACCGACGGCCACAAACCAGGCTATGAGCACGAGGCCTTGGACAGAACCTCAGGTGAAAATGACGGGGACAAGTGCGTAGTCCAGAGGGATGAAGGGCAGGGGGGAGCCGCTCCTCACGGGCAGCGGCCAAGTGTGGCCGGCTGCCCACGTGAGCAGGAGGGCCCGGGCACCTGCGTGCTTCTGATGGGACCAGGCCATTCCTGCAGTGGGGCTGGCGGGGCCTGAGGAGCCTGGAATTTGCTAGTGTGGGCCAGGGCGAAGAGGACTCTCCTTGTTTGTGGAATACTTCTGTCCCTGGCACTCGGCGCTCGGGGTCACCAGGGAGGGCGGAGGAACAAGAAGGCCCATGGTTACGGCCGTGGCCGTGCAGGGGCAGACTCTGCTTCTATGAGAGGCACGCGGCCGCCCGCAGAGGTTTCTTGACAACTCTGCCACAAACGCATCTTATCAGCCCACCCACGTCACACGAATGCCTCCTTTGTGGACACAGAACATACAGTTTTTATTTACTCTAAATAGCTGGCCCCTGGAACCCTCCCACGGCGGGGATGGGGTCACAGGCGAGAGAGCCCCACGCAGAGCCGGAGAAGAAGGGGGGTGGGCAGGCTCCCCCCCAAGCCTCTATCGCATTCCCTGCTCCCCAAACCCAGCTGCTGTCAAGACAGTGAGATTCCGAAGGGCCCGATGTTCACAGGGTTCCATTCCTTGTGCAGCCTCTGGGGGTCTCACGGTGACCCTGCACAGGCGCTGGAGGCTACAGGACCCCTCAGAAGGTGACACCACGGGCACCACTACCCTGTCAGCAGGGAGCAACACTGAACAAATATGTGGTGTCCCCTCATGTCATTGTTCTGACAACATGCGAGGAGCATAAAACAACATGTTGTTAATGCCAGGGCATTTTGTTACTGTTATTATTATTTTTATGTTGCAAAACTAGCTTGGGAATACTTTGTGTAAAAACCCATAGTTTTCCATCCACCCATCCATCCACCTACCCAACCACCCATCCACACATCCAACCATCCATACATCCACTCATCCATCCATCCACACATCCATCCATATATCCATCTATCCATCCATCCATCCATCCATCCACTCATCCACACATCCATCCATCTATCCATCTATCCATCTATCAATCCATCCATCCACTCATCCACACATCCATCCATCCATCCATCCATCCATCCACTCATCCACACATCCATCCATCTATCCATCTATCTATCCATCCATCCACTCATCCACCCACCCATCCATCCACACATCCATCCATCTATCTATCCATCCATACATCCACACATCCATCCATCCATCTATCTATCCATCAATCCATCCATCCACTCATCCACACATCCACCCACCCATCCATCCAGACATCCACCCCTCCATCCATCTATCTATCCATCCACTCATCCACCCATCCATCCATCCATCATCCATCCATCCATCCACTCATCATCCATCCATCCATCCACACATCCATCCGTCTGTCCATCCATCCACACATCCACACATCTATCAACCCACCCATCCAATATTCATTTCATGCCTGTGTGGGCAGAATGCTAAGAATGGGTCCCAATCTTCACCCCTTGTATAATCCCTCCTCTCCAAGTGTGTGGAACCCATGAACATGACAAGGTGTATCTATGGCAAAGCAGAGGTTCTCTGGGACTATTTCACTAACCACAGGAGCCTTTGGAAGGCAGAGTCTTCTTCATCTGGGGACAGAGACTGAGGCCAGGGAGAGAGATCCAGGTACAGGAAGGATGGGGAGCATGTTGCTGGCTTTAGAAATGGAAGGACCACCCGCAGGGTCCAGTGACTGGCCTCTAGGAGCCCAGGGGGCCGGCATCGTCCACAGCTCACTCTGCAAAAAACAATCGATAGGTTTGCTCTCGGGCGTTTCAGTAACTGAGAGCACGATGCCGAGGTCTCCTCTTGGGCACAGATCTGTCCCACTGCCCTGTCGGTCCCTGGGAGCCGAGGGAACAATGGTGTCAAACGTCTAGCGGCAGAGATGGCAGTGCCTCGCACAACGTCTGCCTTTCACAGGCGCCTCCCAGCACCTCCCAGCGCCAGTCTGGTGCCAGCCAGTGTCAGCCACTGCTCTTTTTAAGGATAAAAATAACTTGAACACGCTGCAAGGGAAGAAATGGTCAGCGAAATACTTTAAAAAACCCCTCAGGAAATAAAACATGATGTTTCAGATGAAGAAAAGTGATATAACAGATAAATGGAAATAAAGGAAACATTCCAAGATACCAGTTATAAAAATGGTCTCAGGTAAACTGTCTTTATCTGCTGCTTTAACTGTTCCCAGATGCATAT
The DNA here is from genome assembly GCF_000754665.1 of Bison bison bison. Lineage (NCBI taxonomy): Eukaryota > Metazoa > Chordata > Mammalia > Artiodactyla > Bovidae > Bison > Bison bison. The sequence goes on from NW_011494925.1 coordinate 5,061,513, forward strand.
TGTTTTAGTTAAGGGTGTGCTAACAGTTTCAGGTTTTTTTGCTTTGTTTAGCTCCTTTTTCAGAAATTGTTTTTAAACAGTTTATCATGATCAGACACCATGTACATTTTATCAAGTATCTGACTGAAGAAATAGAAAATATTCCCTGTCTACTCATGCAGTAAAAGTAGACACTTGAAAACACTTATTCTGAAAATTCTGAAATTAAGCAAAACAGCTGCTTATGATAATCTATATTGTGTGGTATAACTTTGAATAATTTGATAATTCCATAAGGAGATTACCATATGCAGAAAGTCAACATTTCCATATCATGAAAATAAATTCATACACATACACCTGGGTGTATTACCAAGTTCTGCAAAATTGAAGAAAAATTGATCTCCCCAAATCTCACTGTGACATTTAACATTTTCATCTCAGATACAATTTGGCATCATTTGTTACAAGTCCTGGATTACTTTTGAGGGGCCCTGGTTTCTGAGGAATTGGAAGAACAATGAACAGTGCAACCTGCCAGGTGGGGGAGCGGGTCCCTCGGAGTGAGGTGCTGTCATTACCTTGCTCACCTGTGATCACCCAGGCCAGCACCCATGCTCACCTGTGGTCACCCAGGCCAGCACTCGAGATCACCTGTGATCACCCAGGCCAGCACCCGCACTCACCTGTGATCACCCAGTGTCCTCATCACCTGTGATCATCCAGGCCAGTACCTGCAATCACCTGTGATCACCCAAGGCCAGCACCCGTGCTCACCTGTGGTCACTCAGGCCAGCACCCACACTCACCTGTGGTCACCTAGGCCAGCACCCATGCTCACCTGTGGTCACCCAGGCCAGCACCTGTGCTCACCTGTGGTCACCCAGGCCAGCACCCTCGCTCACCTGTGATCACCCAGGCCAGCACCCACGCTCACCTGTGATCATCCAGGCCAGCACCTGTGCTCACCTGTGATCACCCAAGCCAGCACCCTCGCTCACCTGTGATCACCCAGGCCAGCACCCACGCTCACCTGTGATCACCCAGGCCAGCACCCATGCTCACTTGTGATCACCCAGGCCAGCACCCATGCTCACCTGTGATCACCCAGGCAAGCACCCATGCTCACCTGTGATCACCCAGGCCAGCACCCACGCTCACCTGTGGTCACCCAGGCCAGCACCTGTGCTCATCACCTGAGATCACCCAGGCCAACACTGCTCAAGCAGGTCTGGAGCAGGTGGCAATGTCCCTTCTGGCCTGAATCTCTACATATGTCTAAATGCAGTGCATGAAATGTCATCCTTAGAAAGTGGCTGCTAGGGACAAAGCTTTTAATCCCTGTGAATGCTCTGTACATGGTGAAGCAGTGAGCTGTTGCCCTGTGTTGTGGTGTGAGGAGTGTTAGCTCATCTGAGGGCTTTCCAGGGGGACCCTGAGCAGAGGGAGGAGGGACTCAGATCCCCTGGGGGCTGATCCATCCACATCTGTCTAGACCCTGTGTTAATGTGTGTTACTCTCACGCCCAGACCTTTGGGCCAAGGATCCCGCAGGTCAACCAGCGCCATTCCTGTGGGCTCTCGGGTCCGGACCCTGCCCAGTCACCACCCTGGACATTCCCTGACCCTGACTCCTGCTACCGCCTGGCACCACTGGCATCAGGCGCGTCCGAGCTACTGAATCCCCGGCTCTGCTGCTCCTCATGCCACCCTTGTGGCCCTGCAAGCCCCACCCTGCCAGGGTGTGAGGCCCCTCCCTGTGCAAACCCCACCCCGCCAGGGTGTGAGGCCCCTCCCCGTGCAAGCCCCACCCCACCAGGGTGTGAGGCCCCTCCCTGGACACCAGCAGACACCAACCGCACCTGCTATGCTGCCCAGTTTTAAGTCGAGGTGACAGAGGTGTTTCAGGCTCTTAACCTTGATGAGCTTCCCTGACTCCTCAGGACAAGTTGCCTGCCCCTTGGCCCCGTGGATGCCACAGGGCCAGCACCTTGCTGACCTGGGGCAATGCCTAGGGAACCGACAGAGAGGGCAACTGGAGGATGCAGAGAGGGAGGCAAGATCCTGGGACTGTGGTTCTGTGTGGCCCAGAGCGAGAGGCTGTGACCCAGGAAACATCTGGAAACGCAAGTGCAAGGAGCCGGGCCGGCCCTGCCCTCATGGCTGCTCCTGCCTGTGGCTGGCAGCTCTGCAGCCTCGTTGCGGACCTGTGGCATCCCCCAGGGCCGGCCTCTCTGATCCTCAAGGACAGAGGACTTGGCGCCCACCCACTGCTGATGAGCCAAAGGCCAAAGGAAAACTGCGTGCAGACTCGCCTTTGCTCCAAGTGTCGGCCCCCCGCTCCCGACGGCTCTGCGCACAGCATCCAGCCCCCAGCCCCTGCTGTGCATGGCCTCCTGGCCACAGGCTGCTTGGAGGGGACACCCGGTAATGGCCACACTGGTCTCACCCTGCAGGGATGGCTCAGGGAGACCCCAGGACTCATGGAGCCCCTCATAGAGGCCAGCCCTCTGCTCGGGACCCTTCCTGGAGTGGGGGGCGGCCTCCCTACTGCTGTGCTATGCTCACCTCCCCCCGCAGCCTGCAGCACCCCCACTGAGGGGGTTCTTGCTCATTCACACCTTAGGAAACCCAGGGATTATGTGCTGTGTCAATAGACAAGATCAGATCTGAAAAGCTAAAATCAAGTTAAACTAAAAGAAGAGAAGAAAAACATTCATTAAAGAGAGTTGTAATTTTTTTCAAGTAAATATGCTTTGAAGAAATGGAAATGTCTGTTTCCTTAACAACAGTGGTTATAATGGTTGTATTTTTGTTGTTGTTGTTGTTGTCCTCTTCTGTGTGTGTGTGTGTGTTTGTGTGTATGTAGGTTTGTAGGTGTTCACACGCACTCCCAAGGTTAAAGGATGCCCTTTGTAACAAGATACCTCTGGATACATTGATCAGTGGATGAACAGGCTCTTGATAATTACAATCGTGGTTTGCTTTCTAAGTAATCAGCTCATGTGTCAGGAATTAATCTGCTTATTCTTTCTCATTAGAGAAGGAACTCGGCGATGGCTGGAGGAAACAGGTGACAGCTGGGGACAAAGCAGCCTCTGAGAGTAGCAGGCAGACAGAGGGCCCTGGCCTGGCCTCCCCAACCTCCACACAAACAGCAGAGACCACGGACAAGGCAACACTGATCACGGGATTAACTGATCAGTATTGGCAGTATCTGACTACAGCAAGCTAGCAGCATGGCTTGAGGACAGTCGCCCTGTGGAGACATTTAAATGACAGGTTTCCTAACAGGAAGCACCTGCACCATGACCACTGACCTCCGACCTCTGGGGTCACTTCTGCCAACCTCTGCAGGTTAGAGTGTTCCCACAAGGACTAGGATCACTGGGATAAACAATCACCAAATCCCACACTTTTCAATATGTTCCTTCTTCTGTAGCAAGGCCATCTTCAGTTTAAAAAATTACTCTCATGAATTTAATCTCTTTTTCTATTAGAAAAATTACAAAGAGTGAAATTGCTTGAGTGATGGCAAGTGGGTGGAAACAGGAGACCCACGTTCCCCAACAACTGCAAGGACTGAAAACAATCACACATTTGTTCTGAGGGAGCAACAGAAAACGTTACTAAAAGTGTGTGGGGCAGGAAGGTACCGCTTGAAAAATCCAGCAGCAAAGTTTAAGCAGGAGTCGGTGGCCAGCTTGTGCACGGATCTAACATTCGTGTCAGGGACATACAGCACTTCATTGATACACACAGTTAACAAAATGTGAAAACACTTAATGATCTGCACATTCAAGTTGCTGGGCCAGATTGCAAGTTAACTACAGATGATAACATGTGTGTATCTCCTAAATATCACATTTCACTTATATGAAATAAAAGTCCAGGGTCCCTTGGTATCTAGGAGCCTCGGAGCTGTCTGCCAGTGAGGCTGATGCTCCTCCTGAACGTTTGCAGAGATGGAAATGTGCTTGTGCACGAGCCAAACAGCCAGTCCTGCGAGAGCGCGTGAGATCACCCACCACCCTTCTCCCCAGTGCAGGAGACATGAGAGATGCAGGTTCCATCCCTGGCTCAGGAAGATCCCCTAGAGAAGGGCATGGCTACCCAGTATTCTTGCATGGAGGATCCCATGGACAGAGGAGCCTGGGGGCCATAGTCCATGGGGTCACAAAGAGTCCAACAGGACTGAGCAACTGAACTGAACGTAACAGCCTTTGTGGAAATGAGGGAAGGCAGACCCACCTGTCAAGGATCCTGGAGGCCCCCCTCCCCCAAAGGAATAAGAACAGACAAGGCCACGGCCACCTCCTGAACTGGCGGGAGGAGGACAGCTGGCCCAGAGAGGCGAACTGGCCCTGTCCTGCTAGTAACTCGGCCTTGAGGAGAAGGGTCTCCAGCTAACCTGTGAATCGGAGGTGACAGCACTCCAGCTGCACGCCAGCACCCGAGGCCATGTTCGGAGTTCTGGTCGGGTTGAGGTGGAGATTGGACATGGTCCCTTTTCCTGATGGAAACTAAATGTGGGTGCTTTCAAGGTGGGGACCCTAGACCCACCAGGCTCACCAGTCACAAGAGTGGTGTGGAGGAGGGGAAGGGGCCACGAGGGGGCCACGGAGCTTCTGAGGCCCCGGACCTCGGCTGGACATGGGGCCGTCCGTCCGCC
>NW_011494925.1:5066352-5066759 GCF_000754665.1 Bison bison bison
CCGCCAGGCCCTCACAGCTGCTATTTGTGTCGGCGCGGCCTGTGTCCCTTTTTGTTCTGGAAATGGTCCCGTTGTCCTTTTGTGAGTCTGATGGCCTCAAGTGACTCTGAGCAGCACAAGCTATTCCACAAGCCAGGGCCAGCGGGGGAGCGCCCAGGCAGCCGACCGCGGGCCTCTGCCCGTCTGACCACCAGTGCGAGTCGAGGCCCGGAAAGCTCGCCGCGCGGAACGGGGGCCTCACTTCTGCCTGGACCACAGTCCTCACGGGGTCTTGGCACTGCAGGTCCCCAGCGGGCGTGCTCAGACATCCCAGCAAACAGGCAGTCACCTGCCCCCCGGCCCCTCCCACGTGCAGGACCCACGGCCCTGCCCACATCCAGGTCCCCCGGCCCCGCCACGTCCAGGCC
>NW_011494925.1:5066859-5067462 GCF_000754665.1 Bison bison bison
CCCCTTCCGATCTGCTTGCTCAGCCGCTGCCCAGGGGCAGAACGCCTCAGGAGTAAAGGGCTCAGGTGGGCGGTCACACTGGCTGCGGCATCCTTGGTGAAAAGCCGCAGTTTGCAATGGTGTCTTAGAGAGAGGAGGGGCGGGGGGCGGGGTCCCAGGTCCTACCACCCTTCCGTTATCCACCGGGTGACCGAGCTCCTCTGAGGGCCGCGGGTCGGGCTGTGGGAGGCAGACGACACACGATATGCCGACCCCCACTGGAGGGCTGCAGCCAGAGCGGGCCCACGGACCCTCAGTGCACGCGAAGGACACTGTCCCCTAAGGGACGTGTCCCCACGTCACAGCCTTTGGGTAGAAGCCGTCCACCGCCCCAGAGTCCCTGCAGACAGGGAGCCTACCCTCGGTGGGGTGTCACACAGCTCAAGTCGTGACACTGAGCTCTGAAGGCTGAGGGCTTGTTTCAGGGCTGGCATAGCCCCCCGTCCCTGCGCCACTCTCTTCTGAGGGGGCTGGTCACCTGGGTGTGGAGGCCTGGGGAAGGGCTGCCCGGGCAAAGGCCCTGAGCTCCAGGAGCCAGGAGCAGGTTGGGGCGGGGCAGGGGGG
>NW_011494925.1:5067562-5076390 GCF_000754665.1 Bison bison bison
AGTGCCGGCCTGCAGGGCTCCAGGGGTGTGGGGAGGCTGGGGGACCTGCGAGCAGGGGTGATGAGGGCAGAGGGGAACGCTGAGGATGGAGGCTGGGTTCTTGGAGGCATCCAGGTGAGCCGTGCTGGTGGCCTGGACCATGTGCCCTGACAGGTCCCAAGCCAGCCAGTAAGTGCTTCCCAGGTGGCGCTAGTGGTAAAGAACCTGCCATCAATGCAGGAGACACAAGAGACTCAGCTTCGATCTCTGGGTACGGAAGATCCCCTGGAGGAGGGCATGGAAATCCACTCCAGTATTCTTGCCTGGAGAATCCCATGGAGGAGGAGCCTGGTGGGTTACAGTCCATAGGGTTGCAAAGAGTCAGACACGACCGAGTGACTTAGCACCCAGCACAGTGAGTAAGTAAGGCGAGCTTAGGCAGATGCTGGAGGCTGGAGACCAGCGCTCTCGGCAGAGAACACACCAGCAACGCTGCCCACCCTGTCCCCGCAGGAAAGGGACAAAGGAGCGAGCCGGTGCTCAGACTCCTGGAGACGTTGGTGAGTTATCGCTGCTGCTTCAGTCGTGTCCGACTCTGTGCGACCCCATAGACGGCAGCCCACCAGGCTCCCCCGTCTCTGGGATTCTCCAGGCATAGAACACTGGAGTGGGTTGCCATTTCCTTCTCCAATGTATGAAAGTGAAAAGTGAAAGTGAAGTCTCTCAGTCGTGTCCGACTCTTAGCGACCCCATGGACTGCAGCCTACCAGGCTCCTCCGTCCATGCCTGGAGTTATCGCTAGACGCCCCTTTCTCTTCTGCTGTTTTCCTCTGATGATCTACTTCATCTTTAGGAAAATGAGGCTCAGAGCAGAAAACTCAGAAGAGGGGGCCGACTCACAGCCACGCCCATTTAATTTAAATACTGTACATGTGATTGAATACCACATTTGTATATGGACTAGTTAAAGGTCATGGGGGCTTCAGGCAGGCCGCTTGGATGGATGAGCTGAGGGCCACCGCCTGCCTGGCTCAGCACCTGCCCTGGGGACCAGCCTGGCCTCTTATGGACTGTTTAACTCCGATGACCCCCCACGACAGCCTGGAGCTCTGCGGTGCTGGGAGCCCCTTCCACACGGGAACCGGAGCCCACAGAGGCTGAGCCTCCCACCCAGAGGTCTGCTCCACACTCCCAGCTGCTAGGTGATACAGCCTCACTCAAGAAATAAGATGATCCCAGAGGCCAGGACATCGGTCCAGCAGCTCATGGTGGAGGTGGTGGAGCACACCTGACACCTCACAGGCACAAAACAAACCTACGCTCACCCTGAGGGCGTCACCCGAGCACCTCTGGGAGCTGTGGGCCTCAGCTCAGTTCAGTTCAGTCACTCAGTCACTCTGACTCGTTGCGACCCCAAGGACCGCAGCACGCCAGGCCTCCCTGTCCATCACCAACTCCCAGAGTTTACTCAAACTCATGTCCATCGCATCAGTGATGCCACACAACCATCTCATCCTCTGTTGTCCCCTTCTCCTCCCGCCTTCAATCTTTCCCAGCATCAAGGTCTTTTCCAATGGGGGGCTTCAGCAAGAAATAAATACAACTGAGAATGGGGAGAGTGCCCCCAGAGGACTGTCTGGGAACTACAAGGAGAAACTAGTACTTTAAAGACCAGGCTTCACAGGTGGCTCAGTGGTAGAGAATCCACCTGGCAATGCAGGAGACCCTGATTTGATCCCTGGGTTAGGAAGATTCCTTGAAGGAGGGCATGGCAACCCACTCCAGTATTCTTGCCTGGAGAATCCCATGGCCAGAGGAGCCTGGCAGGCGACAGTCCGTGGGGTTGCAAAGAGTTGAACACAACTGAGTACTTTAAAGACACAAGGTATCATCTTATTCAGTCAAATACACAGAGAAGTGAAACCCTATGATGTTTCACTGCTCTAACAAATCTGTCAAATGAGCGCTGCCTCTTTCCCTAAGGACCATCCTGGACAAGCCCCTGTTCTCCTGGTGGGGCTCAGAGCAGGGCGGGTCCCAGGGCTGCCATCCTGTGTCTCCCTCCACCTCTGTCTTCCCTGTCCTGGCAGTCAAGACTCTCATGGACACAGTGAGCGGGTGGACAGGATGATTTCTAACATCCCTTCAAGTTCTCCACTTGTGACTTTTACTCCATGGTTTTTATCCACCCAGGAGCTGCACTCACAGGATACTGATTCTATCGCTTGTCTGCTTCAGGCAGCAGCTGGTTCATAATCAGCAGCTCATTAAGGCTGCCCTCAAATATTCCGGGGAAGAGGTTGTGCAGTGATCGTTTCTGAAGGACTTGGATTCTATCTGGGATGCCCTGAGCTGCGTCTGCCAGGCAGGACAGAGTGGCTCCCTCATCTTCGGCTGTTACTGAACTGAGACAGAATTTTAGATCAGTAATGACTGCTGCTTATGGATTTTGTAACTCAATCTGATCATCATAGCATATTAAATATCACTTCAATAGCATCTCAAAAAGATTTCCTTGTGGAAGGTTCTTGGAAATTAAAAAAAAAAAAAAAGCAACTTTTTTTTTTCTTTTTAATGCTACATGAAGATTCTCAGGGAAATATCTGTCTGTGGCAGAGTACCTTCCAAACTTGGCCGGGCGTTATCTCAGGCCACACAGAGCTCACAGGTCCTCCGCATCCAGTTGGGAGTCTGTTTCCACTTGCCGTGGGCTCTGGCACCAAGGGCACCTCGAGCCTCAAGGAAGCTCATTATCCAGTTGATCACTATTTGCATATGAAACAAATCACTAACACGCCATAAAAATACCTTGAGGTCACTGACTGCCACGTGATCGCCTGTGATAACAATTTAAACAGGAAAACACCCGCGCAGTGTGCTAACTACAGCTCTGCTTCCTTCGAGGAGCACACGCAGACGTCTGTCTGAAAACAGCAGCTGTCACTGCGGCAGACGGGGGTGGGGCGCCTGCAAGCCCCCAGGTGTCCGCTCGATAGTCACTCACGGTGGTTCTGTTGTCACCTCCACGTGCTGGCGAGGAGGCCGACACACAGACAGATGAGGACGGACATTGCCCCAGACCACACGCTAAAAGGTGGGGAGGGGGAGTCGATGCCACCTGCCCTGTCCATGGAGAAGCTGATGAGGTCTCACTTCCATCAGGCAGCTGGGAAGCTCCAGGTTAAATGTCAAATTCAACTGCAGCAACTGCTGCACAGTCAGCAAATGTACATGGGGCCTTACTTCATCTGCACCTGGTTTTTTTTATGTTTCATTTCTTTGTGTGTTTTCTCAGAGTAAATTAACTCTGGCCTTGTAAAATAAAAACACACATATATGCATATATATATATATACACACACATATGTATGTATATATTCTTCTACCCACTTAAAATAGTGATAAAGAACCCGCCTGCCAGTGCAGGAGACGTGAGAGATGTGGGTTCAAGCCCTGGGTCAGGAAGATCCCCTGGAGGAGGACAATCCACTTCAGTATTCTTGCCTGGAGAATCCCATGGACAGAGGAGCCTGGTGGGCTATAGTCCATGGGGTCACAGAGAGTTGGACACAACTGAAGCAACTTAGTATGCATGCATGCCAGTTAAAAAATATATTTATTAGTAATACATAATTTATATGCTTTATAACTTTATACTTATATGTGCTGTGCTGTGCTGTGCTTAGTCGCTTAGTCATGACCGACTCTTTGTGACCCCATGGACTGTAGCCCACCAGGTTCCTCTGTCCATGGGATTCTCCAGGCAAGAGTACTGGAGTGGGTTGTCATGCCCTCCTCCAGAAGATCTTCCTGACCCAGGGAACAAACCTCTGTCTCCTGCATTGCAGGCGATTCTTTGCCAGCTGAGCTACCAGGGAAGTCCCTATACTTATATACATATACTCAAATGTTTCTAATGTGAGTACTTTCCTCCTGGACATTGAACCTGGACAATTCTACGTCCATTATCTGACCTAACGTGGTGCGGCCACGTTCTCAGGATCCCATGACCCTGTGAGCTGCACTAGCGTCCATCCAGGGTGACAGGACTCCGTCTGCTCTGACTTCGGAGATGAGCGGCATGTCTGGAAGGGACCACGGTAGCTCTGGAAAGAGCAGGGCTGCCCTCTCTTGGAGACTTCTGTCCTCTGGGCATCGTCAGGGAGACCTGAGTCTTCTGCCCGCATGGGCTGAACCACCTGCCCTGCTTTAGTCCCCTGACTAGTGAGCTCTGGGGGAGGGGTTGGGGTGAGTGTCTACCTTTCTTCCTGCCAGGATTTCCAACCACAAGGCTAGTTTGTGCCAAGTGTGTGGGTGTGAGGTTCAAAAAAAGCCCAGTAACTGTCCCACCACAGAACACCCTGGTTCCCCAAAACCCAGGCAGCTCATGGTTCTCATAGGGTGTGACTGAGTCCTAAACTGTTTCTTCCTCTTTGAGTGACCAGGCAAAACAGTCCCAAGTGTTTCCACCTGTGGCCCAAAGACAAATTACAGAAAGATTTCCAAGAGCGCGCCAATGAGTTACTAACTTAGATCTAAATCATTCAGTAAAAATTTCCCAGGAAATGAAAAAGTAAATATAACTGCTAAGTAAGTCTGGGGCTTCCCAGGTGGCACAGTGGTAAATGCAGGAGACCCAGGTTTGATCCCTGGTTCGGGAAGATTGCCCTGGAGAGGGCGTGGCAACCCCCTCCAGTATTTTTGCCTGGAGAATCCCATGGACAGAGGAGCCTGGCGGGCTACAGTCCATGGGGTTGCAGAGTCCGACATGCCTGAGCCCAATAAAGTCTGCAGGTGCTCCCCAGAGATGGAGGAAGTCCCTCTGGTTTGAGTTGCGCAACTCATGGCTTCAGGCATGTGAGCCTGGCACTCAGCACATGTGCGGGGTCAGTGCCGGTCAGAGCCTCTAAACTCTCCGTCGGGCCTCTAAGTAGGACTCTCACAGAGCTGTCTTGACCTCCGCTGGGACCCTGAGGACATGCATTCCGCAGACTTGGGTTAGGAAAAGGCTGATGGCCTCCCCGCACCTCTCACCCATCCCTGAGTTCTCTGACACGTGGACAAAATGATGTCCAGGAGCCTGAGGAGCATGGTTAAGTGGCTGCTGGTGACTTGTGGCTCATGGACCATCATGGGAGCAGAGTTTCTTCTTGTGTTTAGGGAGTTTCTGTCTGGTCAGGGAAAGACCCAGTTGCTGATTTCGTTGGAGTGACATTTGTATACACTTCAGAATTTGACAAGAATTCATATATACATCCCTCAAGAGTAGATAGTCAAGACTGATAGCCAAGATTATTTCAGCCTCTTTCCCCGTCTTCACTTTAGACTGGGTGTCTTTGGCCCCCAGGAAGGCATTAGGCTCGGGAGATTATATGAAGTTCAAAAGCAGACATCTGACAGTCCCGCAGGGCCCACATCTGCGTGACTCAGGAGAGCAGAGCACCAGGCAGGGGGGCCTGGGAGGGGCCCCGTCTCGGGCCACCCCATCCGCGGCCACACTTCCCCCCTGCTGTGACCCAGCGGTAACAGCAGCTCTTGCCCTGAGGCTGACAAGCAGGGCACTGCTCCCCAGTCACCCCGATGGGCTGAGAGCCTGGCTGTGAGCAGAACCTCAGACCAGCAGATATTTGAGCTGGTCTTACTGTTCAAGGCACCGGGAGCGCACAGTCCACAAGACAGGCAGAAGCTGGCTGATGGCACGACTCTTCCCAGTAAAAAGCAAATCTAGCTTTGGACTGGGATGTTTGCACTTTCATTGGTTTTCACATTCAACTCTAGATAATAAAAAACTCTCCAAATTGCAGATGGATCTGAGAAGGTTAAAGAGGGCTTCCTTTCAAAGTACTTCAGGAATTATACCACATTTGTAACTTAAGGAAAAGGCTCATAATAGATTTTTTTCATGTCATACAGATATTATACACATGTATATATCAATAAAACTGTGTGTGGGCATGCTGATAGCAAAAGAGAAGGCTGATGTTGTTATGAATAATCCTAAAAGCAATTAACCTGCAGAATAATGATAAAGATGATGCTTACTTTAAAAATAAGTGAGCTTAGCCAAAACAACTCTAAAAGCCTGCTCTTCTTTGTATGTAGAACCTAAAATCGGACATTTCTGTTTTGTCACCTTCTTTTATGTGTTTATACACATACGCAGTTGGAATAGAAGACTAAAGACACCTTTTAATCTAGAGGATTACAGGCAGCTTTAGTGTTTAAGTCACTGACACTCAGGCTCTGTACAGACTCACAGACTGTGCCCCCCCTCTAGACCCTAAGGCACGCAGGCTGCTCTCCAGGCAGGCTGCCCTCTCTCCCCTTTCCTCTGCCTCCATGGAGTGTAAACCCCACCACCAAGAGGCGCCGGGCTGTTCAGGCCCCAAGAAAACCCGCAGGGAAATCAGCACACAGCAATGGCTCCTATCCCGCCTGCCTATCTTGACTCCACTACACTAATCCTCAGGGCTTCATCTCTGGGCCTTTGGGTTGATTTTTATGGAAGCTTAAGATACTGAGAAAGTGGGCAGTGGTAGTCTGTCTAGTTCCATCCTTCTTGTGTACCGCTCAACAAGGATGAGGTTATAGAAAAGGAAAGGATTTTTTAAAAACAGTATTTAGAAAGATGGTAACAATAACCCTGTGTACGAGACAGCAAAAGAGACACTGATGTATAGAACAGTCTTTTGGACTCTGTGGAAGAGGGAGAGGGTGGGATGATTTGGGAGAATGGCATTGAAATATGTATAATATCATATATGAAACGAGTCGCCAGTCCAGGTTCGATGCACGACACTGGATGCTTGGGGCTGGTGCACTGGGACGACCCAGAGGGATGGTACGGGGAGGGAGGAGGGAGGAGGGTTCAGGACGGGGAACACGTGTATACCTGTGGCAGATTCATGTTGATATATGGCAAAACCAATACAATATTGTAAAGTTAAAAAATAAAATAAAATACATTAAAAAAAAAAAAACAAAAACAAAAAATTGGGGTGGATTTTCCTGCCTGATAAGTGAAGTGTGAAGAGACTCTTTTTTGGAAATAAGCAGAGACCCAGCCAGACCCTGTGGGGAGGCCTCGTTCTGTGACCGTCAGACCTGCAGGCAGGGCTGACAGAGGCTAAGGTGTGTCTTAGCAGCCAGAGAACAGCCCTCCGTTTTGATAAGCGAGCTACCAGGAGCTGGCCTCTAGGAATACAAACACGTGGAGCAAGGACCGACACTTAGGGCAGGTCTGCTCAAGTCCCAGCTTGGCCTGTGGCCCTGGGCGAGCCACCAGGGCCACCATCACGCGGTGGAGGGGACCCAAGAGTGAACGTACAGAAATCGGTGGGAACACGCCCGTTCACTCCTGGGGTGAGAGGCAACCTCCGTCTCTAGGGCAACAAGTAAGTAAACTTTTACAGAAAACATATTTCCCAACACATCCTGAGTCACTGTCGGTAGTTAAATAAACACCAGCGTGTCCAGGCCCTGGGACCACTGCCCTTCCTCATTAGATATTTCTTATGTGCACTGTTACCACTTCTAATGTCCACACCCAACTGATCAAATAAATGATCGGAGAAACACCGTATAGCAAGGGGAAACCTGGGAGATTTCTGGTGTCTGTGGGCACAAAACAGCACGAGAAACCCAACCAAGAGCACAAGCAAGATGGAGACGGGTACTGCGGGTGGCCAGGGCAGTCTCATATTGGGGCGAGGATGCAAGGGTGTTCTCAGGAGGCGGGTGGAGGGAACTTAGCCTCTAGGTTTCTGCACAGCAGCTCTTCTAACAATGAGAACGGACTCACAGTTCACTCATATAATTAAAAAGTTACACCTTCTCCCAATGAGAATGTGTTTTCCCAGGATCACCATAGGAAATCACATCTTCTCATTTTCACGTTACGTACCAAACACATCACTGTCTTCTGAGATCTCCCGGGAAAGGTCACGAGTGTTTCTCTTCTTTTCATGTTCTCCTCTGTTAGTTTCACTGTCCTGGGGGGTGGAAAAAAAAAACACAACATAAACTCTTAAAATAGTCTAATATGTTTTCCTCCTGACACATTTTGGAGCTGATTAACAAATTCTCACATCCATCCTCAAGGTCTGAGGTGGAATTTCAGTTCAGGGTGTGGAATTCTGCTTTGTTTTCTCTGCCTGAGCAAGCAAGCATCCGGAGGATGTATTTCCATACAGAAGACACTGAAATGATTACATTAAACATGCTAGACATCATCCCATGTATCTCAGGAATGTGGCTACTTGGTCCCTGTTTTGGACTGTGAGCTGAAAGCATGGGATGGAATTGATACCAAAACTGATTCCCTTGGATTCTAACTTTCTCCCAGTGGTAGCCCTGGGAGAGAACAGGACGTGGAGCTACTGACTGGTTCAAAACTGGGAAAGGAGTACATCAAGGTTTAACTTACATGCAGAGCACATCATGAGAAAGGCTGGGCTGGATGAGTCATAAGCCGGAATCAAGATTGCTGGGAGAGATATCGAGAACCTTAAATATGCACATGATACCACTCTAATGGAAGAAAGTGAAGAGGAACTAAAGCACCTCTTGATGAAAGTGAAAGAGGAGAGTGAATAGGCTGGCTTAAAACTCAACATTCAGAAAACGAAGATCATGGCATCTGGTCCCATCACTTCATGGCAAATATACGGGGAAACAATGGAAACAGTGTCAGACTTTATTTTTTGGGGGCTCCAAAATCACTGCAGATGATGACTGCAGCCATGAAATTAAAAGAATCTTGCTCCTTGGAAGAACAGTTATGACCAACCTAGGCAGCATATTAAAAAGCAGAGACATTACTTTGCCAACAAAGGTCTGTCTAGTCAAAG
>NW_011494925.1:5076490-5076831 GCF_000754665.1 Bison bison bison
AAGTACTAAAGTACAAGCACCAGAAAAAATAATGTGTGTGTTTGTATACATGTGTGTGTCTGAGTGTGTGTGTGCCTGTGAGTATGGATGTGTAAGTGTATATTGTTTGTAAACTATTAAGACGTATATAAAATACTTCTGATTACTCTGCACTTATTACTCAGCATTTTTGGTTTATTTCTTAAAATAAACAAGGATCATAGTCTTATTCTTGCTCTTGGCTGGATTTGGACAAGTAACAGAAGATACCAGCAAAACACTGAAAGCTTACGGGATCAAAGTAAAGAATGGGAAGAAAAATGAAAACTGCTTACTTGGGTAATAAAATGGTGCAGCTGCTG
>NW_011494925.1:5076931-5083587 GCF_000754665.1 Bison bison bison
ATTAAAAGAATCTTGCTCCTTGGAAGAACAGTTATGACCAACCTAGGCAGCATATTAAAAAGCAGAGACATTACTTTGCCAACAAAGGTCTGTCTAGTCAAAGCTGTGGTTTTTCCAATAGACATGTATGGATGTGAGAGTTGGACTATAAAGAAAGCTGAGTGCCAAAGAATTGATGCTTTTGAACTGTGATGTTGGAGAAGACTCTTGAGATTTCCTTGGACTGCAAGGAGATCCAACCAGTCTGTCCTAAAGGAGATCAGTCCTGAATATTCATTGGAAGGACTGATGCTGAAGCTAAAGCTCCAATACTTTGGCCAACTGATGTGAAGAACTGACTCATTAGAAAAGACCCTGATGCTGGGAAAGATTGAGGGCAGGAGGAGAAGGGAACAACATAGGATGAGATGGTTGGATGGCATCACTGACTCAATGGACATGGGTTTGGGTAAACTCCGGGAGTTGGTGATGGACAGGGAGACCTAGTGTGCTGAAGTCCATGGGGTTGCAAAGAGTTAGACATGACTGAACGACTGGATAACAGCAGCAGCCCTGGGGGAGAGCCCCTTCTAGGGTGCATGACTGATACTAATGTCCTCGACCCACCTGGACCTCTGAGGGGAGGGGCTGGACTGGCTGGGTCTCCATCCTGTCTCCTCTGGGAACCTGCACCCTCAGAGTTGGAGTTTCTTCCCTCCCTTCCCCCACTCCCTCTGCTCTTTTATGGAGACCATTGTGCTCTTTTTTGGATGTGGGGGGACCCCTTGTCTTTTTTCTTGTTTATGTCAATTTTTTTTTTCCAGGGTGCTTTTTGAATTTAAAAATTTAAGTGCACAAAATAGATGTGGTTCAGTTCCTATTTTAAATCAATGTTATGGTATTTAATTATTTTCCTATGAAATGCCTGTGCTTGACATCAAATTCAAAAGGCACTGAAAAGGTCACGGGGAGATGGGTAGGCTCCCTGGGCACCACCCAGCTGCCACCCTGCCTGCGGGTGAGCTTCTAGCCTCTGTCTTCCTCAAAACAGCCTGGGCTCATTGCAGCCATTGCCCAAGTTCACTCCCTTCCTCCTCCTTTTTGTGTTTATGTAAATGCTGCCACACTCTGGATATGGCTCTGCTTCTTGCTCTGTCACTGAACCGGGAGTCCTGGAGAGGGCGTCCCTGAGGACACGCTGTCCTGGTCAGCGGGGACCCAGCCCCGCATCACAGCGTCACTCTCCCCAGGTGACCAGGCTCCTGCCCGTGACCCTGTGACCTGTTATGACTGACACTGCCTTAATCCTTGCTTGCTTGCTCAACGTTGCACAAGACACATTTCTGGAGGCTGAATGAGTCAAACTGTAATCTTTTAAAGACAGTGCCTAACTTGGCTTCTGGCCAGACCATGGGCAGCCTGCCTCGCTGAGCTCCCCTCCCTGCTGCTTCACTCTCTGGGCTCCATGCACACTTCGCATTGCTATCTTTCAGACCATCCCTTCCACCTGACCTGGGGGTTCAGGCCCTCACGGAGCTCCACCCAACGTCAGTGGCTTCCCTGTCTCCAGTCCCATTCTTGTGTCCCCCCTCCCCCCATCCTGTAGAGCTGAGCTGGTCTCTACTGTAGACCAATATGCCCCATCCCTGTCTCCCCACCAACACTGTAAACTGTTTGAGGATGGGGCCTTGCCTGATAAATCTTTCTAGCCCCAAACCCAGCACAGTGCCTGGTCCCCCACAAGTGCTGGAGAGAAAACTTCAATTTTATGCTTTTTAAGAGTAGCTTGAGGGCAGGAGGACAAGGGGACAACGACAGAGGATGAGATGGTTGGATGACATCACTGACTCGATGGACATGAGTTTGAGCAAGCTCTGGGAGTTGGTGATGGACAGGGAAGCCTAGCGTGCAGCAATCCATGGGGTCACAAAGAGTTGGACACGACTGAGTGACTGAACTGAACTGAAGACTAGCTTTAAATGGCTAAGTTCTGTTTTAGCAGAGGGAGCCAAAGGTAACGTAGTATGCATTTTTTCATATCTACCTATTTATTTTTAGAAGAGAGTAAAACCTGGAACAGAAAGAATTTTGTGATAGATTCTTTCATCAGCTATAAATTCTTGTTACCTGTGCTGGTTTCACGTGTCCCTTCTATGCTGGTACCAATACCAGGTGTGTGCTGTGCTAAGTCATCTCAGTCATGGCCACCCCTTTGTGACCCTATGGACGGTAGCCCGCCAGGCTCCTCTGTCCATGGGATCCTCTGGGCAAGAATACTGGGGTGGGTTGCCATTTCTCCTCCAGGATATCTTCCCCACCCAGGGTTGGAACTCGAATCTCTCCTGCATTGGCTGGTGGGTTCTTTACCACTAGCGCCATCTGGGAAACCCAGCAATATCATATCCTTCACTAACTACAAAATAATAAGCTTTATTGGAGAAGTGGTTAATTCAATACAATTTAGCTGTTACTATAAATCGTTGTGGATATTTTTCCCCACGTTTTAAAATCAGGATGCTCCTGCAAAATCAATGATGTCTTCTAACTAGAATGGACAGTGTTTTCCTTCTCGGTAAAACTCAGTAAAACAGTGCTGAGGGTCAGGGAGGATGGTTCAGAGGAAAAGCTTGATATTTCAGGCAAATTACTGTGCTTTCAGTGAATAGAGGCTTATGATATGGTCACACAGCTTCCTCACATCCATGGGTGAGGCTGGAGTGGCATCGTGCTGAAGAGATGCTTCGTGTCTCACACCATGCCTCACGAAGCCTCTGGGCTGTGGTAACAGGGCGCCCTTCCATCAGAGCGCCCACAGGTGCAGCCCCCAGCGCCGGCGGTGATACAGGCAGGACCAGGGAGGCACCTCCCCCTCCGCCCCCACCTTCTCCCTTCTCCTACCAACCCTCTACTTGAGTAAACATCTCTCCCCCACACCCTGGAGCACGAGGGTGTGTGGAAAGTACATGCTGCCCTGGGAAATTTACTGACTAATTTCTGTCCAAAGAAAAGAACTTGTTTCTGAGACCTGATACTGCTGCTATTCGTGAGTATAAAAAACATCCCTATAAAGAACACATTTTCAATAAGTGAAATGTCCATGCATGACACAAAGAAAATAAAGGCGATGTGCCTCAAATGGGATGAAATTTTCATGATAAAGAAGAGCTTCCTGTAAGTTATAAAATGTGATAAAGGGCTCAACCTATAAGAGGGTCAGGCCCAGGACACGGAGACCCCAAGTGTCCTTGTCCCAGTGCGTCCTGATTCCTAAATTGTGTCCATGACTGTAAATCTCTGAGTGTGTGTCAAGCTGTTAGGACTCCTTGTAATATTTGTGGCGGTTTTCCCTTCCATCAGTCTAACAGTGTAAGAATGCACTTAATTTCCCCTGTGAATTTTAGGGGAAAATACAAGCAAAACTCCCATAATCATCAAGGAGATTCATTATTCAGCAGTCTTGGCACAATGTTCGTCGTAACGGAAGCAGTTTGCTGTGCCTGCCAACATCGTGTCCAATTCCCTGGCAGCAGACCCCATCCTTTCAGTGCATCGCTGTCATTTTTAGAGATTTTCTTCTACTTGGTACAGCTACTGACACACACATGCAATTATGGAGGAAAAGCTGCCTTTTGTCAGTCCAGCCTTTTTATAAGACTGATAGTCTCAGGGTGGCAATTTTAGGAGGAATGACCCAGAGGATAAGTTGCTGATCATTATAGAAACTTCTGACAAATAACAAGAAAGCTCTGGGGGAGGGGTAAAAAAAACCCACTACAGGCACATTTTTTAAAAGTTAAAAAGTTTACAAAAGTTCTGATTCAAACTAGAAAACACATATCAGGAGAGGAAAGGTGTTGAGACATTTAAAAAGTGACATTCTAAACTGCAAAACCAGGTAAATGTTAGACTTGGAGACATGGTCCAGTATAGATTGCTTAAAAAAAAAAAAAGAAGTGAGAACTGGTTTTGAGAAGTGTGCAGTACCTTAAAAAAAGACATTTCCTGAACTGCCATGACACTTGAGTGGGCATCATGGGTTTAGATTCAGGGGAAGTCTTATCTGGTTTTATTTCCTCAATTCTCTTCTCATTCACTCATCAATTCCCATGAGGATCTCATCGCAGGAGCTGAGAATGTGAGGAATGTGAAGTCATGGGTCTCCGTGGGGAGCTCCCATGTTGTAGACAAAACTCAAAAAGAAAACCAGAGAACCATCCAGCCAGTCCCTATCAGATCAGCCCCATTTAAACTGGTCCTGGGTGGGGTGAGCCAGCTTGCTGAGTGAGCATCACGCTTACTTTTTCTGAGATACCCTAGGAAAAACGTACGGCGTGATCCACCACACTCAGTTCCTCGGATGTTGAGCAAGGTAAGTTTCACTGGTCACTCCCCCGCCCCCATGATGCTGCCTCCGTATCTTAGGCTTGACTGATGTCACCATCTTAAACAGAAAGAAGAAAGCCGGCAGAGATTTCATTACAGGTTCAGCAGCAGCACATTCACCACACTCCACGTCCACGTTTCAGCCTCTCAGGCTTGCCTGACAGAACACAGCCTGGTTGGACCCACAGAGCTCTGGGTACCAGTCACCATCCAGCATTATAAGCCTCATCAGAGAAATCTCAGGGTGCCACACACATCTTTGACCTTAGTCATCATGGAAGGGGTGCTGTTGTTATTGTTTGGTCACTAAGTCGTGTCTGACTCCTTCTGACCTCATACACTGCAGCACGCCCGGCTCCTCTGTCCTCCACTATCTCCCAGAGCTTGCTCAAATTCATGACCATTGAGTCAGTGATGCCATCCAACCATCTCGCCCTCCACCACCCCCTTCTCCTATTACCTTGTCTTTCCCAGCATCAGGGTCTTTTCCAATGAGTCGGGTCTTGATTGTACCAAATCATGATTTGCACAAAAGCTAAGAACCGGGTCTCTGAGGACCATTTCTTGTACCTGAATCCAGCCCCCTCACCCCCAAGATGGGTAACTTTGGAAAACAATTGAAGTTCTCTCTACTTCATTTGCTCAAGTGTGGAAGGAACATCATAATGCAGAGGTTTCTAGCTGTGTGATTAGGAAATTCCTGTGAACTGAGGACTTTTTAAAATATTCTTGTTTCATCAGAGGAAAGGTAGAGAAGACTTCCTATAACATTGGGGTGATAATTCCCAGAGACAGAAAGAGTGATGGCAACAAGGGAGCATCTTTGCACACTGTCTTCCGCTGGGGTCACTGATCTCACACGCGCTTTCTGACATGAGCCTTCTTCCCACTCTTTCTCCCTGGATATCGAGCCAGGGCCTCAAGCAGAGGGTGGACGCAGCTCCAGGGTCAAAGAAGGCAGAGCGTCCCTGGTGGGAATCCTGAGGGGCTGACTCACATCCCCGGAGCTGGAATGTCACCCCTCTCCAGGGTGGTCACCCTCTGACACCCCTGAGCTGCCCGTGACTCCCAGGAGTCAGTGTGGGCTTGGCCACTGGGCCAGGATCACCTGGCCAGGATCACCCAAGATACCCAGGCCCAGGATCACCTTTGGGTGACCCTGGGGGTCACCCAGGACACCCCCAGCCTAGGATCCTCCCAGGAAGGTGCTCTGCTGGTAGAGAGAGGAGCCTGTGGAGCTGCGACCTGCGGAGAGGGTTGGGCGGGCACCTGGGGCGGAGGCCAGGGTGCTAGCCAGGCAGGCCCAGGCTCCAGAAACACTGTGTTTTCAAGGAAAATTGAAGACTCTCTCTAAGGGAAACTCTCTCTCTCTCTGTTTCAAGAAGCAAATCATTCCTTTCACACTCAGAATAAATTGAGGCCCTGTAGGGCTGGCTGTATAAGTGTTTAGCTTCAGTTCCCATCGTCTGCTCTCAGTCACTTCTCAGAGACCTCAGCTGCCAGCAGAGAGGGCAAGGGAAGCGAGGAAACCATCCGGCCGACGACCAGTCAGCCAGGGTGGTGTGGGCGCTTCAGGGACCGAGTGTGGTGGGGTGGGGGATGGCATCTACAGGTGTTTTCTGTGGGTGAGAAAGTCTGTGTGTTCCTTCTGGCTTCCCTGGGGGCTCAGTCAGTAAAGGATCCACCTGCAATGCAGGATACTGGGGTTTGATCCCTGGGTTGGGAAGATCCCTTACAGAAGGAAATGGCCACCCACTCCAGCGTTCTTGCCTGGAGAATCCCATGAACAGAGGAGCCTGGCGGGCTACAGTCCATGAGGTGCAAAGAGTTAGACTTGGCGACTAAACCACCACCATATATATGTTCCTGTTACTTAAGTCTGGTGATAAACTTTGTTTGAAACCATTAAAGTACTAAAGTACAAGCACCAGAAAAAATTATGTGTGTGTGCCTGTGAGTATGGATGTGTAAGTGTATATTGTTTGTAAACTATTAAGATGTATTTAAATGCTTAGTTTGCAGGCAGTTTAAGTGAAACACCAGCATCACTGAAAGGAATTCAGCACTGCACGTCTGAGGCGCTTGCGGGCCCTATTATCTTGGATTAGGAAATGATCCTTGTACTACTTACTTTTAAAGCCACCGTCTCTGGAAGACCATTTAGTAGCATAATTACGATTGCAGTGTTCTGTAAATAAGCCACGCGAAGAAAGGAGCTCAGGACTTTATTTCATCACTGACTTTCAGAAGTCAGAGCAACATAAATCTTCACACAAGTGTCACAGTAAAACTGT
>NW_011494925.1:5083687-5086699 GCF_000754665.1 Bison bison bison
AAAATGGTGCAGCTGCTGTGGGAGAGTCGGCTGGCCCCTCAGAAGCAGAGTTACTTATTTGACTCAGCACGTGCGTCCTCTGTATACACCCAGGACAAATGAAAACATATATCCAGGCAAAAACACACACACACACGTTCACAGCATCACGATTCACAATCCCAACCAGTGGGGAACAACCCAAAATAGTCCACCAACCAATGAATGGATAGTAAAACATGCCATTTTCCTACAGTGGAATATTATTCAGTAATAAAAAGGGAATGACGTACTGACACGTGCTACAACACGGATGAGCCTTGAAAACATTGTCAGTGAAAGACGTGAGACACACACACACACGTGTTGTATGATTACATACATAAGACATGTCCAGAATAGACAAATCCATAGGGACTGAAAGCACATTATGGTGGCCTGGGGCTGGGGGTGGGGTGGGGGATGGCTAGAGTGATTAACTGGAATAGATTTATGACTAAAGGCACAAAAATGCTTCCTACTCAATACTGTGGACTCCAGAGGAAAAGAATTACGACTCTCAATGGGATGAGACTTCAAATCCAAGGCCCCTTTTCTAGATTTGTCTGGAAAACATAAGAAGAATTTTTGATAATATGAGTATATGAAAAGTCTAGGATTTTTAAAAGTTAAGACGCTATATGAGAAAAAAGAAAACCTATGTCCACACTAAAACTTGTCTGTGAGTTTTTGTTTTTAGTGGTTGTTATTTATAGTAGCCAAAAACGTGGAAACAACCCAACTGTCCATCAATGGATGAACGGGTACACAAAACGTGAAATATCCATACAAAAGATATTATTTGACCTTAAAAACAATGACACAGGCTACAATATGGACGACCATTGAAAATGTCATACTACCTGAAAGAAGCCAGAGAGAAAAGACCACGTATTAAATGGTTACATTCAGACATTCAGACAGAATGTCCAGAGTACAGAAATCTAGAAGCAGCGATCACTTACGGCTAGAGGCCAGGAGGCTGGGGGGATGTGACATCTGAAGAGTACAATTCTTTTCTGAGGTGATGAACAGGTTCTAAAATCAACTGCTGTGAGAGTCCCATGCATCTACGACTAAACTAAAAAAATCACTGAATTGTACAGATTATACAGGTGAATTGTACGGCATGTGCATCACATCTCAATAGAGATATTTTAGAAAGCGTAAATGCTTAGTTTGCAGGCAGTTTAAGTGAAACACCAGCATCACTGAAAGGAATTCAGCACTGCACGTCTGAGGCGCTTGCGGGCCCTATTATCTTGGATTAGGAAATGATCCTTGTACTACTTACTTTTAAAGCCACCGTCTCTGGAAGACCATTTAGTAGCATAATTACGATTGCAGTGTTCTGTAAATAAGCCACGCGAAGAAAGGAGCTCAGGACTTTATTTCATCACTGACTTTCAGAAGTCAGAGCAACATAAATCTTCACGAGTGTCACAGTAAAACTGTCTATCGAGGCCTGTTATGTAACTGGACATTCTAACATCTATTTTCGGAATGCAAATATCCTGCTGTTTATTTCTGTAAGTCACTGCTCTATCAGCAGGTTAAGTAGAATAAGAAGGATGCCGACACAGGAAGGGCATGGGGTGGGGGGAGAGGGAAGTGGGTCTTAGTGGAGCTCTTTTACTGAAAGAGTTTGATGGTTGGGTGACTCGAAAGTTTAATTAAAATGCACTTAAAGCTAATTCACAGAAGGACATTCATTTAGCTCAAACGGATATTCTACATTACTGGAAACAGAATAAGGTAATGGAAAATTCTGACTTTCTTCATCTGAAGGTGAATTCACGTCCTTTAGTTTTGTAGAACGAAAACCTCTCCTACCTACTCTCCTGGAACTTGTTGCTCTGAGCCTGCACGTGGGTATTCAACTGCTTCCTTGATGCAGACAGGACGACAAGCAGAAGGCTAGTACTGGAAGATGCGTCTTCGCTCAAAGGACAAACACGCTGATGTACCAGGTTCCAACTATTTTTCTGAATGTAAGCCTCACCTCTCCCTCCTCTGTTTCCTCCTTCCACACAAAATGGGCGTAATGACACCACGTAGTTCCTAGATTATCCTGAACACGAAATAGTCCATATGTGTCGTGACTGTAACAGAATCTGACCCTCAGCTAGTACGGTCACTGCACGACTTCATCACTACTGATTTTACTATATGCATTTTCTGTTTTTTTCCCCCACATTTTAGTAAAGGTGGAAATAAAATCTTTGTAAGTAAAAATCAGGCTTTAATGTACCTGTTAATGCAATAAGATTGAGAAACAAAAGGAAGAGAGATTTCACAGACAACTTGGATTGCGCCTGTGTTCTGGTTCCCTTGCTCAAAAGGAACGCACTTATTTTGCAAAATGGAATTGCCACTTGCCTCTGCGGTGCTTTTCTTCCTAACTGAGTTCCGTATGCACGATCACCCAGGCGGATCCCCAAAACAGAGAACCTGCTCAGACTCGCTCCAGGAATCAGAGGAACAGTCAGGCCGAAGCTGGTTTCCACCCGATCAAGAGCAAGATGAGTCACCTGAACTTGGTTAAGAAACCAAGTGCTCTCAAGAACTTGATACACACAGATGGCGGATGCCGATCACCAAGACCACTGGGATCAGTTCCTCGCTCCATCTAGAGCGTGTGCTTGACACTCTCTGCAAATGCACATTCAGGTATTTCCAGCAAAAGTAAGGGCCCCTGCAGGGTCTGAAGTTCACTACCAAGGTCAGCTTGGATGCCTCCCCCTGACCAGACTGCACCCAAGCCGACCCTGGGGTGAAGCGCCACTGACTTGCTGGCTGTGCCAGTGCCCGGGGGCCCGGGAGGTGCGGGCACAGGCGGGCTGGTCTTCATTCCCACAAGGTGTGCATTGCAGGGTGGAGGGGAGCCAGCCAGGGAAAGAGAATGAACCCAGGGGTGTGGGTGCACACCAGTTCGAGGGGCACATGATTAGTAGCTGGAAGAGGGGGTCCGCAGCAAGGGCGGAGGGTGGGGGG
>NW_011494925.1:5086799-5089315 GCF_000754665.1 Bison bison bison
GGCGGGTGCAGGTTGGGGGGACAGGGGCTGGGGGCCAGGCCCCGGGTGTGCTGGCAAGGACACTCTGCAGACTGAGTCTGAAAGAGGCATTATCTCACCAACACACTCAAAAACATTTTATTTTTAAATTCTGAGATGCTGTTTTTTTGTGATTTAGTGCAGCTAGGAGAAGGTCAAGAGTGAACACACACATCTGTGAATAGCCCGGGCTGCAGCCACCCTCACTCTCCAAGGGGAATTAGAGTAATTAACAACTTGCCTTATTTATTCACTCACGACTTACATTTGGTTACATATGATGTGTGCAACAGCATAATTTAGGATGCAGTAAATAAGAGACTTTGTTTTTCAAGTATCAAAAGTCACAGAAACAATAATGAAGTTTATCTACACTTCTGTGTAACCACATGAAAATTAAATTAACGTGCATATCAAATCTCAATTAGGACTATCGTGTGTTAGACTTGTCTGAGTGCAGAGCTCGGGCTGAGCCTGAGAAGATGTTCACACAGCTGCCGATGGGTATTTTGCAGTTTGGAGGCTGGTGGACGAAAAAATGTCCCCCACCCTCACACACACACACACACACACACACAAAGATAAATTTTCATTAATGTATTCCGGTCTCTAAAATCTCTCAAATTTAAGCTTTAAAGTCACATTGCTTTAGTCATGAGTGAAAAGGACAGGAAGCATCACTTTGAAATCTGGATTTTTAGGTTTTGTTTCATTTAAAACATTGTAAGAGTGTTTGATTAATTTTTTAAAAAGCTTTTCCTTAATAACAAAGCAAGTGCAGAGTTTTTCATATGACACACTTTTCACTGTCAGAGTTGGAAATAAACTTGTCCTCAAAGATAAAATAACACGATGGCCTTTCTGAAATTACCTGGCAGGTCGTCAGAAACAGCAGCTCGGGAGCTGCCTGTGGGCAACCCAAGTGGCGAGCCCTAAAGAGACTGGGGATTAAAACCATGTACCACCCATGCCCTCTCTCCAGCCGGTCCACCCAGACCCCCTAAAGGAGGTGCTCAGTACACTCTCCATTCCTGGGAAATCTAACTCTTCCACCCTCTTCATGCTTGAATTCAAGTCACTAACAATTCATGAAATCTTATCTGCAGTGCCATGCTTGCAACTATGTTCTCAATCCAATGCAAACCCCAAACCAAACCTGAACACGATTTTCAGGTCAAGTGTATCCATCTTGAGCTCAAATACTTCCCCAACTTAAAAGAAAACAAACGATTCACTGATGTCAGCATTGCCTCAGCTTGTTCTGCGCTGCGTGTCTGATGACGGGCCAATGTCTCTGGCCTCCTCGCCCCCTCCCGTCAGTTCTCAGAAATGATTCAGTGTCACAGACGCAGGAACACAGGAGTCAGGGGCCAGGACAGGGAGGGAAGGAACGCGGAAGGAATGCCTGTGAGACCAGCTGTAAACAAGACGGTCGACAGGTGCGTCGTAGGTCACTGGGCTCCCGACCCTGTGTGATCAGCTGCTGGGGGCCCAAGAACTTGACTGTGAGAAGAGAAGGCTCATGGCAGGCTGGGGGGTTGGGGCTGAACGGCGGGCTGCTCTGCTGTAGTTTCATCCAGAGGACAGGTTTATTGTCACGTTGTTTATAGTTAATGACGGGTGTTCAATGTGTCACTTTTCTTAATAGTTTTCCAGTTTCTTTTCCATTTAGGCGTGTGTGTGTCTGTGTGTGTCTGTGTGTGTGTGTGTGTGTGTGTTGAGGGCAGGGCAAGGTGGAGGGGGTGCAATACAGAATCTATGATCCATCTCAGAAATGTCTGACAAAGTGTCACTTCTACTGAACGACTCTTGTGGCCAAAGTCAGCTCTTTGCAAATTTGTTCATGGTTTCTGATAAAAACTAAGTTTGCTCAACCCTAATAAGCCCTATGGTAGGGTGACAGGACACAAAAGATGTGCACTGCAGGGGACTCCACGCCCCTGGGGTTTCAAGCCCTAAACCCTCAGCTGGGGGCCTCAGGTCCCCTCAGGGCCCTTGCTTAGCAGGTGAGCAGAGAAGGTCCGTCTAGTCAAGGCTATGGTTTTTCCAGTGGTCATGTATGGATGTGAGAGTTGGGCTATAAACAAAGCTGAGCGCAGAAGAATTGATGCTTTTGAACTGTGGTGTTGGAGAAGACTCTTGAGAGTCCCTTGGACTGCAAGGAGATCCAACCAGTTTATCCTAAAAGAGATCAGTCCTGAATATTCATTGGAAGGACTGATGCTGAAGCTGAAACTCCAATCCTTTGGCCACCTCATGCGAAGAGCTGACTCATTAGAAAAGCCCTTGATTCTGGGAAAGATTGAGGGCAGGAGGAGAAGGGGACGACAGAGGATGAGAGGGGCCCCGGGCAGGGGTCCACGAGGCCATCCTGGGAGGGGCGGGGCTGGCCTGGGGCCGAGCGAGGGTGGAGTGCAGCCAGGTGGGGTCATGAATCAGGGCTGCTAAGCTGCCTCCTTCGGGTTTATGCTCCCCGGGGCACCACCTCGTCACTGCCT
>NW_011494925.1:5089415-5089870 GCF_000754665.1 Bison bison bison
CACTGCCTCATTATTTTTATGAGGGCTGTTGAGGGGGCGGTTTGCTTGCTAATGACACCCGTGTCTCACTCCTCACTCAGGTCTGTTTGTGAGGCCCATGGCTGCTCGACTGACAAAGGTGTACATGTTCTGAGCTTTTCAGAGGCAACAAAATGCTCCCTCACAGTCCTTACAAATCAGAATCAAGCATAGGCTTGTGCTCGGCACCCAAGACTGTGACAACAGACTGTCTTCAATCCCCTTGGAGAGCAGGTGGGTGCTGACCCCGCACGTCTGGGGCCCGGCTGTTAAGTGAGAGCTCAGGAAGTCTCGGCAAGGCTGTGCTCTCCTGCTGCTGAGAAGGGCTGCCTCTCAAACGTGACGTTCACCACCCTCCTCGGGGACACCGCTGTCCCTCGGGGCCCACAGGACAGCTGGGAGCCTACACCCCCTTCAGAGGCGGCCCTGGGTCCTTC
>NW_011494925.1:5089970-5119745 GCF_000754665.1 Bison bison bison
GGGTCCTTCAGTGCTGATTTCACAAGCTTAGCCTGGACCAGGTCTTTCATTTTATACTCCTGTGGTCCCTCCTCAAGTCAGATACAGATCCCATGCTGATTTCTCCACGACTTGAATCAGAGACTATTGATCACTTACAGATTTTGGAAGGCCTCCTTGAAAGGGCGCGTTTTCTACATGATTTTATTTCTCTTTTCAAGAGCTCACTGAAGTTCTAGCACCAAGCAAGTCAGGCGGTCAGGCTTCTACAGGAAGTGCAGGAAACGCAGAAGCAGTTAGACTCATGGATGCTGTTTGCCATGTGTGACTCCCAGTCCTGCAGCAGGCGGCCCCCTTGGGCGGGAACGGGGAACCCTCACGGCCGAGGTCCGCGGCTGGAGCTCACGGCGCTGACCTCTGCAGCTGTTGGTACTTATGAGGGTGTGTTTTCAGAGGACTTTACCTTCTGAACTCCATATTCACTGCTGTACGAAATCGTATGACTTTGAGAGAGGCCCTGGTGTTTGTCATTGACAAGAAGGAGCTGATGTGAGTCTGCCAGGTTCTGGGGACGCTGGAACTAAGGGTAGGTGTGTTAAGCACAGTGGGACCACACTGCCCCTTGAGACATGCGGATCTTAAAATCTAAGTCCTTTCAACATCAGTAACATTAAAGATTTGGTTCTTGGGTTGTACCAACCACATTTCATGTGCTTCTCAGCCTGCGTGTCACGTGACTGCCCGCCGGGTGGCTGGGGTGCAGGGCAGCAGCTCCTGCAGGTCTGCACAGCGAGGAACCAACTCGAGGCAGCTACTGGACAGCGCGCTGTCTGCCCACCGGGAGGTGGTTTGTGAAGTGAAGTGTTGGTCGCTCAGTCATGTCTGACTCTTTGCAACCCCATGGACTGTAGCCCGCCAGGCTCCTCTCTCCATGGGATTCTCCAGGCAGGAATACTGGAGTGGGTAGCCACTCTCTTCTCCAGGGGATCCTTCCAATCCAGAGATTGAACCTGGGTCTCCCGCATTGCTGGCAGACTCTTAACCATGTGAGCCACCAGGAAAGCCTGGAAGGTGGTTTAATGCTCCACCGTTGAGGTGAAGGGGGATTCTTGATGGGTGCACGTGTGTGTGTGACACAGATGGGCATACCAATGGAGACAGAGGGAGACAGACAGACAGACGAAGGACTCTGGGACTGTTGAAGACAGATTCGAGTGCAACTGTGCCCGCATCTCACAGTCTAAGGCTTTACTAGATGCTGACCAGGTGTTTCCACATATCTGAGTATCAGACTAGACTGGTGAATGTCTTCAGGGAAATACTTTCTATTTTTCTGCCCTCTAAATTTTAAAACATCTCTTATTTAGCTTAGTAACTACTTGAGATTTCCAAAAATAATTATTCAATTCTCACCTAAGACAATAGAATTACCCAAATACAGGTCTGACAGTCGCCAACACAGAGCAATGACTCCCTGCTCAAAGGCACGGCAGCCCTGTCATGTGGGTCTGGGCGACCCGACCAGATAGAAGACAGTCTTAGCAAACCCGCTTCCTGTGCTGTGCAGTAGTCATGGCGACGGTGGTCGGTTCAGGAGGAACCACAGGAGGAAGCCTGACCTGGGGATAAAGCACCCTGGCTTTGGGGTTTAAAGGCCCCACTTGTGCTGTCTTCGGGGCAGGCGGCGGGGAGGATATCCTGCCCTGGGGATGGGACCCTCAGGTGAACAGTGTCGGTCTGGAGCTGGCAGTGTGGGCAGGAGGAGCACTGGATCCCGCCAAGAGCAGCACCGGGAGGGGCAAGGACACACACATCCTCGAGCGGAGCCTCAGGGCTCTTAGTTTCCGTGTGGGTGGAGAAAGGACGGCAGGGACCCAGCAGCAAGTGACAGCTTCAAGTAGAAAGCTTCTTCCTCTGGAGGCCGGGGTGGCAAGTACGGGGCCTCCTGCATCAGAGAGACCACTGACGGCACCCCACACTTGGGGCAAGATGATGCTGGTTCACGGTTCTGTAGAGGAATACACTGAGGCACAAACCCCCAGGGGCAGAAGCCCGTCCCACAGCGCGGATGTCAGCCGGTTTGCAGGAAAGGTATTTTCCTGGCAAATCTACATTTTCATCTCCGCGGTGGGGAGGGCTGAGCTGCTTGGTGCTCCTGTATGTATTTGCAAACTCCACCTCTCACTTCTCAGAGTGGTGCTGGCACAGCATCCCAGGGGCTCATCAGACAGTGGGGTTTGGTGATTAAATACCGAATGGCTTCCCCAGGGCTATGATTATCCCTGGAGGGGCGGCCAGCATGCTCTGGGCTTGGAGGAACAGCTCAAAGAGCTAATCAGTTTAACTGGAAACACAAAACAGACTAACCAGTTACTCCCTGCTGTAAAATTCCAACAGGCATCTGAATTCCGCAATTGCTCTCGACCTTGTTTCTCAGCATGGTATCTTTTTTCTTAAGTTGATTAAATGGAAAAATCCAGAAACATGGCCGGGCACCTTTGGGGAACTTTTGTGTGCCAGATACCACTGCCAGGAGTAGTAAGGCGGTCCCACAGGTGAAGAGCAGGCTTTCAAAATTATTATTGTTAGATTTTCCAGAGTTGGAATGGATCAACAATTGATTTCATCATTTTGGAAAATGTGTGGGAATGCCAGATAAAGTGCTCTTTATTTCTCACATTTCCTGGTTATAATGCTTCTAACTGGGCCTCCCTGGTGGCTCAGGGGTAAAGAATCCACCTGCCAACTCAGGAGACTCAGGTTTGATCCCTGGGTTGGGAAGATCCCCTGGAGGAGGAAATGGCAACCCACTGCAGTATTCTTGCCTGGGAAATCCCATGAACAGAGGAACCTGGCAGGCTGCATTCCATGGGGTCACAAGAGCTGGACACGACTTAGCAACTGAAGAACAACAATGCTTGTAAACTAGAGAATAGCCTCACTAGCTTCATATGAGAAAAAGACATAATGAGATCTTAGAGCTCCTTCTTCAAGTTGATCCCCACGTGGACTGGGGTTAATTCCAAAAAGAAAGTTAAACAAAGCTTAAGACCCACGGGGGAGAGACTGCCTGCGGTCAGAGCAACCCTGGATGGGACGGCAGAGCAGCCTCAGGGACTAGCCCGGACCTGAGCACCAGTGGGCTCTGCAGAGGGTCAAGCGGGCTGGCTCTGATTGGGCCCGTTCCCCAGGGCCCAGAGGGGCCCCGGGCTGCCCGGCCCAGCCTTCCCAAGGGGTAGACGGTGCTATTTTTAGCTTGAGGAACTGGTTTTTCCTCCTGGAGTCTCTGCAGGCAGGGCCGCTGAGAACTGTGTGTCCCCGGGGACAGGTCACCGGCTGAGTACTTCCCCAGTTCTGCCAAACGACCTTGTAAATACGCTCCGCCCGAGAAAGAGCCGATGAGTTAGCGAAGGGGGCTTTCTGGAAACCAAGTCCCGCAGGACACGCAGGAAAACAAGGACCCCAAGGTGAGTAGGTGGCCTTCCTGCCTGAAGGCCTCTGGTCCCCCTGGAGGACGGGTCTCCCCCCGCCAGCCTCACTCTGCTCCTGACAGGCCAGGAGGGTGCTCACAGCCACCTCGCTGCTGGAGGGGAGCCTGCCACACGCGGACACGCGAGGCTGGAACAGGGAGAGAAAGGCCGGAGCCCCTTCCCTCATGAGCTCCTCCCTGCATCCTGGTGCAGCTTCATCAGGAGAGAGGAGCCAGTGAGCCAAGAGTGGGGTGCCACGGGGAGGAGCCTGGGGGCAGAGGTTGTGTGCTCCTGGCAGGGAGCCCCCGGGGGTGGCGGTGGGTGCCTGGTATGGGACGGGGTCGCCACACGGAGCCCCTGCCTCCCGTGCCCAGCACAGGCCTGCAGGCCACGAAGGCAGCCTGCGGGGGCCTGTGGACGTGGGGCCGATGGTGGAGGCGACGCGATGGGGAGAGGGGGCGGCAAAGAAGCCAGAGCTGGGAGGATGCATGGGCTGACTCTCCTTGCAGCCCCCTGCCTGCTAACGGGTCAACAACTGCTCCCAGGACAAGTTCTCATCGGTCCATTGTCTGGTAAGTGAAAAGAAAG
The DNA here is from genome assembly GCF_000754665.1 of Bison bison bison. NCBI lineage: Eukaryota > Metazoa > Chordata > Mammalia > Artiodactyla > Bovidae > Bison > Bison bison. Next base: position 5,094,008 of record NW_011494925.1, read on the forward strand.
CCTCCCAGAATGACTGCAGAAACATGCAGGATGGTAAACAGCAGGGCATGAGCACGTGTAATCTTTTCTGTTCTAAGCTGAAATGCTAAGTAACAGCACAGACCACTCCCTAAAAGGCTTCAGACATTTTCTATCAAGTTACAAAAAATTAAAAGAAGAGTCATGTACAGATGTGAGAGCTGGACCATAAAGAAAGCTGAGCACCAAAGAATTGATGTTTTCGAACTGTGGTGTCGGAGAAGACTCTTAGAGTCCCTTGGACAGCAAGGAGATCCAACCAGTCCATTCTAAAGGAAATCAGTCCTGAATACTCACTGGAAGGAATGATGTTAAAGCTCCCAACGTTTTGGCCACCTGATGCAAAGAGCCAACTCGTTGGAAAAGACCCCGATGCTGGGAAAGAGTGAAGGCAGGAGGAGAAGGGGACGACAGAGGATGAAATGGTTGGATGGCATCACCGACTCAATGGGCATGAGTTTGAGTAAGCTCTGGGAGATGGTGAAGGACAGGGAAGACTGGTGTGCTGCAGTCTGTGGGGTCGCAAAGAGTCCAACCTGACTTAGCGACTGAACAACAGCAAAGAAGAGGACTGTTCCATGTAACAGCGTCCCATAGAAGCCATTGGTCTAAAACGACTGAATTTTTTTTTTTTTTTAATTATCAGAATGTTAAAATTTAGCTTTCAGATAACAAAAGCCTAAGTATGGGCTCTCCTGTTGGTCAGAAATCTGACTTTGGTAAAAATTAAACCAGTGAGAAGGATGTTTTGGTGTTTTACAATGTCCAACAACAGGAAAGGAACTGCAAGCCACAGAGGCTTTTAGAAGCAGACTTGCAAATCAGTTGCTCTGAGCCTTAAAATACCAGGTGTTAACAGGATGGGGCTCTCTTGAGAAGAGCTGCTTTTCCACTTTCACTCTCAGCGGGGCCTCTGTGCTCCTGGGGCAGACACCGCCCAGACCCATCTTCACAGTAACTGAACATTCAGAGTCACCACATCTTCACAGGGAGAGCATCAGTAAGGCAGTTCTCGCGCGAGTTACACGAAATACCAGGAGTCCCCAGTCGGTATCCACTCCGACCGTTTACACACTGAGAACACGGGTCCTGCTTTCAGCAGGGAGGGGAGAATCCCAAACCAACAACACTGTAGAAACATAAACCCCTTCTAGTTGCCTTGGGCCTGAAATCATTAGAAAGAAACACCATGACATTGTTTTAGATAAAGCAATGTTTTCTCTCAAGTGTTTGAAACACTTTATAAAATATGAACAAAAATAGTTATGTAATCACGTATTTACATGCATGCTGCTGCTACTGCTGCTAAGTCGCTTCAGTCGTGTCCGACTCTGTGCGACCCCAGAGACGGCATGGCATGGAAGCAAATTATGGAAAATTACCCACTCGGCTGATACAGAAATGTTTGAGTCCAAATATAGATCAGAGAAGCAACCATGGCAGAAAGTTCATTATTCTTAAGTGAAACCTGACTACACACCCTTGGCAAAGAGGGGTGGGGGTTGCAGCATGACGTAACTCAATCCAGTGGACGTTTATGAAGCGCTTCTGTGCGCATGCGGGTCCATCCTCAGCATCATGACGTTCTGTGAACTGTCCCTAGTCTTGAGTTAAAGGACCAAAGACATGGGAGAATTAACCTTTCCCTCCTACAAAGGAGGGGGAAGCACACACACATCAGGACTATTTCCTCATACTCTGAAATGGTTCCTCGGTGGATAGAGGTGCCCTGGTGATGGGTCATCGGTTTGAGGGGCTCAGTCACTCTGGGGACCCAGAGGTCATCCCTAGAGGCTCCTCACCACACAGGGAAACCAATGCCTGTGGAATGAGGTGGAGAATGGGAAATCTGAGCCTAAAAATCCACAGAGGATTCATTCTGAGTCGCTGGAGGGATTCCAACGGTTTTTACTTGCATTTTTTCCTGTTTGTTCTCCTGCATCTTCCAAACACCCTAAACAACAGTGTGGAAAGGGACGTGGGGGCAGGTGCCCCCGGACGACCAGCCACAGTGAGACCGCAGTGGGCCTGGCGTCCTGGCCCAGGAATTCGGGTCCTGGTCTGTGTGCAGGACTAGCATTCTCAGACCTAGAAGTTTCCAGGGAAGGAGGGTAACAAGCCAGTGGCTTTAGGGGAAAACCCTGGCGGCCACAGGGCGTATGAGCACCTGAAGGATTGGGAGTGGCTCACTCCTTACCTTATTGCCCTTCTCGGCACCGAAGTCCCGCTTCCCTGCATGGTTCCCCATCCTGAGCCTCGAGTCTTCAGATGCTGAAAGAAAAGAGAGGCCGTTAGCCTTGGAACTGGTACTTTCAGAGTTTCCAACATGGTTTTTCAATCAGAACAACAATCCCGTTCCGAATGCGACATCTGTTTCTGAAGAGAGAAAACGAAAGCCCCCAAACTCAAGGGGCACCTGAAGTCTCCGAGGGAGCATCGCTGTCTTCTAATCCTTGGCAAAAATCCAGACCCAGATTCTGTCCAGGGACAACGCACGGTTCAGCGAGTTTCCTTGTCCAGGAAGATCAGCCCATCTCTAGGGCGCTCACAGACCGTGCGCAAGTCCCGACCAACAGAGTCACACTTCACGCCCGGTGACGTAAGGAGACGGACAGACGTGGGGAGGAGCTGCGGACGCTCCACAGACACCCATAGGACGCTTGCGGCTTTGAGAATCCCGCGAGCCCGGAAACAGCAGACCCGACCAAGGGCCACTTATCAGACAAGCACCCCAAGGATCTGCAGAATTTGCAGGAAGATACTGCTGCTGCTGTCGCTTCAGTCGTGTCCGACTCTGTGAGACCCCATAGACGGCAGCCCACCAAGCTCCGCTGTCCCTGGGATTCTCCAGGCAAGAACACTGGAGTGGGTTGCCATTTCCTTCTCCAATGCATGAAAGTGAAAAGTGAAAGTGAAGTCGCTCAGTCATGTCCGACTCTTCGCGACCCCATGGACTGCAGCCCACCAGGCTCCTCCGTCCATGGGATTTTCCAGGCAAGAGTACTGGAGTGGGTGCCATTGACAAAACTGGAACGGCTTCAGTGCAGAAACCAAGGGGTTTCCGATGCCCATGGATAAAGATTTGCCCAAGCAAATTCTAGAGGACATGTACATAATTTCAAGAAGCAAGCTGCAAATGCAAGAGTTTGGGTCCCGTTAATGTGCACCTTAAAAACAGAAGTTTCATAAACATTCTTGAAAAACATCTGCTTTTCTTTTCCAGGTACTTGCAACCTCAAATGAAGCAGCACAAAAATACAGCACAGGAAGAGCTGGCAGGCAGCTGAGTTTTCTCTGAAAGGATACCTGGACCAGAAAGTCTTGGCTCTATCTGACAGGGGTCTCTGCAAACCTGTGTACAGGGGCTCTGTGAGAGGGCTGCCAGGACACGCAGGTGAGTAAGGAAGGCCGATGGAGACAGTCATGAAGCCTAGCAGCAAAACCTGGGTCATCCTTTCCTTGATTTCCTGTGCTTGTTTGGTACCCAGACAGGGGCATCTCCACTAGCCCCTGATCCAAGCCTTGCAAAGCCCCCTTTGTTCAGGACCCCCACAGCTGTCTGCCCCCCATGTACTTCTCTTCACCACTACAGACCACCTAAAATGGAGCCACCACAGATTCCAAACCAAAAGCACCTAACACATATATTGTAAAAATTTCAGATAAAATAAATCATATCTTCTCCAAGTCTGGTGGGTTTCTGCTTATTGTTCCTGAGAATGCTTTATAAGCAGCAAGAGACTTGAAAGGTTGTTAGCTGCTATGGTTGGTTTTCCTTCTAAGGTCCTGAGTTAACCAAAAACCAAAATGAAATAAGTATACAAAAAACCCTGGAGAGTGTAGCTTTCCTATATCCCCCTAGCTGGCCAGTGGTAAAATTAGGACTCAAATTAGATACCTGAATGAGCTTCGATGCTCGCTCAGGCAGTTCTTGGTATCAAACTCCAATGATATTTCTTTGTCTGGTTCTTGAATTTTCCTTTAGAAAATGTGGAGGTTAAAATACATCAAAGTACAGAAAGGAGAGGGAATCTTAGGTTTTCTACAAATAATGACTTCTTCATTTAGAAATCTGATTGATGGGGGCTTGGTTGAATCATCTAGGATCTCAAAGACATTGAGTTTCAACCTTGAAACCCAACAGTCCACATTCAGAGGCGACACGATTCATCAAATCAACATCAACCAGAAACAACATGAAATGAAGGTCACAGCTTTGGAACATGAAAAGAACGCACACAGACCTCACCCACCAATCCCTGTGCTGCAAAAGCAAACACTTGCCTTGAAACTTGGAAGATAAAGTTGTATTAAAAAAAAAAAAAGCGCATGTGCCTCATTTGTATTTTCTTGCCCAGACTTTTGCAGTAAATGTACTGTTTTTCTCCCCCAGAAAGGTACTCAACTGAAGAATTCAGCAAAACTCATTCCACACAGGTCCCTCATCCTGCTCGCATCCCTGGACCTGCAGGAACCACGAGGACCACTTGGTCCTGGCTCAGGTGACCAGTGTTGACCATTGCAAAGTTCAATCATCATGTTGCTTTGTTCAGTCGCTAAGTTGTGTCTGACTCTTTGGGACCCCATGGACTGCAGCCCACCAGGCTTCCCTGTCCCTCACCATCTCAAACTTTTGAACAGGCGTTTGCTCAAACTCATGTCCATTGTGTCAGTGATGCCATCCAACCATCTCATCCTCGGTCACCCTCATCGTGTGATGATTCAAAGAACACGTGAGGACCAGCTTCCAGCTGAACAAGGAACAGTGCTCCTTGAAAAGCAACAAAATGAACTGTCCTCTAAACATGGGGAGGGTTTCTAAAATATTTCATACACCCAATGAAAGGCAAGTTTCGTTCCTGCAAAGACACTCTTTAGAGAAGCGTGTCAGTGTCAGTATCTGAACTTCCCCAAAGCCTCCCGCATCACTGGGTGTCTCCTTGGTGACTGTGAAGGCTGTTGGATGCTTTTCCCCAGGTTGACTGGTGAGAAAGGGGACAGCAGCGTCTGACAGTGTCGCCTCCTGTGTATGGGGAGCAGTGGGTGGTCGCCGGGGTCAGCACAGACAGCCAAGTCCCTGCAGAGTGGAAACCCTTCCTGTCTTCATATTTTTTAGGTGGAACCCAGGGCAGATCTTTCAAGATCTGAATTTCAGATTAAGTGCTGAACTTCAAATGACGTAGATCCAAGTGGGGACAGCCTGCTCTGGTAAATCAAAGCCAGGGCTCTAGTGGCGATAAAAACACTGCTGACTTAGAGGAACCACACGAATGCGTCACGTATAAAGACATACGCGTGGAAATGTGCTTTAAATGTGTGTGTTTACCTGGTGGCTACAGTTAAGAGCACTGTAATGGAGACAGGCGGGCCTCGCTTTATTGAGCTTTGCTTTATTGCTCTTTGTGGCTGCTGCATTTTTTATAAATTGAAGGTTTGTGGAAACTCTGCATTGTCAGATGATGGTTGGCATTTTTTAGCAATGAAGTATTTTTAAATTTAAAAAATGATGCTTTTAAAAAATAAATAAAATGGATGTTTTTAAAAATGCAAGTTGACCTTTGCAGATAATTTCAGTATTCTATTGTCCACCTTCCCAATTCACTTACATGGATCACCCCCAAAAAGCCACTATGGGGGTCGTCTCACTGGGGAAATGGGGTCTGAGGCACACACGGTAGTTTGCTTGCTGAGACAGGGACAAGCAGGAAGGAGGGGACTCGCCTTTGCCTCCTTGGGGCCCGAACTGCAGTTGGAGCGCAGGACTGTGTGTTCTGTGTGCAGGATGACGGTCTGAACCCCAGGAGTAGAGCTGGGGTCATTCTGAACTTCCAGCTCTTCGTGCTGCCACGCAGGGTCGTGAGTATCGATAACCAGCATGGTACATGTAATACACAAAATACCATGCATCGAACATCTGCGCATCCATTTCTCTGTTTAACAAATAACAGCTGGTGTATTTGATGGGAGATGGATAAGTTAGGAGGCTGACATTAACAGATACTCACTGCCACATACAAAGTAGACAGAGGGCAAGGGCCTGTTGTATAGCACGGATAACTTTATTCAATATATATCTTTTGGCTACATCATGCAGCTTGTGGGATCTTTGTTCCCCGACCAGGTGTGGCGCCTGGGCCTCAATAGTGAAAGTGCAGAGGCTGCCAGGGAGTGCCCTCAAAATTCTGTAGTAACCTACAAGAAAAAAGAATCTGAAAAGGAATCTGTCTATATCTATATATCTGAATCATTGTGCTGTATACCTGAAACTAAAACATTGTAAACAACTATACTTCAATTATATCTAACTATATCTAAATTGTTATATATTTGCAACTATTCAATTTCTACAAATATAAAAGTGATACAATATAAATATAAAAACTTTTTCAATTACATACAAATAGTTATTTCCAAAATAAAGAAAGAACAGAGTTGTATTTGAAACTAATCACAGGCAAAATAGTTAACTTCTTCTCCAGTTGGCAGCCTGGACTTTGGGGTTCCCCGCCCTGGCGCAGAGAACCGCCCACTGGCATCCATGTTCTCCCCTGGCAGCACCTCCTCCGGCCTCTGTCTTTCCCTTGCCTCCTCAGTCACCTCCCCTGCAGCTTTAGGCAAATCCTGACTCCCTGTCCCCTCCTTCCAGAACACAAACCTCAGGATTTAACCTAACAGGATACTGTGTGACGTGTCAGTATCGGGGGGCGGGGGGAAGCATTGCCTGTGGACACAGAGGAGCTGTTTTTGGACCAAACGCTCTGAAGCACAGCTGATCCAAGCATGAGACGCCCGCACTGCCCCTTGCTGACGGGAAGCTTCCTCCAGGCCGTGTGTTCTGACCAGAGCTTCATCACCCCTTGGAGCATAACTTTAGGTTGTCCTTGGGAGGACTGTCTGCGAAATACATTAATCAGTACTTTTAAAACTCAAGACTACTGGGCACAGAATAGAAAGAAACAAACATTCCAGGTCAGACTTCTGAGTGTGTACAGACTTCTCCCTCAGTCTCAGATGAACAGAAAGAGCATTTATGCATCATTTCCAATAGGCAGATTCTAGCCTTAAATGCACAATTCACACTGGCAGGAAAAGCCATGTGACCATCCTTAGCTCAGGGTCCCTCATCAGCGGGGCCATCGGGACGTGAGGCGTGCGGCGCAGCCCTGACGGCGGCTTGTGGACCTGACTCCAGGTGACTGGGCCCCACCTGCTGGGGACAGAAGGAGGCGGGCTTACGGAGGCACCCCACAGCTGGTCTCCGTAACGCGCTGCAAAGAGCCATCTGCAGGCGGAAGAGCTGGACGTGTGAGGTCATCTCTATTCCATTCCGTTTTTGCAATTAATCAAACAGAGAGAAAGAGGAAAATTCATGCAGAATGCCCTTGGAACTGAGGCCGGAAGCATCACTGGGTTATTAGGAAGCTTTTTGTGAAATAATATGAAAGGAACACGGTGGGAGGGGAAGAGGAGGGTCAGTGCTGGGAGCAGGGCGGACTCCAGGTGACAGCGGCTGCCCATACTCCTTAGGTGCAAATTCAGGCCCACGTGAGATTTCTAAGCAGCCACTGGGATGACTGAGAATTTCCATAATGTTTTCATGACCGTGAATGCTTGTGTCGTTGTGGTGGGAGTGGTGGCATGACTCCCCAGGGTGGGTGTTGACCGGTTGAGAAAACATCTTCCAGCCATCTAGCTGTCTACGATCACATACCTTCTGCAGAGCACTTGACATGGGCTCTCGCACGTGTGGATATCCACGCTGAAACTCTGAGGTCAGGGGAGAGAAAGGGGTGAGAAGCTCAGGAACCCAGAAGCGACGCTCCTGCTCGGTCCTAACCCTGACCTTCTCCATCACAGACAGCCCCGCACGGGACACGGTCCAGACCAGACTGGGGGGTGATGGGGCGGGACGGCAAGAAGAGAGAAGCAGGGGAGACTGAAACTCGGGGGAGGCTGCAGAACACCCAAAGGCTGAGCTGGTTGTTTCTAAAGTAACTCTGAGTGCATTTTCACAGGTGATGGGATTGTCATGAGATCATCGTCTCCATAGTTTCACTGAGGGAGAGACGAGGCCTCAGTCCAAAGTGTTCATCCATTTCTAGACTGCTCATCAACATGATAAAGAGAAGCCTTTGCCCTAATAAGTCACCTTGAGAAAACGGCTGAATTACACACCAGTTCGCGGTCCTCATGAACGCCTGTACGTGGATCCTCAAGCTTAATGAGGAAAATGACAGCATCTTTCTAATTTCCTGCCTAATATCTTGCAACAACAGCTGGTGAAAAGTATGTGCGAAGAATTATTTGGGTTTTAATTCCACGCCCGCCAATTCCTATTTACTGCAGAACTTAGAAATTTGGTTCTCTGAGCTCCCGATTTCTCATCTGTCAAAGCAGATCATAATACCTGCAGTGCATCCGTAACAGACTCCAATTCCCTGGGCCCCTGACAGTCCATTGACAACATAACCACCCCTCCCCCTCCCTTAGAGAATGGCTTGTATGTTACATAAGATGGCGACAGCAGAATGAGACAAATAAGGAGTTAATTATGACCCCGAAGGGCCAATCATCCGCAGATATTTTAACTGCCAAAGTTCAACTTCCTTGTAATAAAGATGTTCAATGAATACATTGCCTCATAATCAGGAGACAGCCAAAGGCCATTTGTCTTTCTCAGCTGACTTGGGTGCAATTTTTCAAGTACACTAGCTCAGAGTATTCACAGCTTTTCTCTGTCCTGTTTGCACTCGCATACGTGTGAATACTGACGGTATAAGCAACAGTAGGATGTCGTCTGCAGGGAGGGGCTGCAAAGGACCCAGAGGCTGAGGTCGCCTGGGATCACAGACGTGGGTCAGGTGTGAAACCGCAGAAGCACTGAATCCACAGTCAGGGTTTTAACATCTACCCACTGGAATCCGCATACAGCCGTCCCAGCCAGGAGAGGATTAACATGGGCTTTGGCAGCAGGATTAAAACCCCACCAGGGGGCTAACTTCTGCTCTCTCTGCTTTTCAACATCATTAAAGCAACGTTTTCAAAATTCCACATACTTTGGTATTAACCCTTAATGGAGTCCTAGCATTTTTGCTGTTGCTATTCGGTTGCTCAGTTGTGTCTGACTCTCTGTGACCACGTGGACTGCAGCACGCCAGGCTTCTCTGTCCTCCACTATCTTCCGGAGTTTGCTCAAATTCATGTCCACTGAGTCAATGATGCCATCCAACCATCTCATCCTGTGTCGCCCCCTTCTCCTCCTTACTTTCAATCTTTCCCAGCATCAGGGTCTTTCCCAGTGAGTTGGCTCTTCGCATCAGATGGCCAAAGTATCAGAGCCTCAGCTCCTTATTAGGCTTTCAGGCTTATGTAAAGTGATAACTTTACTGCTCTCACTACTGTCACACTGTGTGCCTAACCTCTGAGCTGATCCAGATGACTTGCAGCCCCTAGTTCCTGTGAACTACACGCTGAAGGGGCTTCGAGGTGCCCAAGGGGCACTGCATTTCCTTTCTGGGAGCCGCTGATGCGAGGCGGGGTGAACGCGCTGCAGAGCTGAAGGTGGGCCTTCTGCCTCCCACACCCCCTGCACCCGCCTGGCACCCCACAGGCGGCAGCTGCTGGCTTGCTCCCAGCCGCCCTTCTGTGCTGGGCACAGCCTGTCTTGGGGTGTGGACCTTGACAGACCACACAGATCCCAACCCCCTAAGAGGTGGGCGGAGGCTGCAAAGAGTCTGAACAACAGACAGTAGGCCTGCTCCTTTGACCTTTAAAGAAAAACCCAGAGAGCAAGTGTGAAAGAGCACGGAGCTCACATAGAAAATCAAAGGGCCTAACAGAGAAGAGTGAGATGAACTGAGGACTTCTACCCCGCTGGGGTCTGTCCTCCTCCTGCCCTCCCACCTGCATCCCTCTGCTTCCTCCCTCCACCAGGACTCCAGGGCTCATGCCTGCTTTCTGCAGACAATCATTTTTATTTCCCAGGTCAAAAACATTCCTGTAATACCTTGTGCTCAGAACACAGTAAACAGTTACCACCATCACCAGAACAACCATCCCAAGTAAACCCCCACACACTCCTGTGAACGAGACAAAACGAAAGCCCATTTTAGGATGGGAACCGGGGCGGGATGCCCAGGAACGCATGATGCTGAACTCTGAGACCCTCGGGCTCCCCCCAAACTCCCTCACACCCTCAAGCTTCCAGCATGAGACCACCTGTGGTCTCGCATAGGAAGTGTCAGAAGAAACCAGCTTCTAGATTTGACGGGATGGGACACTTTGTGCTGGGTTATCACATAATATCCACAACTACTGATCACAGTCCCAGAGATGGTAAAGAATCTGCCTGCAATGCAGAAGACCCAGGTTCAATCCCTGGGTCGGGAAGATCCCCTGGAGAAGGAAGTGGCAAACCACTCCAGCATTCTTGCCTGGGAAATCCCATGGACAGAGGAGCCTGGTGGGCTACAGTCTATGGTGTTGCAAGGAGTTGGCCATGACTGAGCAACTAACTCTCTATCTTCTCCAGGCTTATGAGATTTACACCAGGGACGAACAATGCCTGAAAGTTCTCAAAAACCATTAAAAAAAAAAGGAATCACAGAACCACAAAAGGGCAGAGCTGTGGAGTCTGACTGTGGTTCCTTTTGCCTGGTCCCGGGTTATCAGTTGACTCTGCAGGAAAGTCATCACCAGAACAGGACGCAGGTGATGTCCTGGAGTCCCCGGCTCCAGGTGCTACCATAACATCACCTTTCTCAGTGACAACAAAGCATTTCCCTGAAGGAAAAAAGCAGCAAACCAAACAGTAATTCACTAATGCTTAAGTTAGGATGACTTTTAGAAAGCCTTGTAAATATATTCACACGTATATGATTAGCCAACATGTTTAGCTTTTCATAGTTCTCACAGGGAGACAATACTTTGGCCACATGATGTGAAGAGCCAACTTGTTGGAAAAGACCCTGATGCTGGGAAAGACTGAGGGCAGAAGAAGGGGGCGACCAAAGATGACATGGTTGGATGGCATCATTGACTCAATGGACATGAGTCTGAGCAAGCTCCAGGAGTTGGTGAAGGACAGGGAAGCCTGGCGTGCTGCAGTCCATGGGGTCACAAAGAGTCGGACACGACTTGGTGACTGAACAACAACAATGGGAAGACAGGAAATTCTGTGTGAAAACAGCCCCGCCCAGGAAGCTGGGCTGCTGGGTCCCCGGCCCGCCAGGCTCACAGTCACAGGCTCTCTGATGGGTGGGAAGTGGACTCAGACACATCAGGACACACACCTCCCGCAGCAGGTGGGGCGTCCACAAACAGCCCCGTCCTGTGGCATGCGGGCCGGGCCCCGCTGACCCCCCTGCCCATGCTGTGCTCAGGCGGCCCACCTGGAGGCCAGCAGGTGGGGCTTCCAGAGAAACAGTCCCAGAGCTCAAGTCCCTGGGGTACCCCTTCTCGTAGGCTCTCTGCCACTTGCTCTGAGGCTTTGGTCCTGGAGTGCACATGTTTACTCCAGGAGGGTTGTGAAATGACCAGTTAATATTTTACTAGCCAAGTGCAGTGGGGGTCACATGTGTGCTGCTCTCCCAGGTACCGGTGTGCCCATAACCAGGACATGGGCACTGGAGACAGAGGAAACATGGACTTCATGGGCCTCACACAAGGTCAGAGCCAGCGGTCAAAGGGCAGGAGGCGTGTCGAACTCGTGTATTTAATCTACCTCCAGAACAACTCACATGTTCCCTGGCGTCAGACGTGACGGCTCCTAATAACTGCATGGGGAAGGAACTTGTGTATTTAATCCACCTCCAGAACAACTCATGTTCTCTGGCGTCAGACGTGATGGCTCCTGATAACTGTGCGTGGGGAAGGAACATGTTGCTCAGGCCCAGGTTGGCGTGAGGTCTGCAGTCAAGAGACCTACAGCCCGAGTCCTCATCTTCCTGAAAACACAGAGGACACGTGAATCCTGGACTGCCGATCTCACCGCTCCAGCTTCAGACCAGCAGCCCCACGGTGCTTCCAGGGAGAGGGTCAGTCTCCCACCTGGCACCTTCTTCCCAGGTGAGCTTCCACATGCTGAGTGGGGAAAAGAAGGCAGGTGTGATCATCACCCCATCAAGCTTCCAGATGCTGAGTGGGGAAAAGAAGGCAGGTGTGATCATCACCCCATCACAGCCCCACAGGCACAGGGCTCAGAGCTGATGTCAGGGCTCCGTGTGGTCACTGGGGCGTGCGGGACTGCAGAGGGTGAGGGACATGAGCCGGCGGCTGGTACAGATAAAGCAAAGGGAGAAAGTCATCCCAGGAGATCAGGACTCAGCAGACAGGGCTCGACCAAGGCAGGAGGCCCAGAGGGTGGCCAGTGTGATGGTGCTGCCCGCATGCCGGGTGGAAGGGACCTCTCCAGACGTCCATCCTCCCAACCTGCTCCCATCCAGGCGGAGGTGGGTGCTGTTTCAACACTCCTCCTTTCACAGACGATGAGACTCACGAGGTTTGGAAAGTCCTGATGACACAGGTTCACAGTCACAGGTTCAAGGCTGACCCGGTGACTAGGGCAGGGCGCTGAATATCTGCAGGAAAAGGACCCTCGATGCGTGCAGTCTCGGGTTTATTATGGATCAGAGCTGTCTGGGGGTTAGAGGCGCAGCTTTTTTTTCATTTCATGTTTTAATGTACGTTCTGACAGCTCAAAACTCATTAACAGCAACCTGGGTGGAGCCTTGACCATTGTTCCCCACGACGTCACTCCCCGCTGCAGAGAGCAGTGAACGGTGGAGCATTAGAGGAATATATCCTCCAAGTGAATCTTTTTTTAAAATTATTTATTTTCGGTTGCACTGGGCCTTTGTCGCTGAGTGTGGGCTTGCTCTAGTTTCGGCGAGGGGGGCCTGCTCTTCACTGCGGAGCTCGGGCTTCTCGGTGCAGCGGCCTCTCTGGCTGCAGAGCATGTGCTCAGGGCTCGAGAGCTTGGCTCAGCAGCTGTGGCGCCGGGCATGGTTGCCCCGCTGCATGTGGGATCTTCCCGGACGAGGGAAGATGTGTCTCCCGCACTGGCAGGCAGATTCTCAGTCACTGAGCCACCAGGGAAGCCCACAAGTGAATCTTTTTTTAAAAATTCTGTTATTGGAAAATTGTATTGACTTATGTAAATGAATAAATAACAAGTATCTACAGAGCACAACAGACGTGACGAATATGAGGCTGCCAATAAGCTTGTCGTTTGAACCTGAACTTTTCAACTGGCTCTGCCTGCTTTTTAGTTTCCAAGTGTCATCTTTAAGGCCTAAAAGGATCAGTATCCTTTCAGAGTGTGTGTGTGTGTGTGTGTGCTCAGTCGTGTCCGACTCTTTACGGTCCTATGGACTGTGGCCCACCAGGCTCCTCTGTCCATGGGATTTTCCAGGCAAGAACACTGGAGTGGGTTGCCATTTCTTTTAAGAAGGATGTTTTATCACCACAAGGTGGAGGCCTTATGGTTTTATTTCTCCATCACGATTACGATTATTCAGAAGCCTTTTATAGAAAATAAATGAAAACTGAAAACATCTTGGCAGAGAGCACTTACAATACTGTGTTTATCCGACCAACTGTGGCCACGCCGACACTGTGCTAGAGGGTCTTAATCACTCACACTCCCCACAAAGCATGGGTTTTGATGCCGAGAGGGGGTAAAAAGGGGGTAACGTCCAAAGACAGTTCAGGACCCACCTAAAGGCTCAGGAGGGTGACTGAAGCGGGGTGTGCGGGGCAGGCAGCCCGAGTCCAGTCCCCTCCGCCACCAGCAGCGGGCAGCCCTGGACAGGTCACCTGCTCTGCTGTCCTGGGGAAGCGAGGGGGCGGGGTGGGGGCGGGGGTTGCACTGACTTCCGCTGGGGTGGCACCACACGTCTGGCCGGTAACCCCGGGAGCTTTGAAAACTGAGCCTTTACAGACACGGTTTGAGCGAAGCTGCTGCACCATGTCGGTCACGCAGACCTGAAGCTGGGGGCCGGGTCCAAACGAGACAAGACAAGCTCTGTCACCTGAGTGTCTCCTGGCCGCCAGTCACCTTTCCAAAGGGCTAACTGTGAACCGCACTCTAATGGGAGTGGCGACTTAAGGCTGGACTAGAAACCGCTGAACCCAGGGCAGTCCACACTGCATCTGGTGCAGTGCCTGGCCTTTCAGTTACTGGTTTCCAGCCTGGTTACCTGGTTACCAGCCCGGTTACCTGGTTACCAGCCTGGTTGGCTGTGCAGACAGGCTACACACACGGGGTCTCAACAGGCAGCCAGGCCTATGCAGTGCAGAGACCTCAGCCTGGTGGTCTCTCTCTCACGGAGCCCACGGCACCCATTTGGGTCCGGGTTCACCTGCTGTGAGGGGTGAATGACACCCCCCCGTCTCCTTCCTCTCTGTGTTTTCACACCTGTCTCCCAGGTTCTGCATCACGCACCCCGGAACGTCTGTAATTAGTCGTGAAACCCACATGAGCTGCCTGCAGAAAACTCCATAATGGGCAGGCTAAGCTGAGAAACGGATGGTGAAGCAGCGGGGTTTGGGACCGTCACCCGTCAGAGCTCCGACAGATCACAGACCTCACAGTCACCGAGGGCGGCTCCAGGCAGAAAAAGCCAGGAACACACGTGGCATTGAGTCCAGGGTACATTTGTCAAAGTCTTCTTCAACACACGTTGTGTGTGTGTGTGTATGTATGCTAGTGAAGTGAAAGGCGCTCAGTCGTGTCCAACTCTTTGCAACCCCATGAACTATACAGTCCATGGAATTCTCCAGGCCAGAATACTGGAGTGGGCAGCCTTTCCCTTCTCCAAGGGCTCTTCCAACCCAGGGATCAAACCCAGGTCTCCAGCATTGCAGGCGGATTCTTTACCAGCTGAGCCACCAGGGAAGCCCGTATGTATGCTAACCCGTGTCCAGCTCTTTGCAACCCCATAGACTGTAGCCCTCCATGCTCCCCTGTCTATGGGATTCTCCAGGCAAGAATACTTGAGTGGGCTACCACTCCCTTCTCCAGGGGATCTTCCTGACCCAAGGATCGAACCTGCATCTCCTGCGTCTCCTGCATTGGCAGCGGATGCTCTACCACTGAGTCACCTGGGAAGCCCAGATGTTGTGAAAGCAATGAAGTTAAGTCTCAGAGATTCCAGGCTCTGAAGTGATTCTGCCACATAAGCCCACAAAAATGGCACCTGGGGCCTTTCCTGTCTTCATGAACGAATGAGGTTTTACTAAAAACGAGTATAAATATTTGTACGGGTTTTCATCTACCTTCACATTAAAATCTGCTTGAAGTTCCCATCACACACTTTATTTTGGTGTTGCTAATCCTATGTAAAAATTTCCATATAAATACACGTATTTTACTGCTAGGACTGTTACTTAATGTGGCTTTAACATGACACTTCACTGCCCTTTCAGAAAGGCCGTCTTCCAAGTCAGTACTGCTATGTCCTTTTTCTTTTCACATAACAATTTCCAAACACCGCCTGAAATCAACAAGGCTAGCTTCTAATACCTGGTTCAAATCCTTCTCTCTTCAAAAATGAGTCTTGACATACAGAGATAATGACAGAATAAAGTAATCATCATCTGCCTCTTAAAACAGACAGCATCTTCCCTACAGCCGTATAAATGATCCTTCAAAACCAGTGATGCTTTGGGCTCGAGTCTGAAATATAATTTATCCTTTGCTTCCAGGAAGACGGTGCCAGATGGGACCCCACCTTGTAAACCCCTGGTCTTAGCTCGTCAGCCCAGGGTTATTTTGTTTTCAGATATCCATAAGGATCCGAATAAAAACACCGGAAGCACACCCTGACCCCCACCACACTCAGAGAAACCTAGCCGCTAAAATACGAGAATCATTTGTGTCTAAGTTCCTGCTTGATGTGGTCTTTTAAGGCAACACAGTGAGCTGAATAAACCATGCCCCGCATCCTGGCTGGTAAAGAATAGACTTGGACAGTGGTTGTTGCTGCTGTTGTTCAGTCGTTAAATTGTGTCCAACTCCCTGCGACCCTGTAGACTGCAGCACGCCAGGCTTCCTGCCCTTCACTGTCTCCAGGAGTTTGCTCAAGCTCATGTCTATCGAGTTGGTGATGCCATCGAACCATCTCATCCTCTCTCGCCCCCTTCTCCTCCTGCCCTCAATCTTTCCCAGCATCAGGGCCTTTTCCAGTGAGTCAGCTCTTTGCATCAGGTGGCCAAAGGACTGCAGGTGACTTGTGCAGAATTCAGACTCTCCTGGGTGTCAGCTGGATGGTGATGATCAGGGTTAGTGGAACCAGCCAATCGGAGATGCAGCAGACACTACCCTGACCTGCATGCGGACGACGGGAGATGAGAAAAACTTCTTCTAATTTTCCCAGAAAGTAAGTGCGGGGTGGAGTGCTGAGCCCTTTATAAACTAAGTGTGATCAGAACCAGGGGACGGAGCTGCTGCTGTGAACAGCTGTCCAGGGCAGGTGCGCATCCTGGAAAGAGCCCTGAAGAAGCCGCAGATCCTCACCCCAGCCCTCACCCTAACTCACCCCCAGCCAGGCTGCAGGCAGGGGGGTGCAGGGCTGCTAGGAGGGTCAGAAGCGGCCGTTGAGTCCCTGCCCTCTGCTGGCACAGCCCCCCGTCAGGAATCTTGCGAGGTGCTCAGCAAACGTAGTGCCTTGGGGAACCTATCTGAGGACCCCAAGCTCCCTGACGACACACTACAATTCAGTCTTCAGGGCCAGAGCCACGTCTCTTTCATGCAGGGCCTCTGGAAAGGCACGGTGTGGCCTCTGAGTGTCCTGGAGAATCAGGGAATTTAAACTGTGCAGCTGCCTCATCTGGGTGCCTGCAATGCAGCTCTGGAGCTTTTGTCTCAGAGCAAGTTTAGCAAAAATGTTAGGTTCCAACTCTCCAAGAAACCGGATGGAGAGGATGAATATCCATAAATATTCCTTGTCAGATACGCCAGCGCTCAGAGGCACGGAAGAGAAAGTCACCCCCTAAATGGAGAGAGTATCAAAAATAAACGATACGCACAAGAACACACTGCCAGTATAGGATGTGATTTTCCATGAATCATTCTTTGAACAGAAAGTCATTTACCAGGAAATAGAATTTCTCGATAGGGCCGAAGTAGATGAGCGGGGGCTCGTGCAGGTGTGTTCAGGCGAACCTGTGTCACCGAGATGCACCTGGGGCCCTCTTCACCCGTTTCTGCCTCTCACTGAGCAGTGGGCCTCATGACCACTAGAAACACACGTTCCTGGGCCGAGACCCCAAGACTCGAGGTGGTGTCCAGGCACCAGGGCCTAGGACTCTGCATTTAATGAGCACTCTGGCCGACATGCAGGCAGGTGGCTGCCAGGTCGGGGGTGGTCGTTGGGCATCATCCTTATCCACAGCCCCCGAGGAGACTCGGGGTCCCACTCCAGCCGCTGCAGGTGCTCTGCTGGGGCGCTTATATCCTGTTCCCGGCCAATCTCGGCCCCCGCCCCCCATCTCCGCGGGCTCTGGCAGGTTTCTGATCAGACTCCGGGGGGAGGTCCTCTGTCTCTGGGGAGGCTGGAGGCTGCTGGGGGGAGGCTGTGGTTCTGGCTTCTTTGCTGGAGGAGCTGTCTCTGCCCCTGGCTCCTTGCTCTTGCCGGGCGGGGCTGCAAACTGCAGCAGAGGGTGCCGGATGTGTCTGGGGGAGACCCTCTGCCACTGACACACCCCAAAGGCAGGGCCCACACTTGTGGGCGCAGTTGTTAGTGGCGAGGGGGGCCAGCGGGAGCCCATTCTTGACCGAAAACCTCGAGGATGGGGCCACCAGGCTCCTCACACCCTGACAACTCAAACCCTTGACAGCTTCCACCTCCCAACCCCCTCGTCCCATGAAACAAGAGGAAATTGACTGCAGGAGTCATGCTCTGAAATAAACATTTCAGAAAACCCCATGACAGCGGGGCATGTCACCTAGCGGCTCTGCCTGCCTTTTTGACCGCCACACACAAGAAGTCTCATTCCAGCTGGGGGGCTGCTGGCCGAGGGGCTCCCAGCAGCTGGGACCTCGGCACTCAGCCATCATCTGCAGGGCCTGGGGCGGGACCTGGCATCCCAGAGTGTCCCTCAGAGCTGCCTGCGGGGTGGTCTGCAATGAATGTCGGCCACCGATCAAAGCAAAACCTGATGCAATAAGCCACCACATCAACTCAACTTTCAGAAGAAGCATCACCACCACTCACTGTTTTCTAGATTTTTAACATCTTGGAGGTATAAACCAAATCCAAGCCTAGTTACCACGTAGTTAGCATCAGCACAGCTAAAATCCAGCGTGTTCACTAGAACACGCTGAACGGCTCCTGTGTCCTGGGTCTTGAAATTCACAGCACCCCGGAGAAGCGTCACTCCCCAAGAACAACGGCTGGGGCTCTGAGCAGAAGCTCATTTCCTGTGAAAGGCTGTGGCTTCGGGCCTCAGAGACGCCGCCTCGCACCCTGGAGGGTGGCACCCCCTTGTCGCCAGCTCTCAGCCACTGATCCCTTTTCAAAACCGGCAGCAGTTCTGATGTGGGCGTCACGTCCCCGCTGAGAGAGACGCTGCTCTTGCATGTTTTCATACCGACTCTTTCCTTCAAAAGTGGGGCCCTTTTAAAACAGCAGCCCCTGGTTTCTGGTTGGTCCCAGCTCTCATAAGCAGCATGGAGCCAGGGCCTGGGGCTGGCAGGGGCCAGGAGGTGACCCACCGTCCCTCCCACCCTGGGGACAGTGACTGGGGTCTACATGGTCAGACGCGGGTGTAGGGACGCCTGGGTTTGGGAACGTGCTCCCGAGCCCTCAGGAGCACAGCGCAGTGTCGCTGGCTGTCACACGGTCACCAGACAAAGCAGAGGACGCCCTGGGCGTCACAGGACCTCCCGGGTCTGCTGACCCCCGAGAATTCGCGTCTCCTCGCCTGTGATGAGAGGAGGACCCCACTCATTCAGAGCATCGCTGAGGGACAGCGATAAGCCACAGACTACACCCAGCTCCCCATCGGGGGCCTAGGGGGCAGGAGGGCCCCCACCTGCTGGGGGATGGTCTGACCCCAGGATGCTGACGGAGCCTGTCTGGACACCATCACTTCATTTTCCTGTGTCCTTTCAGAAAATAAGTCTGTCTAGGAACAGACTCACAGACACAGAAAACAAACTCACGGTTCCCAAGGGGGAAGGGAGTGGGGAAATAAACTAGGAGCCTGGGATTAGCAGATACAAACTGCTGTATATAAAACAGATAAAAGAGGTCCTACTGTGTAGCACCAGGAACGACATTCAATATTCTGTGATAGACTATAATGGAAAAGAACATGGAACAGAATATAGGTAAATTGCTTTGCAGTACGCCTGAAATGAACAGAACACTGTAAACCAACTATACTTCAATTAAAACAAAAAAACAAGACTGAAAACTATAAAAAGAGAAAGAAAAATAGTAAGTCTGTCTGGGTGGCGGGGAAGATTAGTTAGGCTTCTTAGTGGTTTTTGGGCTTCCCTGGTGGCTCAGACGGTAAAGAATCTGTCCGCCATGCAGGAGACCCAGGTTCAACCTCTGGGTGGGGAAGATCCCCTGGAGAAGGGCGTGGCAACCCACTGCAGTATTCTTGCCTGGAGAATCTCAGGGACAGAGAAGACTGCAGAATTACAGTTCATGGGGTCGCAAAGAGTCGGACACGACTGAGCAATTAACACTCAGTGGTTTTTAGATACGTCATAAAAGTATATATATACGCACACACACACATATATATACACACACACACATATGAAACAGCAGGGGCTTCCCTGATGGCTCAGATAGTAAAGAATCTACCGGTCAATGCAGAAGATGTGGGTTCGATCCCTGGGTTGGGAGGATCCCCTGGAGAAGGAAGTGGCAACCCACTCCAGTATCCTTGCCTGGGAAATGCCATGAACAGAGGAGTCTGGCGGGCTACAGTCCATAGGGTAACAAAGAGTTTGATACGACTAGGCACACACACACACACACACACACACACACTAAATATTCCAGTAGGAGTTTTGTAGACACGATAAAGCTTACTCTAAAATGTGCAGAATGGTACAGGAGCCAGCCCAGCTAACAGGATTCTGATAAATAAGAAGGAAGTGAGAGGGCTCAGGCTACCTGATGGTCAGGGTCACCCTTTAGCCCTGGTAAGCAGTACGGTGTGATCTGGGTGGCTGGACAGACATCTCGATCACGGGAACAGAGCAGGGAGCCCAGAGATAGACCCACACAAAAATGTGGACACAATTTATGACGAAGATGGAAAACCAAGTCTGTGGAGGAAGGATCATCTTTTCAACAAATAGTATTGGGGAAGGTGGCATTCCTGTGTAGGAACAAAAACCAACCAAAACCAAAACCCTCCACTTAAACCTCACTCATCAGACAAAACTAACCGGAAATGGACAACTGACTTCAGTGCAAACTGTAAGTATAAAACTTGCAGGACAAACAGAAGCCAGGAGAAAATCTAGGCAAAAGGTTCACCCAAATCACAATCCATAAAAGAAAAAAAATTAGACTTCCCTGGTGGTCCAGTGGTTAAGAATCTGCCTGCCAAAGCAGGGGACATGTGTTTGATCCCTGGTCCAAGAAGATTCCACATGCGGAGCGACTAAGCCTGAGTTGTGTAACTTAGGCTTACACTAAGCTGTGTAACACAGCTACTGCGCCTGTGCTCTAGAGTCCGTGCTCCACAACAAGAGAAACCCTCAAAGTGAGAAGCCTGCACCCTGCGTTTAAGAGAGTAGGCCCCGCTCACTATAGCTAGAGGAAGATCTTGCAGCAACAAAGAACCATCACAGCCAAAACTAAATAAATAAGCAATGCAGATTTCAATTCAGTGGGTCTCAGTAGCCTGAGATTCTGCACAAGACACAAAGAAAAAAAATCAACAAATGGATCTCATCAAAATGAAAAAGTTTCTCCTTGCAAAAGCACCCGCGGTTAGGCTGAAGACAAGCTACGCTGACCGAGGAACTGCAAACCACCAGCTCCGTCTCCAGAGCGTATCTACAAGGAACTAGCGAGACCAAACAAGCCAATCAGAAGGCGGGCAAAGGCAAGACCAGGCTGCTCCCTGGGAGGATGTGCAGATGGCAGACACGCTCGTGGAAAGACGGGCATCGCTGTCTGTGATGGAGACGCAGACTGCAGTCACGGTGAAGTGTCAGCACACACCTGTCAGAGCAGCTCAGACACCACGCGATGGCAGTGCCACATGCTGTCACAGAGACCCAGGACCACGCACACCTGGCCAGTGGGATGTAAACACTGCAGACTTTCTGGGAAAAGAGAGCGCAGGGTCTTGTGAACTGGAACATGCGTTCGCTGTATGACTCAGCAATGGCATTTATCCCAGAGAAGCAAAAACCAAAAACCGTGTTCTCACAAAAACCTGTACGTCATAGCAGGTGCCCTCAAATAGTCACAAGCTGGAAACCCTCGAAGGGTGGACGGGCATCC
This sequence comes from Bison bison bison, assembly GCF_000754665.1. Classification (NCBI taxonomy): domain Eukaryota; kingdom Metazoa; phylum Chordata; class Mammalia; order Artiodactyla; family Bovidae; genus Bison; species Bison bison. The sequence continues at coordinate 5,115,508 of NW_011494925.1, forward strand.
ATTCCACAGAATGCTACTCAGTGATAAAAAAAAGAATGAGCTGTCCAGACACTGAACGACTTGGAGACATCTCAAGAGAACTGCGCTTAGTGAAAAAAGCCAGTGAAAAAGAAGGGGGCATATTGTATGATTCTGCCTAAACAGCATTGTCAAAATGACGAATTACAGAAAATGGGGAACAAAGCAGAGGTTGCAAAGGACACGGGCTGCAGGAGGGGGAAGTTGGCTGTGGCCACAGCAGGCAGCCTGCAGACCTCGTGATGGAGAGGTCCCACCTGCGTGGGTGGCCACGCGATGATCCACGTGTGATAGAATTACACAGAACCACACAGAGACGCATGGGAACATGTCACCTGGTGAAATCCGACATCTCAACCCCTCTGATCAGTCGTACCGATGTTAATTTCCTGGTTACAATATCTTCTACAGTTTTGCAAGATGTTATAAGCATATGTGGAGCTCTATTATTTCTCACAGTTGCATGTGAATCTACAACGATCTCAAAATACAAAGTTTTTAAAAGTGCTTCCAGGGGACTTTGCTGGCAGTCCAGGGGCTGAGACTCTGCACTTCCAACGCAGGAGGCTCAGGTTCGATTCCTGATCAGGGAACTAGACCCCACATGCCACGGCTAAAAGTCCCACCGGCCACAACTAAGACAGCACAGCCAAATAAATAAAAGTAAATAAATATATATTTTAAAAAATTGCTTCTGGGAGTAATCTTTGTGTGTGCCCTGTGGCTGAGCCCAGGTTCTCCCTAGAGGATGCACTTAGAACTAAAAGCACCGGGTCACAGGAACGTCTGTCTTCAGCTTTTCTGGGCTCTTGTCTAAAGTGTCTGCTTTTGTTTATACTCCTCCTCACCCATGGGAGTTCTCAGTTCTCCTTGTCTTCCTCAATACTTGGCATAGATGGTAAGATCTTTACAGATGGGTATGAAAAGTTATCCCATTGATGTGATTTCTGCTTCTGAGAACTGGTGGGTTAAACATCCCTTCCCATTTTCCTAGCCTCCCTGGGCTTTCTCTTCTGGGCCAGCCTGCTCAGTTACTTCTCCTCTTGGGTGGTTTGTTTTATGTTGCTGAGTCTTAGAATGTTTGGTACATTCCAGATACTTCACCCGAGTCTGCCTATCCTCACTCTCCAGGCATCCATCTTTTTTATTATTATTATAATAGAGCCTCACACTTACTCAGTGATGCTCACAGAGTTCCGATCCATATTTATGAATTTTTAACAGTTATTGACTCTCAGACACTGCTAAAAGCTTCATAGTATGCATTGCTGGTTATCTCTTCCCGGCTGTAAAGTGAGGGTGGTTCTTTCTCTGGAGGCAGCCTCAGCTCGCGCCCGAGAGCTCCAGCCTGCAGCCTGCAGGCCTCTCTGGCCCCGGTTCTTCACGTTAAGTCACACGTGTGTGTCTCTGCTGGTTCCGTTTCTCTGGCTGAAGCCTGAGGCCACACGTTTAGGAGGACATTTGAACTGCGCTCACTGCGCATCTCTGTGGCGTGGAGACCAGCAGGGTCTCCCCGTGTATAATTGCTCAGTTGTGTCCAACTCTTCACGACCCCATGGACTGCAGCACGCCAGGCTTCCCTGTCCTTCACCATCTCCTGGAGCTTACTCAAACTCCTGTCCATTAAGTCAATGATTCCATCCAGCCATCTCATCCTCTGTTGTCCCCTTCTCCTCCTACCCTCAGTCTTTCCCAGCATCAGGGTCTTTTCCAGTGAGTCGCCTCTTCTCATCAGATGACCAAAATACTGGAGCTTCAGCATCATTATAATTACTATTGGTTAAATTACTGTATACTTACTGTTGATTAAACCCACCTCCTGGGGCCCCCAAGCTCAGGCTGACTTAAGCTTCCTTCGGTGGCTCTAAAGGGCCAGTGGAAGCGATTCACTGCTTAGTGACGACTTACTAAAAACTGTGCTGAGGCATTAGAGAACTGTCTTTCCCTCTTTATTGACAACTTTACTGAGGAAGTTAGGGAGAAGATGACTAACAGGGATGTGACAGCAGCCTTCCAGTCCCACCACCCTGAAGAGGAAGCACGTTTTGCTGGGTGTAGCCACCCTTTAGCGGTGGAACTTTAAAGACAGAGAAGTAAAGTGAAGTGAAGTCACTCAGTCGTGTCTGACTCTTTGCGACCCTGTGGACTGTAGCCCACCAGGCTCCTCCATCCATGGGATTCTCCAGGCAAGAATACTGGAGTGGGTTGCCATTTCCTTCTCCAGGGGAATGTTCCCGACCCAGGGATCGAACCCAGGTCTCCTGCATTGCAGGCAGATACTTTAACCTCTGAGCCACCAGGGAAGCCAGAAAAGAGGAAGGCAGCTCGGTGGGTGTTGCAAGTTGCCCTCTTCACCCTGCAGGGCAGCAACAGGGGCTGGTGGCAGATTTCTGGAACTGAGCCCTGGGCACCCCGGGGTGTCTCTGTGCCTTGGTTTCCTACTCAGTGAAAATGAGGGTTCTAATAGGGTAGTTACATCAAATGAGGGCACCCCAGGGTATCACACCTGTTAATGCAATGATATGCGGCTCTCAGAAGACAGCCTGGCCACTGGGAAGTGGTCAGAAACGCTACCTGGATACCTGGGGAGAAAAGGCCCAGGGACAGCTGTGATCCAGTGTAAGATTTTTAAAGACCCCAGAGAGAAACTGAAAGTCAAACAACATAACCTCCCATTAATGTTCAAAAATTCAGTAGGAAAAAGAAGAATTGCCAGAAAGCTTGGTCTCTGCCCTTTTCCACATTCACAGATGCCTTTGCTCAGGGCAAGTGGCCAGAGCCATTCCCGACCCAAACCAGGCTGGAGCAGTTCAACACCAAATCACAGCACAAGTGACTCAAAGTGTTCTTGTCTTTGGGCAGAAATGGGATACTTTGGAAAGTTTTTAAAGTGAATTTGAACCAAAGAGCTTTTGTTTAACCCTGAGTTAGTAAAGGTAGTCATTTCGGAACAGTTAAACCATTGGGAGCTACTATCAGCCACCATTTTACATAATATTTAACTGGATTCCCTCCTTTCAGGTTTTGGTTTATCCCATTTGAAAAAAAAAAAAAAATAGGAGGACTGACGGCTCCTCCCCTGAACTGGGAGAAACAGCTGTGAGGCTGCGTCCCAGTGCTGACCATCCCTTCCTGAAGGGCTGCTCTGGCCTGGCTCCGGCTGGGTCTGCACCCCACTCAGCTCCCCAGGTCCATGAAGGCCCCCAGCACTCCAGTGTGACTCTGCCAGGGAGCCGGGGGCAGGACGGAGCCCGACACGGGGTGTCCCAGACCCTGGGCCACACTCTGCAAACCGTTTCCCTGAGCTGGGGGTCTTGTCCAAAAGCCACAGGTCTTAAATAGGACACACCCTAAAGCGCCCTCTGAGAATCTCTCCAGGCCAGGTGTGGAGTCCCTGTCAGAACAGCCAGCGCCCCCAACCGGGTCTGCGACTGCCCACACTCCAGCCGCGCCGCAGAGGTTAAGTGAAGTCACGGTATGGGTTCCCTCACCTTGTCGCGACTGGAAAACAGAGAACCAGGAACCCAACCCAAAGGCGCTTGTTTCCTGCCAGAGTCCTACTGAGATCCCCAGAGAAACTCTAAGGCTTCTCCAAACCCACCTCTGCCTTCCGAAAGGAGAGGAGAAAGGAGACCCTGGGAGAAACGAGACAGTGCCCCCAGCAGTCCAGAGGAGCCAGAGCCACTGGGTGCCCGGGAATCGTGCAGAGCACGCGGTACCCTCGGGACGCCGGCCAGTCCCCGGGCCCAGAGGGGCTTCACACCCGGGCGCCAGGCGCGCAGGTGGGAGCAGGTGGACGCTGCGGCGCGGCGGAGCCAGGCCAGGCCTCCGGAAGGCGGAAGCCCGGAGCGTTGCCTGTCGCCGCCCTCGGCGCTCAAAGGGAAACTGGTTTTCGCCCAGGCTGGGGGAGGGGGCAGGCAGGAGTCGGGGGTAAGCTCCAGACGTATCCTTACGGAGCACGTTAAGCGGCGGGGACCCCGGCCTGCCCTAAAGCTTGCCCAGGCAGCCGTCCCGCACCGCCCAGGGTGGCCTCCTTGACCTTTGCCACCTCCCACCCAAAACTCCACCCCGAGCGCCTCCTACGCTCTGCCCGCGACCCCGGCCCCCGACCCGGCCTTGCCCACACCTGGACACCCGTCGGGGACAGCCCCGCCGCTCCGGATCGGCGTCTACACCCGCGCCCACCCCTCGCAGAGTGGCCACCCGGGTGCCCCCTGCCG
>NW_011494925.1:5120461-5123848 GCF_000754665.1 Bison bison bison
CCTCGTGCATCCAGCGTACAGACTGGTGCTCCGCTGGAGAGCGGCGCCACAGTGGGAGAGCGCGCCCTGGGGTCTGCGGCCTGAGCATCTGTTGGCTTGTGGTCAGTGTCACGCTCTTGGTCCGAAGGAAGACTGTCCTTTGGACATCAGTCACCTGCACACAGTCAGATGGCCCTTCCCCTCACCCTCAACCCGGATTCTCAACCTCCTGATGGTGGAAAAGTAGGAGGCGTGGGGGGAGACGCTGGCGGAGATGCTGGAGTCCTCACGACTTAGATTCCGGGTCGGGGGTCTGATCTGATGCTTTGTGGGAGCCGGCGGGGACCCTCCCTGTTTACCCCAGGGAGTGGAAGTCTGACCCCTGGCGAGGCTCAGCCCGGGTCCCCTGGGCCGGCCGCGCGCCAGGAGAGCCACCTCCCAGTGTGGCTTCAGGGCCCCTTGTCCCAGCCAGCCCTCACAAGCCGGGAATCTGGGAACCACGTCCCAGTGCTGGTGATGCCAACAGAACTGTGTCCACCACCGCAGAAATGTTTGCTTCTTTCCTCGGAAAAGATTCGTCTGGGGGTTTCTGGAGTTGGAGAGGGGAGGTCAGGAAGACAGCTGAGCAGCAACGCTGGCCGATCAGAAGGCGAAGTTTGCCTGTTTCCCGGTTTTCCGTGGGGCCTTCCCTCCTTGCAGTAGAGGGTGGCTGGGTGCGGGTAGGGGAGCCGGAGGAATCCAAGGACGCTCAGGGCACTGACTGACCCCAGAAGCTCCCTGATTCCCAGGTCCCTGACTCCAGTCACTCTTAAACTGCCCCCCCCCCCATATATACTGGGTTCCATGTGGGAGACAGTTTTAGGTGGCTCAGATAGTGAAAAATCCACCTGCAATGCAGGAGACCCCGGTTCGATCCCTGGGTCTGGACGATCCCCTGGAGAAGGGAATGACCACCCACTCCAGTATTCTTGCCTGGGAAATCCCACGGACAGAGGAGCCTGGCTGGGCTACAGTCGATGGGGTTGCAAAGAGTTGGACGTGACTGAGTGACTTTCACTTTAGCATCATAAACCACATCTCATCTTCTTCCCCCAGATGTCTTCCTGGGGTGACCAGGAAATAGGAGGACAGCCTTCTGACCTGCAGAGGTCAGTGAAGGCTGAATACCGGGGAGCCCAGGCCACAGGGAGACAGCAATGTTTGCCCTGCTTCCTGCTTGTAGAAATGCCAACAGCCATCTCTGCAAATGGCAGACCTGCCAAGTTCCAGTTAAAACTGTCCTTATAGTGTTTATAAAATCCCACCATGCATGTATTTGGGGATGTAATGCCCCCTGATTCATGGGAACTTCAAGGACAGTGTACGTGAGGGAGCAAGGAACACCATAAAGTGATGAATGGGTGTTTGGAGGGCCCCTTGTGCTGGTGGGAGGAACCAGCGTGAAGGAGGCAGAGGGGGGCGCTCCCCCTTGGGGCTGTGGGGTCACACTTCACATGAAGATGGTCTTGCGTCTGTGAGCACAGTGACAGGGGTTTATGTTATTCGTTTCAATAAAATTGAAATGGGTCTTTTGACAGGTAAAAGATAAACTATCCAAACCTCACTGTCTCGGATATTTCTGAGCAAGTTATACGACTGCTCCCCTTATCTCCCACTGCTCTTCATATGATGAGAGGAAGGAGCCTTCCGCACTTCATGTTGGAGCAGGGAGCACAAAGTTTCCTGCATGGTACACACACTACATTTTTATTCAGTCCAGTTAAATCTCCAAATTACCCAAACTGAAGGAAGTCAGGAAATTAAATACTGTCCGGCAGACCAGACTGCATGAGTTTTAAAAAAAAAAATCCCTTCATCAACAGATACATCTTTGGAATTATATTTTTGCTTAGACCTAGAATCACTTTCATCTCTGGTTTGTAATGAATAGTTGCTGACGATACCCACAAAGTAGATAATCTACTTGTACACTGTTGAGGCTTGATGGTTCTGCCGTAAGTTCCAGTTAATAACTGAACAGACTCCACTGTAGCTGTGAGTGCCAGAAAATTAGGTGCATGAATTCCACAACGTGTAACATAAAAAGTTATGTAAACAAGGCAAACATTCGAGAGAGATCTCTTGACTATATGCACACACACAACACAAACACACACAAGCCACCTGTCACTTCACTTCTTTTTATCCAAGAAAAAAAAGGCAAGGAGATTTGTACAACTTTGGTTGTGTGGGAAAAAAACAAAAAAAAATTTTTTTTCATGCCTTTTTCTACCATCAGTTTGTTGATTTTGTATTTATACAAAAAGTGTGTGTATATATATATATATATACACATATGTATCTAGCATTTTTCTTTAAGTATAGCTCCTTAATTTTATTAATAAAAATAAAAGCAAACTGCTTTCCATAAGACCCAGTCACTCTTGAACTACAGAAGGATATTCTGGATTCAGCGTATTTTTGAAGGAAATGTGTACACACACAATAAGTATCATCCTCCCACTCTAATTGCTTCTAGAGTTTCTGTTCTCCGGTGAGATCTCAACCTTGAATGGCGTGTTTTCAACACCATGGTGAGCTCTTGGGCGCATGCGCACTGACAGGGAGATGCTTCATCCTGTGTGTCGGTGTGGCAAGTGTATTTTCCACAGATGGCCCCCAGCCATTGCAAACCCACAAAACCCACGTTCTCCTTCCATTGTGACTTTGTTGCCAGTGCCATGGAGAAGAAGGGATGCGTGTCCTTGCCCTTGACCCTGGTGCGCCCCTGTGATGTCCTGCCCTAGGCGTCAGGCTCTGCACCTCTGGGGTGAGGTCCCAGCAATGCTGAGCCCGTGTGCATCCCTCTCCCGGGCCAGCGTTCTCGGAACCCAGCCCCTGCCCTGCAAGCGCGGCCCAGGGACACGCCAGCGCCTTAAGCAGGGAACCAGCCTGGGTCCCCTTGGCCTCTGGGTCCCCCTAGCCGAGCTCCCAGGCCTCATGAAGCAGGAAACAGCCATCCTCCCCGTGTGCTCCCCAAACTCCTGACCCCGAATCGGGGAGCACAGAGACACTGTGGCCTTGCTCCCCTGGGTCGGGAAGTCGGGTGCCTCGGTGGTGCCTGGAAGGCTGGTCAGAATGACAGAAGGCGGGGCTGGGGGTGATGAGGGGTGAGGGAGGGGGGCACCGGGCAGCCTGCAGCTTACTTCGCCCCTAGGAGATGAGCACGGGCTCCTTCTCCAGGAAGGCCAGCGTCTCACTGAGCAACAGTTATGGATCGAGCATTTCACCCCTTCATTTGCTTTTACGTTTTCAGGACTATTTACGATGCACTTAAATCAACTGTGTCCTTAAAGCCAGACAAAGGAGGAGATCAGAGGGGCTGAGCGCCGGAGGAGGGCAGCCACCCCAGAGGAGGCGGGCGGTGGG
>NW_011494925.1:5124075-5134258 GCF_000754665.1 Bison bison bison
GGGGCTTTCTGAAGGGAGCGGCCTGGTGGCTGTAGGGCTTGGCCTGACAGAGGGGGTGAAGACGGAGGAGCCAGGATGGGGCAGCGTGTGCCGAGCACGCACGTGTGCCACATGTGGCAGGGACAGAGCCGCCCAGAGCCCGAGGGGACAATGCAGACTGCCGCCGGAGCCGAGGCGGGTCCAGCGGGGCCCGCGCTGGGGGGCGGGCGGCGCTGGGGGCGGGGCGGCGAGGCCGTTGTCCTGGTGCCCGCCTCGCCTGCAGCCGAGCGACACGCAGCGAACTCCTGCCTTAGCCCCGGTCCTCATGGCAGCTCTGAGATGAGACCTCGATCCCCGCGGCCCCCAGGGTCTGGGGCGGCCCGAGGCACCAGCTGGAGTGGAGGAAGCGGGGCACCTGACCTGCACCCCTGTTATGATGAATGACTGCCTGCCCGTCAAGTACTCGGAGGGGTGCCCGGCTGGTGGGCCCCTGATTAATACTTGCTGCCTTTGTCGAAAGGGCTGGAGTCAGAATTCGGAAGTTGCAGACCCCACCTGCTTCCCTCTTTGCTGACCGCAGAGGGCAGGCAGTCCATTGGACGGGTAAGGCAGGGAGGGGCACTGAGGAAGAGGGAGGGCTCCCGGGGACACTCAGACCTCTGGCAGGGTGGCTTGTGGATGCTGACCAAGATGAGGGACGGCAGATGATGTGCACATCTGATGGGGACAGCAGGGAGGTCAGGCTGCACGCAGGGGTCTGGGCGGCCCAGATAACAGCCACGTTCTCCAGCTCCTGGGCACAGCCTCCGCAGGCTGCCTCCTCCCCCCTCACCCTCCCTGCTTCAGCTGCTGGCTGTGGGGACTCAGTGAAGCTCTGGGATCCCCTGCACAGTGCCACCTCCCCCCACCCCAATCCCCCTGCAAGGACTCGTCTCCTTGGTGCCCGTCGTCCACTGCTGTGTGCGTGACAGGATGGGTGGGGAGCCAGATAGAAAGACTGCAGGAGGGAGGTCTGCCTGGAGATAAGGCCTTGTCTCTGTGTCAGTTAATAACAGCCAGTGGGAGCAGGCACAGAAGGACACAGGAAGTGGGGATAAGGGGTGACAGGGTGGGGAGGCGGGGACCAGGGCAGCAAGTGTTGGAGGGGAAGGTGTGCAGTTCAACATAGAAGGAAAGGAGCCGCTGTGCCCATCTCGGGGGAGGGGTCGTGCCTTTCAGGACACTCAGTGGCAAGTGCAAAGGCCCTGGGGTGGCCGGATGCCTGCGTGTTCAGAGAACCATTGGAGCCACTGTGCTGGAGGGAGGAGAATAGGGGGACCGTGAGAATAGGTTAGAGATTCGAATCGGGCAGGGGGTAGGGGGCAGGCACACAAGGGCCTTTCCATCTACTGTGGCCACTCTGGGAGATGACGTCTGGAGGGAGACTGGAGTGGGGAGAAGCAGAAGCAGGAAGCCAGTTAGAAACCAGTGCAGTGGTCCGGGGTGGAGACTGGTCGGCACTGAGAGATGCTGGGTGCGGGGTGTTCCTTCAGGCAGAGCAGGGACAGGCTGAGAGGCAGTGGGATGAGGGCAAGGGAGGAGCAGGACCCGGTGGGCCTTCCGGGGTCAGACCCTCCCCCGCGGCCTCTGCTCAGCTCCTCTCCGAGGGACGATAATAGATGGGGAAACAGTGGAAACAGTGTCAGACTTTATTTTTCTGGGCTCCAAAATCACTGCAGATGGTGACTGCAGCCATGAAATTAAAAGACGCTTACTCCTTGGAAGGAAAGTTATGACCAACCTAGATGGCATATTCAAAAGCAGAGACATTACTTTGCCAACAAAGGTCCATCTAGTCAAGGCTATGGTTTTTCCTGTGGTCATGTATGGATGTGAGAGTTGGACTGTGAAGAAGGCTGAGCGCCAAAGAATTGATGCTTTTGAACTGTGGTGTTGGAGAAGACTCTTGAGAGTCCCTTGGACTGCAAGGAGATCCAACCGGTCCATTCTGAAGGAGATCAGCCCTGGGATTTCTTTGGAAGGAATGATGCTAAAGCTAAAACTCCAGTACACTGGCCACCTCATGCGAAGAGTTGACTCATTGGAAAAGACTGTGATGCTGGGAGGGGTTGGGGGCAAGAGGAGAAGGGGACGACAGAGGATGAGATGGCTGGATGGCATCACTGACTCAATGGACGTGAGTCTCAGTGAACTCCGGGAGTTGGTGTTGGACAGGGAGGCCTGGCGTGCTGCAATTCACAGGGTTGGAAAGAGTCGGACACGAATGAGCGACTGATCTGATCTGATCTGATGCACATCTCCTGAGTGGTTTCCCAGACGTGAAAACCCCCCACCAAACGGGAGATTGTAACTGCTCAATGACAGTGAGCAACAGCCCCAGGCCTCCAGGAGCCTGAGGACTGAGCTCAACCCCTGTGACCCCACCCTGCTCCCTCACCATCAGCCAAGCAGAGGTTTGCGCCCATCTGATCACAAACCCTGCGACCACACCACCACCACCCCCCTCCACGCACACACACTTTACTGGCTTTTAAAAATGCTTTGCTGAAAGCCTTTGGGGGAGCTGTAGGCTCTTTAGGGCTTGTGCCAGCCATGCACCCATGCATGACCCTGCAGTAAACCTCTCTCCACTCCAAACTCCCCCGTGGCCTTGTGTAACAGGAGGGCCAGGATGACTGGTCTGAGCAGCTGGAAGGGTGATGTCGCCCTGACTAGGGGGAGGTCAGATACTGTCTTTTGGTCATGCTTCTTAGGTGTCCAAGCAGATGTAGGTGATTGTGTTTGAGTCAGTGGTCAAGGTGGGACATATGGTTTGGGGGGATTGTCTCTTCTGTGGGTGCCTCATGAATCTAGAGACTGGCTGACTGAGGTCACTTGGGGTAGGAATAAGCTGGAGAACAAAGGATCTGAGGACTCATCCCACCAGGACGAAGACCAGGCCGAGCAGGGATCGACCAGGGGCGGGAAGGATGTCTGGGAGGGGACTCTGCAGAAGGGGTGGCGGGGGGCTGCCCAGGGGATAGGCCTTTAGGGCAGGGAGAGGGTCGCTGCACCTTCCCCAAACCCAGTGCTGAGAGCCCCCCACAGTGGGGGCTGGCACTCCCTCTGGGAGTTTGTGTAAAGGGGAAGAGAGAAAGGGTCATATTTTAGGATGAGAGAATGGACAGCATACTTGAACACTGGTTGGAATCGTCCAGAAAGAAGGATCCCTTGTTACCTATGTTCACATTTGACAGTGTTTCTTGGCTTCCCTGGTTATTCAATTGGTAAAGGATCCGCTTGTAATTCAGGAGACTGCCTGCAAAGCAGGAGATGCAGATTTGATCTCTGGGTTGGGAAGATCCTTTGGAAGAAGAAATGGCAACCCATTCCAATATTGCTCCCCAGGAAATCCCATAGACAGAGGAACCTGGTGGGCTACAGTTCACAGGGCAGCAGAGTCGGACACGACTGATCGACTAAACCACCACCAACCAAAGACAGTAAACTTTTAAAATTAACATCTACTCTTTAACTTTCTTTTGTGCTTATGGGCACAAGGGTGTCCCCAAGTTTGATGGGACCCAAAGCCTATAAAATTTGGCAGTCCTTTTTAAGAGGGGCTTCCCTGTGGCTCAACTGGTAAAGAATCCGCCTGCAATGCGGGAGACCTGGGTTCTATCCCTGGGTTGGGAAGATCCCCTGGCGAAGGGAAAGGCAACCCAGTCCTGGAAATTCCATGGCTGTATAGTCCGTGGGGTCACAGAGAGTCAGACACGACTGAGCGACTTTCAGTTTTTCAGAAATAGAGCAGCGGACCAGGAACGTGCAGTGAGGCGCAGGCAGGAGTGAGGCCAGAGACAGACGCAGGCCAGGCGTTCACAGCTGACCTCCTGCTTACAGCTCCTGGGGCAAGAAAAGATGGGCTTCAGGCTTGACAGTTACAGCCAGCCTCCTGTTTGCATTTCCTGAAATGGGCTAGGTGAGCTCCAGGATAGGTATTTACAACCAGCCTCCTGTCTGCTCATTGAAAAGGAAGTGACAACAGGAACGGGGTAAATAGCCACGCTTTGTCTCCTGAGGACACTTTGAAGATAACAGTGGTAGGATGCTGGGAAGGATTGGAGGCAGGAGGAGAAGGGGACACAGAGGATGAGATGCTGGATGGCATCACCGACTCAATGGACATGAGTTTGAGCAAGCTCCGGGAGATGGTGAAGGACAGGGAAGCCTGGCGTGCTGCAGTCCACGGGGTTAGAGTCAGACATAACTGAGCGACTGAACAACAACGTGGTAGGAACAGAGAGAGGCTAAACTTTGAGAAAAGGATCAGGAGGTCCTGTATCTCCCATCGTTGGGGCAGCAGAGACATTTCACATGCACAGGAAGGCTCGTAGGAGTCAAAATGAAGGGACACCACTCCATACTTGATCCTACAGGCCTCTGGGCTAGAACCCATCTTTGAAAAAAGGTGTGCACACATGTTGGGGAGGGTTCCAGGTTAGGTCAGGTGTGGAAAAAGAAACCAAATAATTGGCAAAAAGGTCAACAAAGACCTGGAAGAACTGATGAATATAAATGACATAACCGCCTCTTCTCTGCGCTCCTCCGCGCTGGGGAGGACGCCCACGCCTTTCCTCTCCGAGTGTCATCTCTGCCTTGCCGCTGTCTCATCTAAACAAACTGTGTGCGCTTCTGCTTGTTGTTAGGCTGGGTCTCTAATAATAAACTGTACCTGCATTTACAGCTTTTGCCTCCATGAAATTTGCATTTGTCACTGGGGGCAAGCTAGCCTCTAGCCCTTGCTGGTCTGGAGGTCAGAATCTTGGCTTTCACCCAGGCTTCCCAGGTTCAATTCCCGGGCAGGGAATGAAGATCTCACCTCACCCACCACTCAGAGCTGCCTCTCTATGATCAGGAGGGAGTTTGACCCCATCACTCCTGGGCACCCGCCCCTGACAGCTCTGGGGTCCTGGCAGGTAAAGTCCTGATGAAAAACGAGGCCCCGACCCCTCCTGTTGGTCCCTCCTCCTCCGCACATTTATGAGTCTCCCTGGACCCAGGGTCTAGTGTTCCTACGACCTCAGTCTTCAGAGACCAAGTGACTAGGGCCTAGGGCTTACGAGACACGTTAGATACCCCATCAGCCTCCAGGGAAAACCACTGCTTCTGGGCATGTTTTGTAAAACACGCGCCTCCCCACCAGTTATGGGGAAAAGATTTTGTATTTGGAGCTTCTGGCTCAGTTGTGCAAGATAAGTGGAATCCAGGAGAATTTACTGAATGAGGGTTCCTTCTGGCTTTCAACTCTGCCACCTCTTAAAGTTTGTGACGCTAGTTGGTGTCTGCTAAAAAGTATAGTTACAACCTGAAAGTGGAGAGTTACTTTATTTGGTGGGAATGTTTAGGACTCTGAGCCCGGGAGACAGTGTCTCAGTAGCCCTGAGAAAACTGCTCCAAGGAGGCAGGAGAGGGAGTCAGGCTATATGCAAGTTTGCAGCAAAGGGAGCAGGCAGTCTGAACATCAAAGATTGGATACCAAATTAAGGAATTTAGCATTTTGTGCATGGGAAGATGCAAGCCTCTGGGCTCACTGAATTCGCTATTTTCAAATGCACCTCAGCTGCTGCTGCTGCTAAGTCACTTCAGTCGTGTCCGACTCTGTGCGACCCCAGTAGACAGCAGCTATCTGGGACCAATCCTATCTCCTTGCTCAGCTTGAGAACTGTCAGATGTAGTGATCTGCATTCCCCCAGCTCCTCAGGGATCACTGTGGGGGTTAGCGGCATCCTCTGGATTGCATTTTTGGGAGCCCACAGTCATGTTTGGAGGAGAGAAATAGCTTATGGCTGTGACATTTCTTGTTTATTGATATGGCAGGAGATATTTTCACTTCAAGGTCAAGAAGCAACAATTAGAACTGGACATGGAGCAACGGACTGGTTCCAAGTTGGGAAAGGAGTATGTCAAGGCTGTATACTGTCACCCTGCTTATTTAATTTATATGCAGAGTACATCATGAGAAATGCCAGGCTGGATGAAACACAAGCTGGAATCAAGATTGCTGGCAGAAATATCAAAAACCTCAGATATGCAGATGACACCACTCTTATGGCAGAAAGTGAAGAGGAACTAAAGAGCCTCTTGATGAAAGTCAAAGAGGAGAGTGAAAAAGTTGGCTTAAAACTCAACATTCAAAAAACTAAGATCATGGCATCTGGTTCCATCACTTCATGGCAAATAGATGGGGAAACAATGAAAACATGGACAAACTTTATTTTCTTTGGTTCCAAAATCACTGTAGATGGTGACTGCAGCCATAAAATTAAAAGACCCTTGCTCCTTAGAAGAAAATCCATGACCAACCTAGACAGCATATTAAAATGCAGACACATTACTTTATTGGCAAATGTCTGCATAGTCAAAGCTATGCTTTCTGGTAGTCATGTATGGATGTGAGAGTTGGACTATAAAGAAGACTAAGTACTGAAGAATTGATGCTTTTCAACTGTGGTGTTGGAGAAAACTCTTGAGAGTCCTTTGGATTGTAAGGAGATCAAACCAGTCACTCTTAAAGGAAATCAATCCCAAATACTCTTTGGAAGGACTGATGTTGAAGCTGAAGCTGCAATACTTTGTCCACCTGGTGCGAAGAGCTGACTCATTGAAAAAGACCCTGATGCTGGGAAAGATTGAAGGCAGGAAGAGAAGGGGATGACAGAGGATGAGATGGTTGGATGGCATCACCGACTCAATGGATAGGAGTTTGAGCAAACTCTGGGAGATGGTGAAGAACAGGGAAATCTGGTGTGCTCCCGTCCATGGGGTCTCAAAGAGTCGGACACTAATGAGCGACTGAACAACAAAATAGCATGGGAAAGTGTATTAGTCAGGGTTCTCCAGAGAAACCTAATCAATAAGAGATGGCGATATTTATCTGTGGATGGATCGATCAGTCACCTATAAAGAGATTTCTTTCAAGGACTGGGTCACAAGACTGGGGGCACTGGTAAGTCTCCAGGCCAGCAGGCAAAAGCTGATGGTCTGGAGACAAAATTCCTTTTTCTCCAATAAACCTCAGTTTTTGATCTGAAGGCTCCTAAATGACTGGATGAGGTCCACCCATATCAACAAGGGTAATCTCCGTAAAGTCAACTGATTGAAGATATTAATCATGCAGACACCTAGGTTAGGGTTTGATGGAAAACCTGGACACTCTAGCTTAGGTAAGGAGCAATCTGTTGATCCCTAGGGAGGCATTGACTATGTCTCAGAAGAAAATGTGAGAATTTGTCCAGGCTTTCTTGAGTGGCAGATTTTCTGAAGTTTTTGACTAAAGTTACCCACGGTCCCTTTTTCCCTACTGCTTTTAGAGTCGTAGTGGAATTTAATGTTTAACTTCTATTGCCGGGGGACAAATATGCAAACGTTAAAATGTATTTTTCCTTTGTCTCTGATGCTCTATGAACTTTAAGGAAATAATTGCCTTTAGGATAGACATCTGGATGCTTTTAAAATATAGCATTTGGAAAAGCTGGATGATAAAGTACTTGAGGTTGCCTCAGAGCTGTGTGTGCCTGACAAACTGGAGCAGGGTGGGTTTTTGTTCTAATGTGCACCCTGGAACTTCTTTAAAATGCCAGATTATTCTTTTCTCAGAGGCATGCAATTTGTTCTCTGTTGACTATTATAAAAAATATAGATAAGAGCAAAATTTCAAACGCTGTTCAACAAAAATTATTGAATCATCTCTGGCCTACTGTGGAACTTCACTTGAAATGTGTATTGATGAGTAGCTCTGAAGTCCTGTCTTGGCAGATGCAATAATAGCCAGCTTTATGAGAAATTCAGTTTATTCATCTGTGTGATATATACTTTCTTGACAATCAGAGTGCAGCCAAGGTCAGCCTTTTATGAAGGCAGAATATGGTTTGAACTAGGAGGCACTGAGGGGTCCTCTCCTGCCTTTCCAATAATATCAATTTTCTCCTGGCTGATGATGGCAATGCTAACAGTCTAACGTTTTAACTTTATTTTAAAGCTCTGATTCATGATCAAATGCAAATACAGCTGGGAGAGGTAAATGAAATGGTAACTTTATCAACTACTTTCATTTTAAATGACTGGGTGTTAGATCTTCCCTGATCTGATTTCACGAGGATGGAGAAAGATGGTGCGTGTGGAGGCAGGAGGCAGGCTTCTGGTGCCTCGTTCTCCCGACCTTCCCGTCACACAGACGTGACTGCAAGTGTTTTTAAAAATATGAAAGAAAAAGTATTTCAGTATAATTCATATGATGTTAAAGTGATAACAGTTCAAAGAATAACTACAGGATGAGAAATTTCTGGGAATCAAGGGGCAGGGTATGGAGTGGGGGGACGGGGAATGTCGTGGAATAAAGACAGGTAGGTGAAGACAGGAAGGTCATTAAAATTTAGGATTCTGAGGTTCACACTCAGAGGATAACCACTGGCTACTGAAAAGTTACAAGTGAGGAAGTATGAGTTCATATTTATAGGAAATATGTAATACCTTTTAAATATTTATATGAACAATTGACATAAATATCAATTTCTGGAATAACCCTTCTGGACACCTTGGTCATCCCAGGCTGCCTGATGCAGGGTGAAAGAAAAGAGAGATTTATTTAAAAGACATGTCCATCTCCCAAGTGTCCAGCTGTATTACAGACTTTGTTTCTAGGTGATTATTTTATGTTTGCTCAGAAAATCCTGTTTTACTTGAGCTGATTTGAATGGCTTTCTGCACCCGGCAATCCTTAAGTAGTCAGAAAATGCCGGGAGAACCATTGCATGTGAAGTAGGGAAATAAAAAAACAAAGAGTGGGAAAGTATTTACATTACTAGGACCAGTATAAGGTTGCACTATTATTTGGAATTTTTTGTTAGTCTTATTTATTGATTGATATTTCTCTTTCTACATTGTCACTTTTGAGAGAGTAGATAAAGAATATTAATTTCATGTAGCATTTTGCAAGCACTCAGTTAATGTTTTTTGAATGAGATAATACAACATATTTGAGTTAAATTTTAGTAGATTTATATTTGGAAAGTGATTTGTGAGAATGTGTTGCCCACAGTACTAAATCTGTAATACAGAAAAATCATGAAAAGTTGGATTTTCACAAGAAACAGGTTTCTTGTTTCACAGAAACAAGTGCCAGAATACCTTACCCCTGGGTTCCTGGCACACGTGGAAATGGGTCCGTGGGGTGGCTGCCGGGTCAGGGGTGTGTGTGGAAGAGGTCATCACATCACGGAGAGGCTGTGACTGCAGGCCAACCCCCCAGCCACCCCAGGCGATCCCAGGCTCCTCAGCCTCCTCACCCCTCCCCTGTCCCCCGGAAGTGGGTTCTGGCCTCAGGGCCCACCCAGGGGACCACATTCAGGAATGCAGCCTTGGAGAGTGACGTGGGGTTGAGATCACTCACACTGAGTGATCGTAAAAGAGTTCTGAATCTTTAAGTTTAATTTACAACGCATGAGATCATGTTTAGCGGTTGTAATCTTTTTGAGGTTCTGCCCTATTATTATGAGAAATAAACTAAGATATTACCATGGTCATTTAGTCTATCGACAATTGAAAGCCAAACAATGAAAAAACTGACTTTCCCCACGTCAATGATTTATGTGTTTATACGGAGGGGAGATGAAAGTAACACGAGCAATTGAAAAAAATGTAATGTAAAAGTTACAGATGTGATCCTTGTAGTCACTCAGGGAGATTGTATATAATATTCAAAAAGTTGTGACGTTGTTTAAAGTACTCTATGACAACTCATCATTTGGAAAGGCTGCCTGAAATGTGGTCTGAGTCGTAGGATGTAAGACCCAGAAGAGGATGTCAGCAAAGAGTGTGGCTGCCCAGAGCCCGGTGCTCACGGGCGCGCAGATGCTGAAGCACCGTTTCTCATCGTCCATTCTCGGCCTTGAGTCCCCCGGGGCATATCCTTCCAGAAATACGTACACCGTGACTGTGTGTGTGCTTCTGTGTGCACTGTTTATATGCGTGACACCGTGTATAGGTCGCATATATAAATACACTCGCCCCTCCTGAATGCCTTATGCAAAGCTTGTCTCCATAATATAAAGTGTAGAAGCTGCTCCACAGACTTAGCAATATATTAGTGCTCCTTTCACAACACCCGCATAACATTTTCTTTTGGGAAAGAGAAGGGAAAGTGTTAGTCCCTCAGTGGTATCCG
>NW_011494925.1:5134358-5135971 GCF_000754665.1 Bison bison bison
ACAGTACTAAATCTGTAATACAGAAAAATCATGAAAAGTTGGATTTTCACAAGAAACAGGTTTCTTGTTTCACAGAAACAAGTGCCAGAATACCTTACCCCTGGGTCCCTGGCACACGTGGAAATGGGTCCGTGGGGTGGCTGCCGGGTCAGGGGCGTGTGCGGAAGAGGTCATCACGTCACAGAGAGGCTGTGACTGCAGGCCGCCCCGCCAGCCGCCCCAGGCGATCCCAGGCTCCTCAGCCTCCTCACCCTTCCCCTGTCTCCCAGGAGCAGGTTCTGGCCTCAGGGCCCACCCAGGGGACCACGTTCAGGGAGGCAGCCATGGAGAGTGATGTGGGGTTGAGATCACTCACACTGAGCCCAGGCCTGGACCCCCTGAGGCCTCTGGATGAACTTGGAGACTCCACGGGGCGGGCGTAGAGACCAGCCTTGTAAGTTGCTTGCTCTTTACACCTGCTGCCACGGCCTGGGTCACCCGCCTCTTCCTGGGCTCTCCCTGATCTCTGTCTCCCAGGCCGGTTTGCTGACCAACAGTGTGTGCGTGTGTGTATGTGTGCTCAGTCACTTCAGTTGTGTCTGCTTCTTTGCAACCCCATGGACTGTAGTGAGCCAGGCTCCTCTGTGTATGGGATTTTCCAGGCTAGAATACTGGAGTGGGTTGCCATGCCCTCCTCCAGGGGAATCTTCCCTACTCAGGGATCGAACCTGCGTCTCCTGCACTGCAGGTGGATTCTTTACTGCTGAGCCACAAGGGAAGCCCACAGACTATCAGTACCTACATTATATTGATAAATCTTGCCAAGGTGCCTGTGTCAGAATCCATCCGCCTGTGTCACCAAGCTTCTGACATGCAGAGCTGAGAGGAGAAAGTGAGTTCCCAGGGCACCTTTCATTACCTGTGAGTTGAGCTTCTTTTCACACTAGTAATTCCTTTGATGTGAATTATCTGTTCGTGTTCTCTAATCACGCTTTTTTTCATATGAGTTTATTGGCCTTTTTCTTAATGCTTTTTAGAAATTCTACCTTAGGGATATTAGCTATGTGTGATATGAGTTGGAAAAAAAATGGCTCTTTTTATTTTGTGGAGGGTTTTACTCTTTTTCAATATATTCATTGTGATATCTAATCTCTGGCTGTTCTTGGCAGTGTCTTTTGAGATACAGGTAAATTTTTTTAAAATATATCTATTTATTTGGCTGCATCAGCTCTCAGTCGAAGACTGTGGGGTCTGCAGCAGGCGGCATCTTTTGTTGCAGTTCTCTGGGTTTTCTCCGGCTGTGGCATGCAGGCTGGGGTGCCTCAGAGCATTTGGGACCTTAGTTCCTGGCCAGGGATCAAGCCTGAGTCCTCGGCATTGCAAAACAAGTGCTTAACCACTGGACCACCAGGGAAGTCCTGCAGGACAGGTAAGGCTGATGAATTGCTGATGCTCTCCGTGAGAAATGACATGACTTCATGGTTAGCTGTTTTTGAAAGTAATTCCCAAAGAGGAGCTTCAAAATGTTTTGAGCCCTGCTGCAAGCACGTAACTTCTCAAGGTTTGTGTGATTTCCCAAGGCGACGGTTATGAAAGATGAGGCTTGTGTAGGTATCAGCTCCATCCTGTTGGTT
>NW_011494925.1:5136071-5136327 GCF_000754665.1 Bison bison bison
CTGACTCTTTGCGACCCCTTGGACAGTAGCCTGCCAGGCTCCTCTGTCTGTGGGATTTCCCCAGCAAGAACACTGGAGTGGGTTGCCATATCCTTCAACGTGGCATGATTTATTTATCAGTCCCATAGTGAGTGAGAGGCATGTAGGTTATTTCCAATCTTTCATAACAAGTCGTGCCAGAATACCTTACCCCCGGATTCCTAGCACATGTGGAAATGGGTCCATGGGGTGGCTGCCGGGTCAGGGGCGTGTGCGG
>NW_011494925.1:5136477-5170027 GCF_000754665.1 Bison bison bison
CTGATCTTAGAGTCACCCCAACTCTGTAGGATGCTGGATGCTGGTCCTAAATTGGATGCTTGGTTTGCCGGGACAGCCGCTCGCCGGGTCGGTTGTCTTCTCACCCTCTACATGGGGTCTTTTGCAAAAGTTTTAAACTTTGGTGAAATTGCCAGTTTATCGCATTTTCTTTCTATTGATGCTGCTCCTGGTGTCAGTCTCTGAACTCTTTGCTTAACCCTAGATGCCAAAGGTTTTATTTTTTCCTAAAAGTTTTATAATTTTACATTTAAGTCTGTGATCTAGGCAAGGGATGTTTTTCAGTGAAGGGTATGAACCTCTTGTCTCCCATGTGAGTTCCTTGACAACTTCCCAGCCAGGGTGGTGGACATTCGTCCCAGGCTGCGTGAGGGGCATCTTGGCCCCCTATCAGCCTTTGCCTGCGTGGTTGTGGGGGGACACCATTTTCTCTGGTGTTTAGTTCGATCCCTAGGTAGGGTAGATCCTCTGGAGGAAGGCATGGCAACCCACTCCTGTACTCTTGCCTGGGAAATCCCATGGACAGAGGAGCCTGGAGGGCAACAGTCCAAGGGGTCACAAAGAGTTGGACACGAATGAGCAGCTCACACTTTCCTGGAGGAGAACGCTGACATAATTTTTTAAATTCATATACTCTTCAAACCAGAAATATTTTATGACTTTTACCTGTTTTTCAAGTTGTGCTAGTTTCTAAGTCTAAGGACATTTGAGACTCAGCAGGACCTCGGTGAGATTGGAACCTGGGGCCTTCCCATTCCTTACTGGAAGTCTGCTTTCTGAATGCCCAGGCATATTCAGCTTTGTGCATGCCTGCTCAGTCACGTCCAACTCTTTTGTGACCCCATGGACTGTCGCCCGCCAGACTCCTCTGTCCATGGAATTTTCCAGGCAAAAACACTGGAGCACGTCATTGTTTCCTTCTCCAGGGAATCTTCCGTGCCTCGTGGATCAAAACTGTGTCTCCCGTCTCCTGCATTGGCAGGTGGACTCTTTACTTCTGCACCCCCTGGGAAGCCCATATCCAGCTTTGTGCGTGTGTGTGCTTAGTCACTCAGTTGTCTCCAACTCTTTTGCGAACCTATGGCTGTAGCCTACCAGGCTCCTCTGTGCACGGAATTCTCCAGGCAAGAATACTGGAGCAGGTTGCCATTCCCTTCTCCAGGGGATTTTCCCAACCCAAGGATTGAACTCGGTTCTCCTGCACTGCAGGCAGATTCTTTACCGTCTGAGCCACCAGGGAAGCCTCTATCCAGCTTGGTTCCTGCAGAATAATCTCCCCAGTGATCTTCCTTCTGATTCTAAAAAGTTCTAGCTACTTGGGAAACACGTATCCCATAGTTATTGTCTGTTACCCAGGCTCTCAAAATGAAACAAGAAGGCAAGGGATTTGAACATGAAGATTGATTGCAGATGTTTCTGCATGCTGCTGCTGCTAAGTTGTTTCAGTCGTGTCCGACTCTGTGTGACCCCATAGACTGCAGCCCACCAGGCTCCGCCATCCTTGGGATTCTCCAGGCAAGAACACTGGAGTGGGTTGCCATTTCCTCCTCCAATGCATGAAAGTGAAAAGTCAAAGTGAAATTGCTCAGCTGTGCCTGACTCTTAGCGACCCCATGGACTGCAGCCTACCAGGCTCCTCCGTCCATGGGATTTTCCAGGCAAGAGTACTGGAGTGGGGTGTCATTGCCTTCTCCAGATGTTTCTGCATATTTGACCCCTATTTAAGCCTGTGCTGGTAGATGGGTTTACTACTGTCTGCCAATGAGGATTCCTGAATTTTTAAGGAAGCATCGCTGTAAACGTGGAGACTGTCGTGGTCTGTGCGTGGGTTGGAAAAAAACTTCCAGACATGAGGCAGAATGAGAGAATGAAGTTTACTAGAGTGGGAGATGCTGTTAGAATATTGGGCAGGCTCAAGGGAGAGCCGACCCCGTTAAAGGGCTAGTAGCCAATTTTTATAGCCTCAAGATGAGAAAATTCCTACTGGAAGGGGAGCATTAGGTGATTGGTTAGGACCCCATACATAGAGTGGGTATTTTACCTAATATGGGGTCAGGGAACCTGCCTGTTTAGATCAGGAGGCTCATGGCAACAGTTGCTATGGGGCTTGGTCAGTTCCGGTGACCTCTGTGCAGGGCTCCACACCTGTGACCTTGGTATAGGGCTCCACAGAGACACGTACAGTCTTTGATTCTGTATTCTCATACTGTCTCCCAAATCGTGATTAATAAACACACACACACTGTCCTCACATCTGTGCATCCTCAAGTGAGGGATGACACGGAGAGTAAGGGCGTAGAAAATCAAAAGGTAAATTTGAACAAAACTGATCAATGCAACTCAGTACTGCAACTGGGGATCCGTCCCAGCATTTAGAAAAGAGGCAAGAATTCCGAGTTCTCCTTTTGCTACTCTGTAACTTGGATGCATTATAGTCATTATTTCTAACTTATTTCCTCTGTCACTCAGAATTAAGGTGATAATATTCACAGCTTAATTATACGACTCCTCGAGAAAAGACTTGTAGAAGTTCATTTATCTTAGGCGGTCCCCGCCATTTTCTGGCAAAGTTAACCAGTAAAAGTCACTTAATTTTTTCTAGCCCTCAATTTCCTATCATATAAGTGGTAGGTGGAACTTGATTTTTCTCTCTGCAAGGTCCTTCTCAGCTCGAAATCCCTGTGACTTTACAATTCTGAAGAAAGCGGTGTTTAAACGCAAGGCATTGTGATTACCACTTTCTTTTTTTGTTGTGTAATTATGGTTGTGTGAAAAAATGCTTCCTCTTTTCAGGCAAACCTTTTTAAAATGCAAATTTAAATGTTACAAAATGACTTTCTTTAATCCTATGACTCCTTATAAAGTAAGGAAACCCACAGGATTATGAATCATATTATGGATTTTTGGGTGCATTTTTAACATGTTCCTTGCTCAGAAATACTACTAATGATAGAAAGTAAGCCCCATCCAAACACGACAGAAAGGAATGCATTCAGATAACGTGTTGTGTGAATTGTTGTTGGCTGTTCTCAGCACTTTGGCCAGAATAAATGATTAAAAATTGAAGAATATGAATAGTATAAACTTGAGAAAATGATGAAAGTCATGACACAAGGCCAATTTTATTTGCATGAGACTAGACAAACATTTGAATCTTATTTATAAATGGTGATTATTGGCTAAAAGTTTTCATTTCTTTGCAAATAAATATTCAAAATACATAGACACAGTATGTGGCTTCCCAGCTGGTGCCCGTGGTAAAGGACCCTCCCTGCCGGTGCAGGAAATGTGAGACACAGTTTCGATCCCTGGGTCGGGAAGATCCCCTGCAGGAGGGCATGGCAACCCACTCCAGTATTCTTGTCTGGAGAACCCCATGGACAGAGGAGCCTGGTGGACTACAGTCCATGGGGTTGCAGAGTTGGACACAACTGAAGCGACTTAGCATGCACGCAGAGACAGTATAGATCGCACTTCCTAGACTTTGAAAGGCTGAAGGAAAAACTTATTTACCAATCATTATGTAAAATTGATATTATAGGGGATTTTATTTCCATCTTGGAAGCAAACCTGGTCTTGAAACTTGTGGGGCTCCAGGGTACAAATGTTTTCTGTGCCTCCTGTTCCTTATTGGTAGGAAATGGGCTTCATTCAGCCTCCAGAGACCTTCCCTCAGTTCCAAAAGGCAGATGGAAACAGTTTCTTAACAGAAAGGGGAGAGAATGAAGAAAGAAAGGAGAAGCAATCAAGAAGCAGTAGTGCAGCTGTCTTGCCTGGAAAATCCCATGGATGGAGGAGCCTGGTGGGCTGCAGTCCATGGGGTTGCTAAGAGTCGGACACGACTGAGCGACTTCACTTTCACTTTTCACTTTCATGCATTGGAGAAGGAAATGGCAACCCACTCCACTGTTCTTACCTGGAGAATCCCAGGGACGGGGGAGCCTGGTGGGCTGCCGTCTATGGGGTTGCACAGAGTCGGACATGACTGAAGCGACTTAGCAGCAGCAGCAGCAGCAGCAGCAATGCAACTGTGGGGCAGGATCCTGTTTCCTCTTGAAGGAATATTGAGACAGTACCTCTGGATTCTCCTGCAGGAACTAAGGCCCCTGCCCAGGTGGAGGAAGGTAGCTTCAGGCTGAGCACAGGATACCTGGAACCCTGCTCTGTTATCCCACCAGCCAATCAGAACAAAGTCACACCCTGCAGCCTGCCACCCCCGCCCCTCAATTTTGCCTATAGAAGCTTCTCCCCGGACAAAACCAGCAGGGAGCTCCCGAGTGTGGGAGCACACGCGCCACTCCCCTTGCTTGGCCCTGCAGCAGGCCTCCCTCTGCTCCCAACACTGACGTTTCGGTTTGCTTGGCCTCACTGTGCGTTGGGCACATAAACTTGAGTTCAGTAACAAAATCAGAAAAGACCCCTCCAGCTCCATGTCAGCCTTCACTTCCCTGGACTACTGTTAGTAGGTACAGATTTGATTGCTGTACCAATTGTGAAAGAAAATTCATATTCTATGGCAGAACAAGCCAAGTTTAAGCATAGATCTCTTCGCTGGGCCTCCTGCCTCCTCTCTCC
The DNA here is from genome assembly GCF_000754665.1 of Bison bison bison. NCBI lineage: Eukaryota > Metazoa > Chordata > Mammalia > Artiodactyla > Bovidae > Bison > Bison bison. The sequence continues at coordinate 5,141,071 of NW_011494925.1, forward strand.
CGTGTACTGTGTCATGTACCTGCCTGGTGCGTGGACCTGACCCCCCATCAGCAGAAACACCTGCTCAACCATGACAGCAGCATTCTAGCATCAACAAGACACCTCCTTAAGGAAAACGTGCCTTCTTGATCTTGTGAGGGGGGACGCTGATCCACCAGGGAGACACTTAGATTTGAATGATGTAAACTGTCAGTAACACATCACTTCCCATACAGCGTCTGTCCCAAAAAATTTAACTGTGCCTTGACTTCTCATGGCCTGAATGGTTCTCAGAGCTTCTGAGATGCTGCTGTCCCCAGGTTATAAGCCTCAACTTGGCCAGAATGAAATCTTCCATTTCTTTCCTTGACTGACTGGTTGGTGTCTTGTCCACATGCCCTGATCAAGTTGCTTTCTTCCCGTTGACGATGTTTAACTTCGCCTGAGCCCTGTTTTCCTATGTGGTGCATTCTGGGAAATGGCCGAGCACACATCCTGAGTCCAGACTAGCCTTCTCCTCCTTCCCCAAGATTCTCTTCTTTCTAGAAACTCCAGGTTTCCCTCCTCCTGCTAGAACTTTGCTCATTAGTGCACCTCTCTATCAGAGCAGCTCGAGTAAAACCGTCTCCTCAATCAGCTGGAGCCCTGACTCGAATGGGTCCGACCTTGTCTCACATCTGCGTTTTCTCCTCCTGATACCAAGGCTTTCAGGTCCTCTGTGCTCCGTTCCTGCTGGGATGCCCAGTGATGGTGAGTTTTACTCCAGGTCCTACGCTAGGGACCCTGCGCCATCCAGAGCCTGACCTGGATTTGAGCTTGGACCTTTGAGCACTTGCTTGATTGTGGTTGCTGAATCCTTTTGGTTTTGTGATCTGACTGTTTGGTGATCTCTTGGTCTATTTTGTGCCCAGATCAGTTAAGAATTTCATGCCCAACAGTGATCAATTTTGTGTGTTCTGTGTTTATGCTTGATTCGTGGCTGCAGTTTTAGGGTTAAAGCTGTCAGCTTTCCCTCTGTGTCTATAGGTCTGTATGTCTAATTCAGGAAAACCTTTATTTTTCATTATGTGTGAGTTGGTATTTCCCTACTCTCTGAAAAGTTTCAGTTGCTTGGTCGTGTCTGACTCTGTGACCTCATGGACTGAAAACCACCAGGCTCCTCTGTCCATTGAATTCTCCAGGCAAGAATACTGGGGTGGGTTACCTTTCCCTTCTCCAGGGGATCTTCCCAACCCAGGGATCAAACTCAGGTCTCTGCATTGCAGGAAAATTTTTTACCATCTGAGCCACCAGTAAAGAAAGTTTTACCAAAGTAGACTATGAAGTCTCTTAATTAAACTCTATCCTGATCAAATTGCATATAAGTAAGTGCTTATACAAATTAATCTTTTAAAAATCCTAGGAATTGAAGAAACTGAAAATATAATGCTTTCAGTGTGAAAAAAGTTATTCTTTTAAAAATAATTTGAGCATGTTTTAATAATTCAAGTTAACAGGTCTTTGGCAAATAAGGCTACTTTGCAATTGTTTTAATAAAAACAAATTGTGTGTTCTCTGAGATATCAGTGTCAGGTACAATATAAGTGTACATTTTGATTCTACTTCGATATGCTCTTCCTATACCTATATAGGACTTGCTGAATAACCCAGCTTTGCTTCTAATAAACGCTTATGGAAAATGCAAAACTACACTTAACCAAAGTTGATTCATTATTCTGACAACCTTTATTTCAATAGTAATTATAGTAACTTGCAGAGAATATCCTGATTTTTTAAAAAGTTTTTTGTAACCTAAAAATGAACTGGTATTAAATTATTAATTAACAGATATTGTTTAGATGCACAGATCATTTATAAGTAAAATAGAACACTGAAATGTTGATTATGAACCATAATTTAGGTCTATGTACTTTTACTTCTTAGTTTTATATTCTCAGAGAGGCTGTAAACATATATATTTGGGCCTGTTAGTAAATGTGCTCATTTTGTCATTTTGAAAAATTTTACCTTAAAGGATGTATTGTTATATAGAAACTTTAGGAAGTTTCATTAGAAGGGAATTTTATTTGTTGTACTCAAAGCTGCCTAAGGTTTGACAAGTTTAACTGTAAGATTTATTGGAAAATACACAATTAAAATTCTAATATGAAATATTATATTGATGCAAAACTAGAACTTGGTTTTCTATCTGTTAAAATGACAATAATAGGATTATTACTTTGCTTGTAACATGAGGTTGTGCAAGGTTATTCTTTACCTCCTGTGTAAACCACCTAGATATTAAAGTCTGTGTCTGACCAGAATAATCTTCTATGGCTTATACTGACTGTATTGTGTCATTTATTGTGTAAGAAAATACGGGTTACTCACTTAGAGTTAAGGATCTTCACATTCATGTTACCGCTGTAATTTCTTTAAAACTTTTTATGGCCACTTTGGCTAAATATGTCACCAAGTATTGCTTCTTAGTAAACCATGATCCTATTTTTGGTGGTGAAACCCAGTATCGAACCCTGACAATTTTTGATACTTTGCTTTCCCCAAATAAAATTGTAAATACTAATGTTGGCAATTGAAGCTGTCCAAAATCACTGCAGATGGTGATTGTAGCCATGAAATTAAAAGATGCTTACTCCTTGGAAAGAAAGTTATGACCAACCTAGACAGCATATTAAAAAGCAGAGCCATTACTTTGCCAACAAAGGTCCATCTAGTCAAGGCTATGGTTTTTCCAGTAGTCATGTATGGATGTGAGAATTGGACTATAAGGAAAGCTGAGCGATGAAGAATTGATGCTTTTGAACTGTGGTGTTGGAGAAGACTCTTGAGAGTCCCTTGGACTGCAAGGAGATCCAACCAGTCCATCCTAAAGGAGATCAGTCTTGTGTGTTCATTGGAAGGACTGATGTTGAAGCTGAAACTCCAATACTTTGGCCACCTGATGTGAAGAGCTGACTCATTTGAAAAGACCCTGATGCTGGGAAAGATTGAGGGCAGGAGGAGAAGGGGACAACAGAGGATGAAATGGTTGGATGGCATCACTGACTCAAAAGACATGAGTTTGGGTGGACTCCAGAAGTTGGTGATGGACAGGGAGGTCTGGCATGCTGCAGTTCATGGGGTTGCAAAGAGTTGGACGTGACTGAGCGACTGAACTGAACTGAACTGAACTGAACTGAAAGCTGTCTTAAGATTTCCCAGAGGGCCTCTGGAGATCACAAGGGACTCGTTCTCCCAACTTGTGAAAACAATTAGGCTTATTTGGTGTGTTCTCACCGACGATTCTCATGGGGATCACTGTCAAATCAGAAGGGAGGCTCAGCCCTCCTTAGGTTAAATTTGTGTGGGTAAAAGGTTTTCAACACAAATGTCTCAGAATCTCCTGCTGCAACAGGAGAACCCAGGGAACAGAGCTCTGATGTCTAAAATGTTTCCACTTGCCAGCATCCTGGCCAGTTGGACTGAAAATTAGCCGCAATGTGGTGCTATCAGTCACAGCTTCAACTGCTGTTTAAAATGTTAGTTTTTTTTCACTTTACTTCTTCAACATGGATCAGGCATTGTCTTGGCCAGTGGTTTTCAGCTGGGGATTGGCGTCACTAACCTCAGTGATGAGTGTTCAGGCATCTGGAACCTACTCCAGGCTACAGAACATCTTTCCTTGATATTGCTGATGTATGCTTAGCCTATTTATCAGGCAGTGTGTCGGGATTATTATGTTATGTCTGAAGACATTTTTCTCTGTAAAGATTATGTTCACTCATTTTTATATTAGATGTGATACCTATTGTTTCTAATATAGTGCAAACCATTATGTTGATGGTTATTTTGTCTGAAACTCTTTGGGACTGATTTTATTATCTTATGCTGCAAGCCACAAAAACAGCTACATTCCTGGTCCGTTTGTTCTTCTTGTCATGAACTCTTCATATCTTACACTTTTGAATATTATCAGTAATAAGTGAAGCCCAGTCATTTGAAATCTTCTGTCATCTGTAGATAATTTTTGCTTTACTCTGATGCTTTCCTAAAAGTGCCCACACTCAACCATCGACTAGAGAGAACCCCATGAAAGGGCGCTGTGCTGGTCACTTGTCTGTTACTGCTTGGATCCAGGCAAATTTTAATTATCTCACCTCTGAAGAACTGACAATAAATTTAGAGAGAAGAGGGAAAAGGTAATAATTTTATCATTGTCTCTACATTAAAATTTTTGTTTTGCTATCTTAGTACACGCTTGTTTTACTGTGAGCCATCTCAAAATATATTTTTTTCTTAAAAAGGAGATACGTAGAAAAATAAAGAGAGAGTATTTTTCAAAACAAGGAGTCATCTTTTTTGTGCTGGATCCTGACTTAGAGAATATGAATATATCTTATTTCAGTGGTATTCTGTGCCAGTGCTTGAGTTTCAAAACTTTCCATGTTTTGGGATTTGTACAAAATGTTTGCATGTCTAAAGCAAACTAACACAATTTAATACTTTTCCAAGAACTTCATTTATCAGTGAGCTCATTGCTAGCATTGTGTAATGACTTTTCTCAGACAGATGTAGATTCTCCTTATAAATGTCTGGAAGAAATATTTTGAAAATATGCTGACTTAATTGCTTCCACACAATTTTCTCTTAACATCATTACATGCAGAAGCAGAGACACAAATTGGCATTTATGCATGAATGCCCATTTGCAATTTCTCATTTTGTGCACGATAATACAGGCTGGGATATATTTTCTTGAACCTTAGCAAGCAATACATTTATAAAGAATTTTCTCAAATATATAGTTGTGTTCACTATTTCTGCTTAGTGGAAGCCTACCCATGCAATGTTTAAAGTAGGGTCCATATTTTTCATCCTCAGGAAACAAAATGAAAACACTGTCCTTAGTGACAAGCTTCTAATGTTTATCTTAGTTTCTCCAATTTGACTGTGCGTTCCCTGAGGGCAGCAGGGTCTGTCTTACGCTTCCATCCAATTTCAGCACCATGAGGGGACGGCTGTGGCTTATGGGTGAATTTATGAACAGTCCCTGCAAAATCGGCCAGGTGGGAGGCAGAGGAAATCCTAAGATTCTCTTTGTACTCAGCTGATGAAATCCTTGGCAGAATTCACTCGGTCTCATTTTTAAAGATCCATTTTTATCATTTTAATGATACTTCTTTAGGATTTTTTTTTTTAATTAAAAAGATGATGCCTTACATAAGTGTTCAAACTCCTGCCTTTGGGGTAGGAATATTGACATTTTTATCTTAGGACTTCTGATTTATACCTGGACTGGACAAGTTAACTTATCAACTGGATCAATTTCTTCACAATATTATTGGCATAAGAGGGACACATAAAACAATGTATTTGTTAAAATATCTTACATTTATCAAGTGCCTATTCTGGGCGGTGCTATTCTAGATGCAGGATCAGAGTGGACTAACAATTACACTTGATGTTTTCCGTTGCTCAGTTGTGTCCGACTCTTGGCGACCTCATGGACTGCAGCAGGCTTCCCTGTCCATCACCAGCTCCCAGAGTTACTCAAACTCATGTCCATTGAGTCAGTGATGCCATCCAACCACCTCATCCTCTGTCGTCCCCTTCTCCTCCTACCTTCAATCTTTCCCAGCATCAGGGTCTTTTCCAATGAGTCAGTTCTTCACATCAGGTGGCCAAAGTCTTAGGACTAATTTCCTTTAGGATTGACGAGTTTGATCTTCTTGATGTCCAAGGGACTCTCCAGAGTCTTCTCTAGGACCACAGTTCAACATCATCAATTTTTCAGCTCTCAGTCTTCTTTAGGGTCCAAGTTTCTGATCCACAAATGCCAGGATGTTTACCCCAAAGACACCCCCTGGGACCCAGCAGATGAGCACCCGAGGTGACGTCACATGTCAGGAGGAGCCTGCAGGGGGAGGGCTGTTGTGGAGAGCAGGGTGACCCTGAAGCCGGCCTCTCACCTGGCTCCATCACTGTCAGGGCCAGACCCTGCCCTGCAGTGGGGCCAGCCTGTCTGTGGTGGGGAGTATCCGGCCCCTAGCACCTTGACCTCAGGAGGACACACCCCAGTCTCGACAACCACTGATTGCTCCGGACATTTCAAGATGTCCTCTGGGCTAAGTGCTCCCAGTTGAGGATCCCTGACAAGGAACAACCCCCGCCATGCTGCGTGCTGTGTCCTCACTTCCTGTGGATCTGGAGCTTGGAAAAGGGATCTTCTAGATTGACAAAGAAGTGACTGAGGCCAGGGAGTAACCAGTAAACCACAAGGGCTTGTCAGTTACTGAGCAGCCGATTTACTGCTTCGCCAAGTGCAAAGCTTGGGAGCCAGAGGGGACCAAACCGCCAGCTGCGGGATTAGGTCCGACGTCTCCAGCCGGAATCTTCCAAGCGTGGTGATGTGTTGTTGCCATGGCAGTTCTGCTCCAGGGCTCTTTGGCCCAAACAGGAGGACTCTTGATGCTGAGGAAATCTGCCGTCTGGCAGCAGCTGGCCGGGCTGGCATCTCCCAGAGGAACTCGGGTTCTAATTAGATGAGAAAGTTGCTCGTTGACCAGTCAACCAGACCGAGGCAGGCAGATGGCTTTGAGGGAAAATCTTATGAACACAGGTCAGCCTTTATCTTTAGAGACCACATAATTCTGCTTTAATGTAAATTCATCACAGTTATTAAAAATGAGCCACTTAACCTCTTTTAACCTATAATTCGGTCATAATCGTACTTGATTTGTAGGGTTATGATGGGAATTAAATGAGATAATGCACATGGTTTTCAATAAATATCAACTTTATTAAACTTTATTAATGCAATTTATCAGTAATGGAAAAAATGCAAATACTATATTAATAATAGTAACAGTGATGACATTCCCTTGCACATTAGATAGGTATGTAATAGTATGTCTGTTACTACGTGGAAACTGAGACTCAGAGAGTTTAATCCTTTGCTCATGTTCATCTGAATACTCGCCGTCTGGACTTGAGTCTGTGTCTTCTGGGTCTACTGCTGCTGCTAAGTTGCTTCAGTCGTGTCTGACTCTGTGCGACCCCATAAACGGCAGCCCATCAGGCTCCGCTGTCCCTGGGATTCTCCAGGCAAGAACACTGGAGTGGGTTGCCACTGCCTTCTCCAATGCATGAAAGGGAAAAGTGAAAATGAAGTCACTCAGTTGTGTCTGACTCTTCGATCCTGTGGGCTGCAGCCTACCAGGCTCCTCAGTCCATGGGATTTTCCAGGCAAGAGTACTGGAATAGGGTGCCATTGCCTTCTCTGCTTCTGGGTCTAAGCTCAGGGCTCTTTCTGAGGCATCACTGTAAACTTGAGACAAAGGGTATTCAGCTGAGCACGTCAGAGCAATGGTTCCCTCGGTGGATGTCCTGGATGCTTGCTAAAGATGGGTGTTTCTCAACCCCTCCAGACCTGGAGAGCCAGAGCCTCAGGGTCTGTGTTGTCGACCCTCCCACCGTGCTTCTTACCCAGCCAGCCTGGCACCGAGGTGGATGTTGGTAACGCACCCCACACCACTTAGCTGGGCACAGACACCCACAGTCTTCACCTGGGCTTTCTCTCCACTTCTAACTTGTATGTCTTCTGCTCGGTAGTCATTTGCTTTTCCCAGTTACTTGACTCTGGAAGTATTGAATGATGCTGGGTGTGTTTAGGAATCCATGCTAATGGATGTGGGGGTGAGGGAGAGAGAGAGTTGCATATATTTCTGAATGTTTTTTCGTCTAATTAGAAGAGCACTTCTCTCTCATTTTCATCCCGGTTTGCACATCTTCAGAACAGAATCACGAGATGGGAGCTCTGAGCAGGGGCTCCAGCTGTTAAGCATGAGGTTGTTTTAGCCTCAAGCCCACTTTGAAAAAGGCCCCTTGCTAAGGATTTTGGATATAATTGTTTGATTATCTTTTATTTAAGCTATATTTGAGTAGTCCATTGTCTCTGAGTGATGCATTAGGTTCTTGTTGCCCATCTCTTCTGTGACGGCTGGTTTCTATGAAACCATGACAACTGCTGAGGCGATGGGTACTTTGCACAAGTACCGCAGCTCAGGGCTGCTCCTCTTGATGCTGAAGTGGGTTAGCTCACTTCACATCTCTGGGGCTGCATTTACACTTGAGATCAGCAAGGGGAATTAATGATCCTAAATCTATGCAGCCTATCGTTTATTAATCTCTTTGTCTTAATTATAGTGCTCTGTGAGTGTGGTTTTCCAAAAGTCCCCATTTTCAGCTTGAAAGCAACAGGATAAGAGAGGAGTAAGCTGGTAACCCCCGGCAAGTCTTTCGTCTCCCCCACTTCAGAACAGGCATCAGGCAGCGACGGTTATTTGCGGCTACTATCAGCTCCACCCTGGCTGTGGCTGGACACCACAGAGGAGGTGGTGTCCTCCTAGTTCTGTAGATAAAATCCACAATTTGAAAAACACTCCTGCTCCTCTGAAGGGAGCTTGGTGTGGGAGCCAATGGACCAGCTAGGAAGTTACTGTGGAAGACCGGGAATGTTGATGGCTTCGCCTGGGTGGTTCACAAGGGACATAAATTCACTCAAGTCACCCTCTAGGTAGGGTTCTAAGACTGGAAGTCCAAGTTAAGAACTTACCAAAAAAATCCAGCTGTAAGTCTAGTTATTGTCTGTCATTAATTACTTGCACAATAGGCAATAATTGCTAAAGTACTTTATTGTCTATTTGGACCTAAATGTACCAAAAGGGAGATGCTTCACAGATGATGAAGTGAAGAAAATCCTGGCTTTGGAATCTGGGTAGGCATACGGGGACAAGCAAGCAACACACCAGCTCTGCACATTGTAAAATGACACCAGTTATCAGATATAAGAACTTTGTTATGAAACAAAGTATGTTTGCAACCTACCATGTCTTCTGATCTCCAGGAATCTAGACATTGTTCAGCTTCACCCATGGCCATAACTTCACAACAGGTGGGTTACTCACCATAAACTTGGAGGATGTTTTCCTATCAGAAAGTCTGCATTCTTAACAAGCCTTTATGCATCATGTTAGTGTGTCTAGCTGTTTATTCTTCTCTGTATGTCCTCCAGTGTGAAAATAAGAGTCCTGATGCTCTGAATGTGTCACTGCGGGTACCAAATGGTGACACATTCTCTCTGCAGCGTGTGGTGATATCTTACTTGCTCACTGCACTGCACAGGGTACTTGTTGGCCCATCGTAGTTGGTGTGGATGAACATAGTCAGTAGGCAAAATGAGAGAGGAATTCAAATCTCAGGTACACATTAACCATCCACAATTACACCTATAACCAGACAAACAATAGCTATGCATGTCCAAAATCCCAGAAGGTAATCATCATTTCTCCTGCCCAGACAGACAGCACACCTGGAAATCATTACCTCATTTATCAGCCATCTCTAGCAGCATGGAATCCACGACAGTGTTAAAAAGACCACAGGGAATATCTTACGTACCGAGCTGCTTGGCCTAACAGACCAAGGCCTTCTCGAGGGTAGGGACAGAAACTCGTTTCAAGTTATTTGATAGTAGCATGCACGCATGCTCAGTGAGTTGTGTCCGACTTTTTGTGACCTCGTAGACTGTAGCCCAGCGGACTCCTCTGTCCATAGAATTGTCCAGGCAAGAATACTGGAGTGGATTGCCATTTTCTCCTCCAGGGGATCTTCCTGACCCAGGGATCAAATCCATGTCTCCTGTGTCTCCTGCCTTGGCAGGTGAATTCTTTACCACTGAGCCACCTGGGAAGCCCCCACTTGATAGTAGAGTAGACCTCAAAATGATTCTTAGTTCTTTTAATTGCATCACAAATTTGGTCACCATAGGTCCTTTTTCAATTCTCTGCAAGATATAAATCCTTCTATAGTATTGGGTCTGATGCAGCACTAAATTATTCTAAGTTGAATCTGAGGAACCTGTAAGCAAAACATTATGCAGTCGTGAACAGACTTCACTGATCACAAAAAGTCATCAAGCTTGCAGATTATTAGGGCAACCTGAAATAGACAGTTCCAGAAAATAATAATAATGATAAACATGATTGACATACAATTAAAAAACACAACATAAATAAAATATTATTTATTAGTAATTAAGTAGCAACAAATAGCTATTATTATTAAAACCCACTGGCTGTTTTCCCATTTCTCAGTCTGTAGCTTCATGCTCAATGATACAGTCCAGTCCTGTTGGTCTGTTAACAGGATAATGTTCTGTTAATGAGATACTATCCCATCATCTTGGACAAGACCACTTGAGGATTTATGAAATGAACTAAAATGAGTTTCAGATGTTTCTTCATCTCATCTTGGCTCATTTTCTTTGTCTTTGCTGCGTGGCATGTTGGATCTTAGTTCCCCGATCAGGGATCGAGCCGGTGTCCCTTGCAATGGAAGTATGGAGCCCCCACCAGTGGACTTCCAGGGAATCCCTCTTGGTTTTTGTATCATAGCCCCTATGTTTGCCAAGAATGCTGATGCCGTTAGCAGCTTGCTTCTAAGAATGCTCATGCCAGGAGCAGCTTGCTTCTACAGGTCATGGGACCTTCAAAGACCTCACGGTGAGGAAGATAATGTCCACTGGCTGAACACCAACTGCAGTGGAGTTACCTGGTTTGTCTCCATCACAGCATAATGACCCCGAGAGGGAGGGGAGGAACAGCTATTGCATGAGCTGAGGATTAGGGCAATAGCTTAATATTAAGCTTCCTTCCATTTTCTTTCAGTTTCTATAGGAGCTCCCCATAGAATTTGTTCTGAAGCTGCTGCTGCTACTGCTAAGTCACTTCAGTCGTGTCCAACTCTGTGCAACCCCATAGACGGCAGCCCACTAGGCTCCCCCATCCCTGGGATTCTCCAGGCAAGAACACCGGGGTGGGTTGCCATTTCCTTCTCCAATGCATGAAAGTGCAAAGTGAAAGTGAAGTCGCTCAGTCGTGTCTGACTCTTAGCGACCACATGGACTGCAGCCTACCAGGCTCCTCCATCCATGGGATTTTCCAGGCAAGAGTACTGGAGTGGGGTGCCATTGCCTTCTCCAGTTCTGAAGCTAGAGACTAGTAATTTCTGAACAATCAATGCTTGTTTTGTAACAATCTTGCCTATATATTTTTGAGTTGTTATATGAGGGAAAGAGGAGAAAGAGGCAACAGAGGATGAAATGGTTGGATGGCATCACCAACTCAGCAGACATGAGTTTGCACAAACTCCGGGAAATGGTGAAGGACAGGGAAGTCTGGCGTGCTGCAGTTCATGGGGTCACAAAGAATCGGACATGACTTAGCAACTGAATAACAACAATATAGTATTTGGCAGTGTTTTTTGACTCCTGTATACGGTTTTGAAAGACTCCCCCAATAAATAATAGCATATTATATATAATGTATATAAATACAAATATGATTGAACTCCTCTTAAAGATGTTTCTTACAATAGTCTATAGTCTCAAATGCTTCTTCTAAATGAACAGACTTTCACAAGCTAAAATCATATTTAATATGATTATTTATATTTAATTTGATTCATTTAATATGATTATTAAATGAATATTTTCTTTAAAAAGTAGACCCAGCTTCCCGCCACAGGTGGTGAACTCATGTCAACAGCTTTTGGCAGCCAGGATTCTTAGGGCCATGGGCGGGTGACCCAGTTGCTCTGTGTCAGAATCCTCCTTTGGAAGAGGAGGAAATCAACCCAGGTTCTCACTAGACCCTCTGTACCGTGTATGGAAACAATCTACCATTCCAAGTCTATCATGCACCTGCTGATTCATTAGCTGATTAATCAGGTTCAAGGGGAACACTTGTATTGTTCAGTCAGTTGATGCTAATATTTAATTATGTGAAATTATTTCCCAATGTTCTCTGTCTCCAATCTTGTCTGAATTGATAAAATTTTCTTTTTGGAACATAAAATATGATGGTTCTTTTAGGATTATATTTCTCTATTTGATTTCTTACTAATAACAAATTATTGAAGAGGTCTTAGAAACTGTGGCTTTTTTTTTCCTTTTTCAAATCCTTCTGGATAAATGCAGGCTCTCTGTAGATGGTAATCCCTCAGCCTAATGACAATCCAGAGAAGGACAATAGTTTCATGATATATAATGTGCCTCGTCTGTTTTGACTGAGATTTGATTGTGTTGCATTGATTCAGTTAAGACATTTGCCTGACTCCACAGATCACATGCCTATCTGAAATGAGGTGGTGAGACCTCAGGACTCCAGCTGCAAAGGCAGAAGGAGAGAGCCGACACGGTCTCCCTGCTGTAGGGGGATTTCATCTGTGCATTCCAAGGTCGTATTCCCACGACCAAGACTGCTCTACCCTGCAGGGCTGAGGTGACCCCTGGCCGGATGTTGGTACACGTGCCACTTATGTTGGCTGGGGTTTCTGGGAGGTCCTTCCCAACCTGCCTTCCTGACCACTGGACCTGAGTCTAGGATTGTAGAAAATGAAATGAAATCGTTTCCTGAGGGCATTCTTCTAGCTCCACCCCTAAAGTAATTTTGTTACCCAGGTAACAGGTTTTGAGTTTCTGGTTTCTTGTACTCTGCTGGCTTCATGCTTTGCAGATTCGTGCTTCATGTTTTAGCTGCACATTTCCTTTACAGCATATGAGGGTGATCATTACCAGAAGAGTTTTCTGAAGTCAGAACCTAGATGTTTTGCTGACCTCTCCATTGCCAGATTTCCCTCTTTCTGGCCAGAGCAAAACACTTTAGTTTGTTGCATTGAGACTCTTCACACTTCTCCAGGCGTAGGATATCAGGACAACACAAAATTCCGTCCCTGATGGTGAAAGCATGTTTATTTCATCCTGCCTTCGCCTGATCTCTTAATCCTCCTTTCCCCGGGAGCCTGGGAACAGACTGACTGTGGGCTGCTAATCAGCTTTGCCTCATTTTGGCAGGGCTCCTGGGGAAACTCATGAACCCAGATCTCACCCTTTACCACGAGGCACTCATTTGAATTCACTTATGAAAGTTTAATATGCGTGTGGGACCAGAGAAGGCAGGAGGGACAGTCTGGCTCTGCAACTTCAGACTTCAGAAATAAGCTGAATGCTGGGTTCCACACCTCGGCCACTTCTGGTCATCTTGGGTTAAAGATCATGTATTATTTTGGATCTGCATTTCCAAAGTGACCCTTAAATTTGGAAAGTAAATGAAATAAAAGAAAAATCTACTTGAGTTCTTTGCTCTAAGGGCACAAAATCAGGAAGAACAGATTTACTAATTCTGTGTCAATCTCTCTTTGAAATAGCAGATGAAGCCTGCAATAAGCAAGAGAATGTAAAGGGTTCCGTTCCTTCTGTTATTGAGAAACAAAAGGAACTCAAAAATGCCTTCAAAATAAAGGATTGAGCCAACATTTGAAAAAGAAAAATCCAAGTCTTAGCTATTTCGTATCCTAGAATGAATGGGGAAAGGCTCCCAGAAGGAGCTGCATTTCAAGCAGAGCCAGGAGGGGTGGTAGGGTCTGCTCAAGGGTCAGGCAGGGGCATCCCGGGCCAACAGGAGCTCAGCCAAGGGCTCCCGGGCATGAGAATGTAGATGCAGGGAAATGTAAGCTCCTGGGGCTCCCTGGTGCACAGTGGGTCTGCAGACACCCAGAGCCTGGCAACAGACACATCCTGAGGAGGCCGTGCACTCACTTATCTGTCCAGCCACACACTTCTTCAACAGGTATTTACTGATCACTGCCGGGGTGGAAATCTGGCCAAGTGCTGAGCACGAAAGGTGACCGTGAGAGTGCGTGCAAGCCTAGCATCCTTCTAGGTGGGGATGTGGGGGAAGAAGCACTAGCAAAGGGCCTGTCAACAAATACAAAATTGTGATCATGTCAGGATGGACAGGGTTTATAGCCCCTAAGGGATTGGACATGCCCATCAGAGGCACTAGGAACTGGTGGAGGGTTTTATGCCATGAAATACACTGGGGAGGGGGGTCTAGGAACATCTTTTTGGCTGCTGTGTATAGGCTGGGTAGGACTGGAGGCAGGGTGACCAGGTCAGATCATGACAATATCCCCCCACATCTGCAGGTGATACGTTCCAAGGCCCCAGTGGGTGCCTGAAACCATGGATGTTACTGGACCTTGTATACACATTTTTTCCCCTGTCCTAAAGCATGTCTACAATCTGGATTAGCTGCACAAAGAGATGATTCATGTCCTGGGCAAGACAGAGGGGGACAGCTGGAGATTTCGTCACGCTCTTCAGAATGGCTGGCAATTTAAAGCTTATGAGTTGTTTATTTCTGGAATTTTCTATTTGATACTTTCAGATCTTGGTTGATCAAGGGTAACTGAAACAGAGGAAAGGGAAACCATGGATAAGGGGGTCAGGAGGGGGCTACAGTATAACGTACTGGGCAGTGCCTATGTGAACCTGTTATGCAGCCCAGCACACAAGTGGAAAGGAGCAAGAAGATGCAACTACGGGGATTTGAGAGCACCCACCAAGGGCAGAGAGGAGCCAGGTGAGAGGCTGCAGGGAACAGAGCTCCAAGCTCTCTTGTGGGTGTCTTTGATTTTGTGATTGCAGAAGGTGACTTGGTACCTGCAAGATCACAGCTCCCTGGCCTGCCAAGTGTCCTGGGTCATCTCTGGATTCTTTCTGGGCCTTGTATTCTGTACCACCTGCTAGAAAACCCACCAAGCCTTATTACATGCATGCATTTACACATTCATCTCCTAGAGAACGGAGTCCTGACCTCATTGACTTTGCACCCCTAATAAAGAGTGATGCATAGTAGGCAAGGGATAAATATTTAATAAATTAACTACTTGCTTAACAAACCCCTTCTGGATGAACTTTTGATACATTTTTTAGTTCCTTAGAAAGCTATGAATTTCTTTACAGCATAATCTTTTTACTTTGATAAACAACACATTGTTAGAACTGGATTTTTTTAACCCACCCTGACAATCTGATTTAATTGGTATAACTTAATGTGATTATTAATATAGTTGGATTACTATCCACCAGGTTTGTAACTGCTTTTATTCATCGCATTTTTCTTCTTTTCCCTGTCTCTTTTTCTACTCTCCCTTGTTTTCAGTTCAGTTCAGTTGCTCACTCAAGTCCAACTCTTAGTGACCACATGGACTGCAGCACGCAAGGCCTCCCTGTCCATCATCAGCTCCCAGAGTCTACTCAAACTCATGTCCATTGAGTCTCAGTGATGCTATCTAACCTTCTCATCCTCTGTCGTCCCCTTCTCTTCCTGCCTTCAATCTTTCCCAGCATCAGGGTCTTTTCCAGTGAGTCAGCTCTTTTCATCAGGTGGCCAAAGTATTGGAGTTTCAGCTTCAACATCAATCCCTCCAATGAATATTCAGGACTGATTTTCTTTAGGATGGACTGGTGGGATCTCCTTGCAGTCCAAGGGACTCTCAAGAGTCTTCTCCAACACCACAGTTCAAAAGCATCAATTCTTCAGTGCTCAGCTTTCTTCACAGTCCAACTCTCACATCCATACATGACTACTGGAAAAACCATAGCCTTGACTAGATGGACTTTTGTTGGCAAAGTAATATCTCTGCCTTTTAATATGCTGTCTAGGTTGGTCATAGATTTTCTTCCAAGGAACAAGCGTCTTTTAATTTCATGTCTGTAATCTCCATCTGCAGTGATTTTGGAGCCCCCCAAAATAAAGTCAGCCACTGTTTCCACTGTTTCCCATCTATTTGTCATAAAGTGATGGGACCAGATGCCATTATCTTAATTTTCTGAATGTTGAGTTTCAAGACAACTTTTTCACTCTCCTCTTTCACTTTTATCAAGAGGCTCTTTAGTTCCTCTTCACTTTCTGCCGTAAGGGTGGTGTCATCTGCATATCTGAGGTTAATGATATTTCTCCCCACAATCTTGATTCCAGCTTGTGTTTCATTCCTTCATTCTTCCAGTCTGTGCTTGTGCTTCACCTGGCATTTTGCATGATGTACTCTGCATATAAGTTAAATAAGCAAGGTAACAATATACAGCCTTGAAGTATATTTGGATTTGGAACCAGTCTGTTGTTCTATGTCCAGTTCTAACTTTTTCTTCTTGATCTGCATACAGATTTCTTAGGAGGCAGGTAAGGTGGTCTGGTATTCCCATCATTTGAAGAATTTCCCACAGTTTGTTTTGATCCACACAGTCAAAGGCTTTGGTTTAGTCAATAAAGCAGAAGTAGTTGTTTTTCTTGAATTCTCTTGCTTTTTCTATGATCCAGCGGATGATGGCAATTTGATCTCTGGTTCCTCTTCCTTTTCTAAATCCAGCTTGAACATCTGGAGGGTCATGGTTCACGTACTATTGAAGCCTGGCTTGGAGAATTTTGAGCATTACTTTACTAGCTTGTGAGATGAGTGCAATTGTACGGTAGTTTGAACATTCTTTGGCATTGCCTCTCTTTGGGATTGGAATGAAAACTGACCTTTTCCAGTCCTGTGGCCACTGCTGAGTTTCCCAAATTTGCTGGCATATTGAATGCAGCACTTTCACAGCATCATTTTTAGGATTTGAAATAGCTCAACTGGAATTTCTTCACCTTCACTAGCTTTGTTCGTAGTGATGCTTCCTAAGTCCCAATTGACTTCACATTCCAGGATGTCTGGCTCTAGGGGAGTGATCACACCATCATGATTATCATGAAGATCTTTTTTGTATAGTTCTTCTGTGTATTCTTGCTACCTCTTCTTAACATCTTCTGCTTCTGTTAGGTCCATACCATTTCTGTCCTTTATTGTGCCCATCTTTGCATGAAATATTCCCTTGGTATCTCTAATTTTCTTGAAGAGATCTCTAGTCTTTCCCATTCTATTGTTTTCCTCTATATTTTTGCATTGATCACTGAGGAAGACTTTCTTATCTTTCCTTGCTATTCTTTGGAACTCTGCATTTAAATGGGTATATCTTTCATTTTCTCCTTTGCCTTTCACTTCTTTTCACAGCTATTTGTAAGGCCTCCTCAGACAACCATCTTGCCTTTTTGCATTTCTTTTTCTTGGGGATGGTCTTGATCCCTGCCTCCTGTACAATGTCACGAACCTCCATCCATAGTTCATCAGGCAGTCTATCAGATCTAATCCTTTGAATCTATTTCTCACTTCCACTGTATAATCGTAAAGGATTTGATTAGGCCATACCTGAATGATCTAGTGGTTTTCCCTACTTTCTTCAATTTCTTCTTCAATTTTCTGAAATTGAAGAGTTCATGATCTGAGTCACAGTCAGCTCCCAGTCTTGTTTTTGCTGACTGTATAGAGCTTCTCCACGTTTGGCTGCAAAGAATATAATCAATCTGATTTTGGTATTGACCATCTGGTGATGTCTCTGCGTAGAGTCTTCTCTCATGTTGTTGGAAGAAAGTGTTTGCTCTGACCAGTGTGGTCTCTTGGCAAAATTCTGTTAGCCTTTTCCCTGTTTCATTTTGTACTCCAAGGCCAAACTTGCCTGTTACTCCAGGTATCTCTTGGCTTCCTACTTTTGTATTCCAGTCCCCTATAATGAAAAGGACATCTTTTTTGGGTGTTAGTTCTAGAAGGTTTCTTTTAGGTCTTCACAGAACTGTTCAACTTCAGCTTCTTCAGCATTACTAGTTGGGGCATAGACTTGGATTACTGTGATATTGAATGGTTTGCCTTGGAAACAAACTGAGATCATTCTGTCATTTTTGAGATTGCACCCAAGTACTGCACTTCGGACTCTTTTATTGACTATGAGGGTTACTCCATTTCTTCTAAGGGATTCTTGCCCACAGTAGTAGATATAATGGTCATCTGAGTTAAATTCACCCATTTCAGTCCATCTTAGTTCACTGATTCCTAAAATGTTGATGTTCACTCTTGCCATCTCCTGTTTGACCACTTCTAATTTGCCTTGATTCATGGACCTAACATTTCAGGTTCCTATGCAATATTGCTCTTTACAGCATTGGACCTTGCTTCTATCACCAGTCACATCCACAACTGGGTGTTGTTTTCCCTTTGGTTTCGTGTCTTCGTTTTTTTGTGGAGTTATTGCTCTATCTTCTCCAGCTGCATATTGGGGCACCTACCGACCTGGGGAGTTCATCTTTTAGTGTCCTATCTTTTTTCCTTTTCACACTGTTCATGGGGTTCTCAAGGCAAGGATACTGAAGTATGCACGTCAAGTACATGCCTTTAAAATTTTTTCTTTTACAGTTACTATCCTAAAGCTTGCAGTAATTTTAACTGCTCTAAGTCTACCTTCTAATAACAAGTGTCATGCGTACTCTTCATGTCGGAATATTCTCAACTCTTCCTTCCCATCCCTGTGACATTGCTGTTGTTTATTTCACTTATCTATATATGGTAATCGCCCAACACAATGTTACTTTTATTATTTTAAACCAGCATTTAGCTTTTAAATCAACTAAGATAGGGAAAATAAAAGATTTTGTCTTTTATCTTTCTCTGAAGCTCCACTTTTTTGTTTTTGTTTTGGATGTGTGTGTGTGTGTGTGTTTGTGTATTTCTGATCCATATCAGCTTCCTCCACCTGTAGAATTTCTTCTAACATTTCTTGCAGGACAGGTCTGCTGAAAACATGTTCCCTCCATTTTTCTTTTTTTCATTTGTCTGAGAAAGTCCTTATTTCTCCTTCATTTTGGGAGGATGCTTTTTCTGGATATAGAATTCTAGGGGTTTTTTTTTCCCTTAAAGATTTAAAATATCTTATTCCACTCTCTTCTTGCACAGTTTATGACAAGAATTCTGCCATAATCTTTGTATTTTTTCCTCTGTGCGTAAGACAGTGTTTCCTCTGACATTTTCCCCAACATTATCTGCTTTAAATATGACATACCTTTGTAGGGCTTTGTGTGTGTGTGTGTGTGTGTGACACGTGGTATTCTCTGTGCTCCCTGGATATGTGCTTTGGTGCCTGTAATTAATTTGGGGAACTTCATAAATGTGGAGTTATGATTTGAACAACTGTTGCTAATGAGCTGGTGCCAGCTGTAGCAGTCCACGGCCCTGAAAGTCCTCAGTTCTCATCTGTTCTTCCCTCCAACTACCCTCCTCCAACCTTGGGAACCACTAGCCTCTTTACTCTGTCCACATTTTGGCTTTTCTGGAATATCATGTAGTTGAAATCACGTCATACGGAGGCTTCTCAGACTGGCTTCTCCTACTGAGTGACGTGCAACTTAGTCTCCTCCATGTGTCTTCCTGGCTAGATAGCTCATTATTTTTATCTCTGGATAACAGTCCATTCTCTGGATGGACCTGTTTGTATGTTCATTCAACTACTGAAGGGCATCTTGGTTGCTTCCAGTTTGGGGTGATTATTAGTAAAGCAGATTAAACAACCATTTATATAGCACTTTACAAAGAACCCCCATTCTTATTACCTTAGTAGTTACAAATTTACATTAGAAACATTAACCATGTAACTTTATTTCAGGAAAAACGAGAGTAATGGGGAAAGCTTGGAATAAACCAGGTCTCTGATTCCCCCAACCAAATTATAAAAATATAAAACAAAATTTGGGAGTGGGGTTATGCATCCATGATTATGTAGACATGATTCACAAGCAGAAAGATGGCTTAACTGAGATATTACTCTATAACTTTTAGCAGTTGAATTAATTCAGAAGATTAATTCCCCCCAGTTTTTACTTTCATTCCTGAACCAAATTTCTAGTCATCATTTTCATTTGAAAATGTTTATTTTATAACTTTTAGTTCTTGAAATTTGAATTTCTCATTATAGGATATATTTTATATTGCTTGAGCCGCAATGTCGATGCTGTCAGCACTGAACTTTTAAAGAAATGAGCCAGAGAGTTCAAGAGCTGTACTTGAAGGGATTCTGCAGGCTCCATGGGACTTGGGAGCTCCTCTCACCCTTGTTTACTGACTAAGGTGTGGGGCTTTTTGTGGATGGGCTGGGGTGTGGGGACCCCAGCAGATGGTGGAAACACGTGGTCGTGGTGTGAGGGTGCCTCCAGGGATCGTCAGTCAGGCTGACGTGCCCCAGTTAGGAGCACATCTCAGCGCTGTAGATTCTCCAGCCTTCTCCCGCTCTCTGCCTGTTCCACCAAAGGGATATTTTAAAGCACCGAGTCTGTGTTGGCACGTCCAACTGTGTGTGCAGCTCATTAGTCTGTTCAGGGCTTTAGGTATTACTCACCCAGAAAAGGAAGCAGATCATGGAGAATTAGTCATGCCATCTTAGCCTTTGCCTTTAATATGATTCAGAAACTGACAAAAATACGTAGTGTCCATGGGAACAGGGGAGCAGTGCTTCTCTTTCCCCTTTGTTCCCTTTCTGTGTCATGCTTTTTTTCAGCCCACATATTACAGACTTGGCTTGAAGATTGTAGGTTTCAACCAGGTCTTCTTAACTGCGACATTATTGATATCCGGGCTGGCTAATCCTTCGTGGGGCTGCAGGCGGAGTCTGTGCCCTCTGGGATGTTTCGTGTCACCTTGACTCTAGACATGACATGCTGTTAGCAACCTTTCCTCCACAGTGTCCCGTGAAGGACAAAACCAATTCCACTGGGCTCACCAGTTCTCAACTGGTTCTCATCTGTGAGAACCACTCGTCTATATATCTTCCCAGCAGTTTTGAAAAGAAAAATTAACCATCAGTTCTTCCCAACTAGGGCTTCCCTGGTAGCTCAGTTGGTAAAGAATCTGCCTGCAATGCAGATTTGATTTCTGAGTTAGGAAGGTACCCTGGAGAAGGGCACGGCAACCCACTCCAGTGTTCTTGCCTGGAGAGTCCCGTGGACAGAGGAGCCTGTTGGGCTGCCGTCCATGGGGTCGCGAGAGCTGGACCCACTGAGGACTCAACCACCACCACGTGCTTCTCAAGATCAAGACATTTGGAGTCTCAGTCATGGGGATCTATTTTCTGTGTCACTCTATAGCTGATGCCATTTCTGGCCTGGTTAAGGTTTTCCTCTGCTTAAATCTTCTGAAAAATCTATTTCCTATGTTTTGCAAAACAAGAGAAGTTATTACATGAATGTGTTAAGAGTGGGTGGGGACCTATCTCCACCCTGTGTCTTACCCAACCACCAACCACACTCAGAATTCTGAGTCTTCCAAGGGTGCCTCTCTGCAGACACCCAAGTCTTCTTTTCTTGGTTGTCATTTCTGCACCCATTGTCTATCTTCATATTTTGTGATTTGCAAGTGTGGATATTCCTAGTTTTGTTAAAAGTGGAGTTTGGGTTTATTTACTTGTTTTTATTTTATTGGAAAAATTTCTGAAAAGTCAGAAATGCGTTATTCTGCCAAACTTGAACTGGAAGAGCGTATTACATTTTTCCTGACAAAATCAAAGAATCAAACATGTGAAAGGTAACACAAGAATTATCACAAAACATGATCCCTTGAACCCAGAGTGCCTTTCAGCCAGCTAAGTACTCAGGCTTGTGCTTCCAAAAGAAGTGCTTATAATTTTAAAATGGAAATCTCTGCTTTTAATTAGTTAAACTTAATTTTTGTTTTCTTTCTCAAGTG
The DNA here is from genome assembly GCF_000754665.1 of Bison bison bison. Lineage (NCBI taxonomy): Eukaryota > Metazoa > Chordata > Mammalia > Artiodactyla > Bovidae > Bison > Bison bison. The sequence goes on from NW_011494925.1 coordinate 5,162,521, forward strand.
GAAATCATGTAGTGAAATTCTTAGAGCGGTAAATATTGTTTGTTATTTTAAATTAAGATAGAGCTGATTTCCTGGTGGAAGGCATGGCAACCCACTCCAGTACCCTTGCCTGGAGAATCCCCATGGTCAGAGGAGCCTGGCGGGCTACAGTCCATGGGGTCGCAGTCAGACGTGACTGAAATGGCTTAGCACGCACACACGCATATAGCTGATTTACAATATTATATAAACCTCTTGTGCACAACCTAGTGATTCGCATTTTCAAAAGTCGTACTCCATTTATTGTCATTATAAAGCATTGTCTCGGTTCCCTGCGCTGTACCGTGTAAACACTGTTTCTTGATACCATTTGTCTGAGTCACAGAATCACAGTGTCAGGGTTTATTATATCTGGAAGAAAGGGTTTCCTGGCTAGCTAATGTGAGTTTTATTTGTGCCTGCAAGGTGCGAAATGCCAAGTCTGGGGCAGGGCTGGTCCACGTGAAGGTGACATCCTAGGGACGAGTGACCCACAGCTGTGAGGTTTGCTCAAGGCCTCTTGCTCTCGCTTCTTAAAACCAGGCCTGGGACTGCTCCCCCATTTCTACTCCTTGCGGGGGGCATTATGAGCATCCTGCCTTGGGGGACGTGTGGTCCTTCTTTACTGGAGGGAAGATGAGCCGATGCGGGGGTAAGTGGAGCCCAGGTGTGGGAATTATCTCACACAGGCTCTGGGAGGAAGCTCCGGAGCCCCCACCACTGCTGCGTCAGAATCCCCCCAGGCTGGGTGCGCGGTGACGTTTATCCATTTTGTCGTTATTCAGTCTCGACCCCATGGACTGCAGCACTCCAGGCCTCCCTGTCCTTCACCATCTCCAGCCTCCATCTTCACCATGTCCTTCACCATCTCCAGCCTCCATCCCTGTCCTTCACCATCTCCAGCCTCCATCTTCACCATGCTCAGCCTCATGTCCATCAAGCTGGTGATGCCATCCAACCATCTCATCTTCTGTCATCCCCTTCTCCTGCCTTCAATTTTTCCCAGCATGAGGGTCTTTTCCAGTGAGCAGCTCAGGTGGCCAAGGTATTGGAGCTTCAGCTTCAGCATCAGTCTTTCCAGTGAATATTTAGAGTTGATTTCCTTTAGGATGGACTGGTTTGATCTCCTTACTGTCCAAGGGACTCCCGAGTCTTCTCCAGCAGCACAGTTTGAAAGCATCCGTTTTTTGGTGTTTAGCCTTCTTTATGGTCCACCTCTTACATTCGTACGTGACTGCTGGTTTTGACCATAGCTTTGACTAGAGGGACCTTTTACCCCTGCTGGGCCCCAAGTGTGTCCTGACAAGCTTGCAACCTGTGCTCCAGCTGGGGGGTCTCCCTCTGCAGTGGTAAGGAGACATTCTCCCTGGAACCTGAATGTCTTGGCATTGAACAAAAGGAAGTGCATGCGCTCTTACTCACTGTGGGCTTTCATCTCCACGTCAGCATTTTTGGACTCAGGCCTGTGGTCCTTGGTATCTGGTCCCGTAACTGTTGACATTAGAACAAAAGAGACGTCCTGAGCCTAGGGTGGCCCTCCTCTGTCCTTGATCGTGGCGTTAGTGGGAACGGGGTCTCTATTGCTGGCCTGTGGGGGTGACTGTAGGACACAGCTATGAAGCAAACACAAAATCCATCCATTTCAATCTCCAACATACATGTGGGGGGTTCTGAACCCTGCTGTTCATTTTTCTTACTTGTACTCTGTCTCACAATCTAAGGAGTAGAAAATGCCTGTGATGATTAATTTTAAATATCAACGTGGCTGAGCCAAGGCATGGATGCCCAGACATCTGGTTAAGGATTATCTCTGTGAGTGTGTGTGAGAAAGACGGTGTATCTGGAGAGCTTAGCATCTGAAATAGTGGACTGGGCACAGCAGGTGGCCCTCCCAGCACAGGTGGGCCTCACCGGGTCACGGAAAGCCCACCTTGGACAAAAGGTCAGAGGAGGGGGAACCTGCTTGGCCCACCTGGCTGAACTGGGGTGCTGGTCTCCTCCTGCCCTCAGGTCTCCAATTCCAGGCAACAAGCTCTGCCACCCGCTGTCCTGGGCCTCCAGCTCACGTAACAGTGTGAGGTGATGCCTTAAAATAAGACCCTTCATAAATACAAACACACATCTATTGGTTGTTTCCTTGAAAAACTCTAATACGATGGATGGTTAAACATAAAAAGCTTTATCCTCGGGCTAGAGGACTCCCCTGAGGGTGGACTGTCCCTCCTGCTCAGAGAGGTCACTGATCTTGGCCACAGCTGCATCTTCAAGGCTCTGTTCTTCCTTCAAGATTCCGTATTAAAGCTAAGGAAGAGATCAATATCCTGGGTGGCTGGCCACCAGGAGAATCTCAAGGAAGGATAACTTGAACTTTTCCAATAGGAAACTGCTTCGATACACGTCATCCCCAATCCACTCACCATCAGGCCAGGAGAATGCTGTGTATTGCAAACGAATTTTGCAAATGACATTTCAAAGATATAAAATTTAACTTAATTTAAGCACATTCTGTTGTGATTTTCTACATATGGCTTGTGAATAAAAATTCAATTATGGCAGCTAGACAAATGAAAGTTTTTCTGGATGCAGCCAGCAGTCTTTTTCTTCCTGGCTTCCTGAGGAAGAAATACCAAAGAGTGTTGCTTGATCATTTAGAAAGCAGAGGTCAATATATGCGATCATTTTGGAGGGTCTGAAATAATTTTCCTGTCCCTGTGAATTTCTGTTGAACCGTGTCTTGAGCCAGGAAGCTGCCTCGGTAACAGCCAATTTGGACGTTGCTGTGTCCCTAACTGCCCCATAGGTTAACTATGTTGCCATCAAGTGGTGACAAGGAGACATAGTTAATCCATCTGGATTATTTAATTGAGTAAGGTGCTGTATGTTGGTGGCCCAGCAGCAGAGAATCTGCCTGCAATGCAGAAGATCCCAGAGACACGGGTTCAGTCCTTGGGTCGGGAAGAGGCCCTGGAGGAGGAAGGGGCAACCTGTTCAAGTATTCTTGCCTAAAAATTTCCATGGACAGAGGAGCCTGGTGGGCTACAGCCCATGGGGTCTCAGAGTCGGACGCAACTGAGTGACTGAGCACACAGCACAATTTATCAAGAAACTCACATTTATTTAAAATTTGAGCTGGCTATGTCACATCTTTCACATGTCAAATAAGAAATCAAACAAGAATAAATAGTCCCCATTTCAAGCCCGTTGAATCTGTATAGAAATCTGGCAAAAGCTGCATCTCCTCTGCTTGGTCTCAAAGCGTGTTGGCTTGGGCCGTGTCTTCTTCCCTCGGGGACTCTATTTCTTTGCTTCCGGGTGTGTGCTTGGACCCAGCTCATTAATCCTCTGGCTGAGTGTTTTGCCCTGCTTGGGGGACATCTGCCTTGTTTGTCAGTATCTGTTTTAATCAGATTGGTACATTTTGGGGGTGGGATGGGGGGAGAGAAACCAGAAGGGAAGGTGCCCAGAGTTCAGGTTTAATTTATGTCAAAGACAAGGAGGCTGTTCTGGTTTTTTTCCGTCTGCTTAAAACAGCAATCCTGTTTCCTCCTTTTTTTTTTTCTGAAGTATTTATTGAATTTGTTACAATATTGCTTGTTTCATGTTTTGGGTTTTTGGCCCTGAGGCACGTGGGGTCTTAGCTCCCTGATCAGGGATCGAACCCACACCCCCTGCATTGGTAGGGGGAGTCTTAACCACTGGACTGCCAGGGAAGTCCCATGTTTCCTCCTTTCTTAACCTACACTTGACCTACCTTCCAGAGATTCAGCGATCTGCCTTCAGCCGTGGATCACAGATGTGTGGACACGGGCAGGGCGGGGTAGCAAGGAGAGGACCGCTGACACAGACGCACGGCCATGTGTGGAGCAGACAGCTGCTGGGAAGCTGCTGCATGACACACGGAGTCTCAGCTCGGGGCTCTGTGCAGACCTAGAGGACGGGACCGGGGGTGGGAGGGAGGGCTCGGGGCGGGAGTGGGGTGGGGGGGGGAACAGATGCATGTGTACTTAGGGCTGATTCATGCTGTTGTCCAGCAGAAACTAACACAACTTCGTAAAGCAATTATAGTCCAATAATAAAATCATAAAAAATGATCTGCCTTCAAGCGATTTTCAAATTTGCCCTTCAAACTAACTGGAATTAGCATTATTAAGACAGTAGAAAATCAGACTGAGTTCTTAAATACTTAAAAAGAAATTTCTCTTCTCTATTTAAATATTACAGTGTGTTAGTCATTCAGTTGTGTCCGACTCTTTGTGACCCCATGGACTATAGAGCCCGCCAGGCATCTCTGTCCATGGATTTCTCTAGGCAAGGGTACTGGAGTAGGTTGCCATTCCCTTCTTCAGAGGATCTTCCTGACCCAGGGGTCGAACCCACGTCTCCTGCATTGGCAGGCAGATTCTTTACCATTTGAGCCACCAGGGAAGCCCATTTAAATATTAAAGTGTTATAAAAATAATCATAGTCATCGTGGAGCAAAGACCAGAAGCTTAAAGGCAAGAATGAACATTTTTGCCTCCCCTCCAGCCATTCTGTGTATGTTTCAAACATCTCCAGTCATACACAAAGATATTTATGCAGAATTTCTTCTAACCTAAACCTTCTAAACCTTTAGAAGAATTTCTTCTTCTAAACCTCCTTTTTTAAAGCTAAGACATCATATTATGTGCTCTTTTCTGCAACTGACTTCTTATCATATTTCTTGGAAAACTTGGCAAGCTGTTATAATTCTACTTCTAGACGTACTTATTGTAGATCAGTGGACCACAAATGTAACGGTTTTTTTCTGGACTCTTAATTCTATTCCATTGATCTGGCTATTCTCATGCCATCATCATTCAATATATATTGGAGCTATTCACATATGGGAATGGTAAAGAGCTCATTTCTCTTCTGTTGCTGGATAGCATGACCTGCAATTTCCTGAATGAGTATGATTTTAACTTGGCCCATTGTTCTCACTGACAATAAATTGTTCACAGTCTTTTTGCTGAAATGATTATACATGCACCTTTTAAATTGTGGATGTGCCCATACGCCTCTAACATTGTAAGTAGAGTTACTTATCTAAATTAACAAATAGATTTGGTTTTCTAGAGAGCTGGTGTGGGCCTGTATGCCATCGTGCGAATTTGTCTCCAAGCGAGCAGATGAAAAAAATTGACTGTTTACTTCTCATCAAAGGAAAACATTTCTTCCTGGTCCCTGTGCAGCTTTCATGGTGGGGGCAGGCTGTGTGTACGATGATCTGCCTAAATCCAAATTATGCCTAATTTTTTCCCCTGGGCTTCTCTTAACGGACTGAAATATGTCCTTTTCCAGGAACCAATTTGCTTTCTTGTCCCATAAGTGAATGAATGAAGTCCCAGACATATGGAAACTCCCAGGATTCTCCTCCAGGCTTTAGCGATTCGCCTGTGAGACGCTCAGTGGGGCTTACACCTCGCAGGTGACCCTCCGTGTCACCACCTTTCCTCTCATCCTGACATGCTGAGTGCCTGACATGGTTTCTCTCCCTAGTCTCCTAACCACCCTCTAATTTCGGTGCTCTTCCCATCGCCAGCATACAGATGAGGACAAAAAGGCTTGGTGATGTTCTGAGTGTGTCGAGAAGGCAAACGGGCAGATCCAGTTTGTGGGCTCCCAGAGGGCACACGTGGGCCAGTGCACTCAGGCCAGGGCCCTGAGCTGCTCTGCACCCTGCCGGCCTCGCCGGGACCACGGTCAGCCCATGTCACCCCGGCTCTGGGCCCATCCAGGGTGCTGTCTCATCTCCTCCTTCCATCACTCTGCACACTCACCTTCCCCGTCTGGCCATTAAAGCACCATTTGTGACTACTCTGCAAGTTAAGTTAATTTCTCTTGAGAGAAATCTTGAAAACTCAGTTCATCTCAAATGCATCTGTAAGTCTCAGGCCCCTTTAGGTGCTGTCGGCGCCTCATGCAGCGTGTGAATTCACCGCACCGGTGGGACGGTTTTCCTCCTTTCTGCTCCTGCTTATTACCTTCAGCTCATTAGCCTAAAATTCACCCCGGCAATGTGCTGGCAGGAAGCAAAGAAAGTAAATTCTAATCTTAGTTCCCTCTTAACTCCTGGTCGAATATTATAAACTTCTTAAAGGAGTTACAGAAACCTGAAAGAATATCCTTCTGATTGTAGGAATTGTGTGGTGCTTTTTGAAATATTTTTCTGATAGAGGTCTTAAAAGGAACAGTATCATCCAAGTCTCTGTACAGAACAGGATCGTGAGCCAAGGTGTGAGATAGAATCTGACTGGGACAAACGATACTGTGTATACAGAGCGAATTAGGAGAGATTTTGATTTGAAATTTAATGTACAAGATTTCTGAAATACCAAATAGCCTTCTTAAACTGGTGGGAAGAACACAGGCAGCAAAGTCAGTTTTGAGAAAAGAAAGAATTCTTCCATGACGGGGACCGGGTATGATAAGACGGTGTGGATTTAAGGCGGAGCAGATCACTTGAAGGGCTTCCCAGGTGGCGCTAGTGGTAAGGAACCCACCTACCAATGCAGGAGACGCAGGTTCGGTCCCTGGGTGTGAAAGATCCCCTGGAGAAGGGAATGGCAACCCACTCTAGTATTCTTGCCTGGAGAATCCCAAGGACAGAGGAGTCTGGTGGACTTTAGTCTGTGGGGTCGTAAAGAGTCCAACACAACTGAGCACACACACAGATCACTTGAAAGTGTGTTAATGAAATGCATATAATCTGTGAATTTCAAACATGAAAGTGCCAATATTCTACCACCTTTGAATGAAAAAAATTTGCACTTTTATGTGATTTCATCTAACACTTCTTTACTGTCTGGTCCAAAAAGAGCCACATTAAAAAAGTAGTTTCTTGAGCCCCGACGACTTCAGTGATCAGAATGTCCACGTGTTTTTGTCCGCGAAGCGTCATTTGACCCTTAACTCTGACCCCTGCGCGCTCCACTGCCCACAGGAGTTAGCTGTGCTCCCGGAGGCTTCTTCCAGAGCTGGGGGCTGAGTGACCTGCCCAGGGCTGGCTGTGGCGTGGACAGCCACGCCTCTGCTATGACCTGGGTGTTAGTCTGTGTGACGCTGCCCTGACCCCTGCCCAGGCTCGGGCAGGGCTCCCTGCTGGATGCCCAGGGCCAATGCACTTTCGTTTGCAGGAATGGACACACTTGAGCCTCCTTCCTGTAGCACACCAGCCCTTGGTCTGGAGAGCCTCCGGCCACTCGGGAGCTAAAATCACAGAACGCTGCCCCCAGGTAGCTGAGGTGCGTCTCAAAGGACTGATCTCAGGGAGCCCAGGCTCTTGCATCTTCCCATACAAAGAAGAACACGAAGTTCCTTAACTTGGGATGTCTGGTTTGCTTTAATTTACAATAGTCTTTTGATGTTCAGACTACCTGCCCTTTGTTGCAAAACTTCTATAGAACCTGGCTCCTTCCTGCATCTCCTAGAGCAGTTCTCTTAGGGCTACTTGAGACGCTGCCTCCGG
>NW_011494925.1:5170127-5174502 GCF_000754665.1 Bison bison bison
CCGAATAAAACCTAACTCTCGAAATAATTTTTAAGTGCACAGATCAGAGACGGTATGAAGATAAAGAGCTCTGGGGGCCTCCTTAGGAGTTTGAACTTCACCCTGAGGACAAGAGGATTAAATGCAAAGAAGGTTTCATATTTTCATTTACAGAAATTGTCTTTTAGGAAAATTCCTCTTACCTCAGGGGAGCCATTAGATATTTTTGAAAAGGGATAAAACTGAAGCAAGCACAGAAGGTTAGAGGCGTGTTTGGAAACAATGAATCTGCATTTCTTTGAAAATGATTTTCACGTAGTATTATCCCCTGATTCACGCTGGTTGCATCAACTGTGAAAATTTACCACGGACCCTGCATGACAGAGCTGTACCTCAGTCTGTGTAATTGCTGAGGCCAAACTGGACGGCTTTACCAGACACTCAGGTGTGAAGCGGGTCAAAGAGTCTCCCAGAGGCGGTCCGTGCTGTTGACAACTGCCTCTGGGAGGGGAAGTCTACACACCCTTGCAATTACTTCTGGGTGAGACCAGCACCATTAAATGTACTCATCTTAGACAAAAATTAATCCTGGGCAAATTCTGAAGAAACAAACCTTAATTTGTCAGAAGTAGAAATGAAGAGAAAAACAGGAAATTCCTATTCAATACCAGTTTGTTTGTTTGTTTGCTTTCTGAAAGCTGTTGTGGAAGTTTTAACTCTTCACTGAGAAGGCGTGCCGTAAGCACAGCGGATGGGTGGCTGGGTCTGGACTCAGCTGGTCGCTCAGCAAGAGCAGATGGCTCAGGGACGCCAGAGCAGCTGGAGTGCAGGGCCAAGTGGGTTTGATATTAGGAATATCACTTATTTTTAAATATTTATTTTTTTTAATTAAAGGATAATTGCTTCACAGTATTGTGTTGGTTTCTGCCAACATCAGTATGAATTAGTCATTTGTCCCCTCCCTCCCCAAAAGACCCTGAAAAGTTAAAAAAAAAAGTTATACATTTTGACCTATCCCAGTACAAAAATTGAAATGTTTTTTTTGAAAACATTACCCTTGGGGAAGTCTTAAAGTTATAGAGTCTTATAAATCAGAATTAATCATTAATAGGTCTGTAGTCCTTTTTAAGATTTTGTGATAGCTAGCTTTAACAAACCAACTCAACTGTGTAAGCTTTAGCCAGATAGTCAGGTAGAAAAGAATGAGAGGAAATTGGAAGTGTTAGTTGCTCAGTTGTGACTCTTTTTGACACCATGGACTGTAGCCCACCAGGCTCCTCTGTCCACAAGATTGTCTAGGCGAGAATACTGGAGTGGGCTGCCATTTCCTACTCCAGGGGATCTTCCTGATTCAGGGATTGAACTCGTGTCTCCTGCATTGCCGGTGTATTCTTTACTGTCTGAGCCAACAGGGAAACCCGAGAAGAGATGAACTCTCTTTAAAAAATAGTGAGATGAAGCAGACCAGCAGATGCGGGGACCTCTGACTGTATCCCTGGCTGGGCAGCATCACTCTCACCTGCCTGGAAACACAGAAACCTGGGGCCTTGCCTGCAGGCTGCTGGGTCAGGAAACCAGGGGTGTGCCCAGCCTGCTGGGCGGGACAAGCCCTCCAGGGGGCGCTGGTGCCCACCCACGGCTGGGCTGAGAGGCTCTCCTCTGTGTTTTGCAATTTCCCGTTCTGTGGCCAACCTTACCTTTCAACCACCAATACTTACTTTCAGGTTGGTGCTATTGAACGAAGGTCCCTGTTCAGGGAGGACTGTGAGCCACTTCAAGCAAAGGTTCTGTGTTAGTTAAAGCTGAGAGGCATCAAGGAGAAGCTTAGGGCTTCAGTAAGTAGAATTGCAAAAATATATCCATTATTTATAAAAAGTATATTCAAGACTTGACCTCGTATTCAGCTGAGCTCACTGCTTCGGCTTTATTTTGCTAGGGAATGACTCCCTGAAAGGAAGTGGTGATATGATTAAATCACCGTGTCATTTGGAAGAGTGGCCCAAGGATGGCCTGGAAGTCGAGTCCACGAATAGTTTGAGCAAAGCTGCTTGCCTGTCTCTAGAGATTTCTCCAGGATGAACTCTAGGGGGCGCCACAGAACCACCATCGAGAAAGAGCAAGCTGATGGTGTTTGCGCTTTTGTGTGTAATGAGGCGTATTTTGGAAAATCAGAATTATCAGCTGGAGGCTTTATTGTGTCAGCTATGGTGCAGGGGGATTTTATCTGTTGAACTTGGTGAGTTGTCAGATTAGGCAAAAGTTACCAAGTAACAAAGGCGCCAATGAATAGCAATTGATTATGTGCGTACATAGAAAAATATTTTAAAATTACCGAATGACTGAAAATTTATCATTAAAAAATTACAAAATACCCACTCAATAAAATCACACAATGTATTAGTGAAAACTGGAACAACCCCTTTCACTCTTTCATCCTCTGGAGTTTGGTATGGGTTCTTTTTCATGACATAACTATATACATGTATTGTAGAGATATGTTCACACATCAAATGTTTAAAAAGACTGACAAGGCTATACCTATTGTTTTGTAACTTTATTTTTTTTACTCCGAAGTATGTTTCTTGCTGTGTTTCCTTGTTAGCGCAGGCTTAGATATGTATTCGGAATGCGTCAGTGCACTTCACAGACATGATTCTCCCCAGTGGATGGACAGAAGACCACAGAATGAATGGACTGTAAGGAATGCTCCAGCGTGGTTGGATAGGCGTTCAGATCATCTCCAGTTCTTTCACTATCGCATAACACAGCAGTGCCTCTCAGATGAGGGCAATGACGTGTAGTTATCTCTGTAGGAACGACCCCTAGAAGAGGCTCAGCCCACTTTCATCATCGCCGTCACTGCCATTAGTGATGTGGTTCATTCCAGAAACTGTCAGGGCTTTTCTTAGAGCTGACTCTTCCAGATGGAGTTTGGAACCACCTTAGTCAAGTTTCCCACCATCCTTCTACAACTGAAATGAACTTTCGACTGAACGTGCATTGAAGTTATGGATTAATTTTGGGGGAAATTACTATAGAGTACTTAAGACATTGTCTGCATTGTCTGCTGTTTGCACCATGTGTCTGGATACTTTGCACATACGAAGAAGTGTATCTTCTTTTTTGATTAATTCATGGGGAAGCTATGTTTTTCTATGTTAGTCTTACGTTGAGCTGCTTTATTTTTAATTGAAGTACAGTTAGTTTAAATATATTAGTTTCCGGTGTACAACATAGTGATTCAACATTTTTATAGATTATACTTCATTTAAAGTTATTACAGGAATGACTGTCTCCAAGCTGCACAGAAGACCCTTGCTGCTTATTCATCTGATATAGTGGCCTGTGCCTCCTCCACCCTGCCCCTCGCCCATCCCTCTCCGCCTGGTGACTGCTAGCTCGTGCTCTCTATCCACAAATCTATTTCTGTTTTACTAAATATATTCATTGGTTTCATTCTTCAGATTCCACATATAAGTGATAATGTTGAACTATCTTATTGAACTCTCAGTTTGAATGTTTATTTGTTTCTTCTTGATACTTAGACAATCACCCCATGTGTGAAAACGGGACAGTTTGATTCTCCTTCCCTGTGTTTCCAGGCTTTTATTTCTTTTCTTGCCATATTCCATGAGTGGCACATAGGATTAATGGTGTATCCCATTAATGGCAATGAGATTGTTTTATAGGTTCCTTTTTTGTGACAGATGTTGCTATTGCCTCTATGTCCAGAAGAAATATTTCAGAAAGTTCTGCTTTCTCTTTGCTCTGAAAGAGTTTAAATTACAAGAAAAAGATCTGAGCTCCTTGGGACCTTGATGGACTTCATCCAGTGCCCTAGTATTTTGTCCTTCGTGGATGTACACTATTTCATTTCCTCCTTGTCATTATTACACTTATCTATTAAATAACATAAAATGGCATGTACATTACTACTTAATATCCTTTCAAAACTAATACTTAAGTATCATTAAGATGGAGCATTTTAAAAGTCTTTACTGAACTTACTAGAATTCTATTTCTGTTTTATGCTTTAGTCTTTCAAGTGGCTTTGGGTTTTTTTTTCCTTTTGGCTGTGAGGCATGTGGGATCTTAGTTCCCTGACCGGGGATCAAACCTGTATCTCCTCATTGGAAGGCGAAGTCTTAACCACTGGATCACGAGGGAGGTATCACTAAGTACCATATTTCATAAATTATTTTAGTCTTATAGGAGAAGGCAATGGCACCCCACTCCAGTACTCTTGCCTGGAAAATCCCATGGATGGAGGAGCCTGGTAGGCTGCAGTCCACGGGGTCACTAAGAGTCGGACATGACTGAGCGACTTCACTTTCACTTTTCACTTTCATGCATTGGAGAAGGAAATGGCAACCCATTCCAGTGTTCTTGCCTGGAG
>NW_011494925.1:5174602-5186022 GCF_000754665.1 Bison bison bison
TGGCAGGAGTGGTAAAGAATCTGCCTACCAACGCAGGAGACATGAGACACAGGTTTGATCCCTGGGTCAGGAAGATCCCCTGGAGGAGGAATTGGCAACCCACTCCAGTATTCTTGCCTGGAGAATCCCAGGGACGGGGGAGCTTGGTGGGCTGCCGTCTATGGGGTCGCACAGAGTCGGACATGACTGAAGTGACTTAGCAGCAGCAGCAGAGTTCAGTGAGAAAAAAATGGGCAAAAGTCTGGAAAATATAAAAAGCAGGAGAGACAAAGTTAAATCCTTTAATTAAAAAAAATTACAATAAAGAATTAAAGAAAGAATGTTGGTAAATCTACACCTTAAGAAAAAAAAATGGTGCCTTAAAATGTTAAACTATGTATTCCAAATAAAATTTTATTTTGAGTGTCCAATAGTAAAACAAAATTTCAGTAACTTTCTCGAGATCTCTCAATACTGAAGGACAGAACTCGATTAGAATCTAAAAGGCGGGATCCCAGATCCCATGCTGTCACCTGCTGTAGGACCACATTAGGGCAAATAACTTACGGAGGCAACCGGCCTTTCTCTGCAGGCTTGTGTGGGGACAGCTGTGCAACTGCAAAGACAACGTCCCACGTGGCGACATCACATGCATTCCCCATGCAAGAAGTATGTTTCCATCGCCTGCTTAATATTCTGCCATGGTAGAAATTTAATTTTTCCCTGTGAATTTCTGGTTGCTCTTTTCTTTCTCATTGACAGGAGCAGCACAGGCCTCTAACTCACAGTCAAATGTATCCAGTGTCTTCTTTATACTATATTGCACTGTATCTTTTATTCCGAATAACATCCCTGTATAATGTCTTCAAGAAGTTATAAAAAAGACTACAGTTTCTGAGTTATTCCACACTCAAAAGCATCCTTGTTTAGCCTTATCTGTGACAGGGCTTCCCAGGTGGTAATAGTGGTAAAGAATCCGCCTACCAACGCAGGAGACATGAGACACAGGTTTGATCCCTGGGTCAGGAAGATCCCCTGGAGGAGGAATTGGCAACCCACTCCAGTATTCTTGCCTGGAGAATTCCTTGGACAGAAGAGCCTGCCGGGCTACAGCCTGTGGGGTCGCAAAGAACTGGCTATGACTGAAGGGACTTCGCATGTGTGCACATGACCGATAATTTAGCCAGCAGTAGGGAGGCCTGGCGTGCTGCGATTCATGGGGTCACAAAGAGTCGGACACGGCTGAGCAACTGAACTGAACTGAGGGCAGGCAATGAGGGAGACCCGGGTTCAATCCCTGGGTCGGGAAGATCCCCTGGAGAGGGAAATGGCACCCCACTCCAGTACTCTTGCCTGGAGAATCCCACGGACGGAGGAGCCTGGTAGGCTACAGTCCACGGGGTCGCAAAGAGTTGGACACAACTGAGCAACTTCACTTTCTTTCTTTTCTTTAGGGCAGGCTCAGACCAGTCCGGCGTTTGCTGAGCAAAGTCAATGCCAGGCCCTGTCTTGGTCATTGGTGGTCAGCTTTCTCTGTGGAAGCTGCCACTTTCTCCTTCTAGTCTCAGAACATTCAGGCTGTGTCTACAGAGTAGTCTTTACAAAGCCACCTTACTTGTCTCTGAGGGAATCTTTTTTGATCGGAAAAACTTTGCTCTTCTTCAGATGTGCTGGGCAGGGCTTCCCCGTGGTTTCTTGGCAATTTCTTCACCTCTGTCGCTCCTTTCAAGGTCGCCAAGAGTCAGACCCGGGACGACAGAGGTTCTAGCTTTGTTTTCACATTTTATTTCTCTTCTTTCTTACTCTTTTATTCTCTGTTTCATGTTGGGGTACCTCCTAGACTCTACTTTGCAAGCCTGCTATACGTTAAAAAGTTATCAGCATATTTTAATGTCTAAAAGCCTTTTTCTTCTCTGGTTGTTCCACTTACTAGCACACGAGTTCATTTAGTGACTGAAATTTTGTCTGAAGGGGGCGACAGAGAATGAGGTGGTTGGATGGCATCACAGATTCAATGGATATGAGCTTGAGCAAACTCTGGGAGGTAGCGAAGGGCAGGCGTGCTGCAGTCCATGGGTTCACAAAGAGTTCAGACACAGCTTAGAGAGGGAACAACAATTTTGTCTTGAATCTCTTGGCATATTAATTAAGGTTAATTTTTTTTTCTATTCCCTGAATAATCTCAGTCTTTTTCTCATGTTGGTATGTACTGATCCTTCTCTCCTGGGTCACCCCTTTTCTTTACACTCCTGATGGTCTTGATGACCCATTTATATGGGATTTATTTTCTAGATTGTGTGAGTTTGATAGTGCCAAAGCCTCAACCTCATTATGCACTTTTCTCCTAAAACAAGTTGCGAGGCACCTAGCCAGTGGATGTGGCTGCCTTGGGGCCTGGTTCTCCATCACTTGGTGTGGTCATGTCTCCTTCCAGGTTTAACCAGCTGCCAGTCTGGACATGGAACAACAGACTGGTTCCAAACAGGAAAAAGGAGAAAATCAAGGCTGTATATTGTCACCCTGCTTATTTAACTTATATGCAGAGCACATCATGAGAAACACTGGGCTGGATGAAGCACAAGCTGGAATCAAGATTGCCGGGAGAAATATCAATAACCTTAAATATGCAGATAACACCACCTTTATAGCAGAAAGTGAAGAAGAACTAAGGAGCCTCTTGATGAAAGTGAAAGAGGAAAGCGAAAAAGTTGGCTTGAGGCTTAACATTCAGAAAACTAAGATCTTGGCATCTGGTCCCATCACTTCATGGCAAATAGATGGGGAAACAGTGGAAACATTGACAGACTTTATTTTTTTGGGCTCCAAAATCACTGCAGATGGTGATTGCAGCCATGAAATTAAAAGACGCTTACTCCTCGGAAGAAAAGTTATGACCAATCTAGAGAGCATATTAAAAAGCAGAGACATTACTTTGTCAAGGCTACAGTTTTCCAGTGGTCATGTATGGATGTGAGAGTTGGACTATAAAGAAAGCTGAGTGCCAAAGAATTGATGCTTTTGAACTGTGGTGTTGGAGAAGAGTCTTGAGCGTCCCTTGGACTGCAAGGAGATCCAACCAGTCCATCCTAAAGATCAGTCCTGAGTGTTCATCAGAAGGACTGATGCTGAAGATGAAGTTCCAATACTTTGGCCACCTAATGCCAAGGGCTGACTCCTTGGAAAAGACCCCGATGCTGGGAAAGATTGAAGGTGGGAGGAGAAGAGGACGACAGAGGATGAGATGGTTGGATGGCATCACTGACTCTATGGAAATGAGTTTGAGTAAACCTCAGGAGTTGGTGATGGACAGGGAGGCCTGGTGTGCTGGGGTCACAGAGTCGGACATGACTGAGCAACTGAACTGAACTGACTGAATTTGAGTCTGAATTGATCTTAGTTGTTTCCTGTGTGATTTGTGGAGATGCACTCTGACTCAGACAGTAAAGAATCTGCCTGCAATGCAGGAGACCTGGGTTCGATCCCTGAGTCAGGAAGGTCCCCTGGAAAAGAAAATGGCAACTCACTCCAGTATTCTTGCCTGGAAAATCCCATGGACAGAGGCGCCTAGCGGGCTACAGTCCAGAGCATCGCACATGACTGAGCGTGCGTGCATGCACTCTCCCTTTTCTAGCCTGGATTTCCGTGACTTCATATCCTGAGTGTCTGTGAAGATTCTGATGGTTAAAAACCCCGGGTTGCTTGTCCGTGAGTTACTTCAGACAATGGTGCTGACCCCCTGGCCTCTCTTTGAAGGCTACTCCTGTCCGTTTGTAACACCGCCCTCGTCTACGTTCTGCCTGCTCTTTACCCCGTTTCTTCCCCAGAGTTGGAAAGCCTGGAACCTCTGTGCCTGAACAGAGAGAGACGGGGTGATGGGTGGAGGTGGTGGTCAGAGCGGGTGTGTTGGGTGAAGCACAGCTCACACTTAGGGGACAGAGGACGCCCAGCCAGATCCCTAGTCTCTGCCACCCTGCTTCTTCGTTTGAAAACTGTTTTTACTTTGGCCACACCCACAGCACATGGGATCCTGGTTCCCACCAGGGATCGAACCCATGCCCCTTGCACTAACTTCACAGAATGAAGTTTCTAGATATTTTGAATAATTTTAATATCTTTGAAATATCTTCTCCATCAAGTATTTGGAAAAATAAAGTTTGTTACAGAGTTCACCTGGTAAAAACATAGAGCTCTTAGGGGGTCTATATATGTAGCCCTTTGAAAGAGATCTTGTTTTTCCTGAGTTCTGTTTCTTTTATCAGCTCTGAAGTATTTGGGAGCCATTGATTATTTCCAGTGACTTAATCACTTAAAAAATGCACACATATTTTAATTGGTTAGATTCAATACTGGGTTAATGTTACCTTCGTCACTATTCGTGTTATAGTCATTTAAAAATTGTCTTGTTTGATGGAGCTTAAGAGAATATTATGGTGATTCAATGAAGCAGACGAGAAGGATGACTCAGAGCTACATTGTTCAAATAGACTATGATTAGATTTAAACGTATGCATGATGAAACGACATCCATTTGTTAAAATGTCTTAAAATTATATGATTGCTTATTCTAATTAACAGCAAGGGTACAGCAGGCAGAGTATAAGAAGCATAAAGTGGCCTGCATAGGTCGTGGCCAAGCTAAGACCAGACACCAGCTTCCTGCATTCGCTTGGATATGAAACAGCTCAAAACGGACAGACCCAGCATGGGTCTCTGGCCCACTTCTCCAGCTTTGTGTATTAGCGCATCTCATTTTTACAGCATCCTTTGAGTCACGAATTATGGCCACTGCTGTCATAATCACCACCATCATCTGCAGTGGTCCAGCCAAGAACATCAGGGCACAAAAAGAATTAAGCTTATCTTTTTTTTACTTCTGTTTTTTTTTTTTTTAATTCAAGTGGAGTTGATCTATCATTTTTTATTATTTACAGGCATACAATATAGTAATTCAGTGTCTTTTCCTGATTGTACTCTATTGAAAGTTATTACTAGATAATGATTATAGTTGTGCTACCCAATTCATCCTTGTTGCTTATCAATTTTATACACAGCAGTCAGTTTTTCTTAATCCTCTACCCCAATTCACCACTCCCCCTTCCCTCTGCCATTTGGTAACCACTGGTCTGTTTTCTATGTCCCTGAGCCTGTTTCTATTTTTCATACACATTCGTTTGTATCATTTCTTAGATCCCACACCTCAGCGATCTCATCCAGTGTTTGTCTCTGTCTGACGTGTTTCACTGGAGCATAATAATCTCTAGGTCCATCCACGTTGCTGAAAATTGCAGAATTTCATTCTTTTTTATGCCCATTGAGGTTTTTTTGTGTCTCTCTTCTCAAATGTCAACGTCATTCCACTGGGTATAAAAGATTATGCCTATTGGCCAAATTGCGATGAACTCTCTTAACAGCCCATGGTACTGAGTGGCAAAGCTGGAATTTGAACCTGGACTGTTTCAATCCCATATTCATATTACTATGTTATATAGAGATTTACCACCAGGTGGCTCGGTAGTAAACAATCTGCCTGCCAATGCAGGAGATGCGGGTTCGATCCTTGGATTGGGAAGAGTCCCTGAAGAAGGAAATGGCAACCCACTGCAGTATTCTTGCCTGGAGATTCCCATGGACAGAGGAGCCTGGTGGGCTACAGTCCAAGGGGTGGCAAAGAGTCGGACATGGCTGAGCCACTGAGCCCACACACAGACACACAGATTTAAAGCTTTATGTTTAAGGTACTATTCACTGACCACTTTCAGTCGTGTGATTAGGAAGTTTTTCTTTTCAGAGTATTTCACGTTATGCTCCATGATGAATATTATCAGACCTAGATTTCAAATATGACTGCACTTTTATCCTTATTGCCCTCTCCTGCGCAGCCAATAATCTATGTGATGAAATTTTGATCAAGCAACTGATTTCTCATGTGGCTTATTTTAGGGGCGTCCTCTCCTAGAGGAATCAGAATAGTGACAGAAGCTTTATGACCCCCTCACTCCAAACTGCACTCATTTTCAGAGTGAACGTGTCACTGTTATTAGAAGAAGTCCTCGTCTTCCCTAGCCCAGTAAAAGGGGGTACTTTGACCGTGTCAGGATCATGTGTGTGGACTTCCTCGGGCATCTCTCAGGAAATCTCCTGGACTCTGGCTCTTCACTTCACAGAGTCGTTGACATCTTTGAGGAGTTAATAAGGCTAGGATGCTTGCTGCACGTGGATTTTGAATAACATTTTAGGAGCTTCATGGATGCAAGACGCCCATCAATGAAGCCAATCTGGACCCCAGAGGACAATGAGTTACCTGGGTGCAGAGCTGACATCTACGCTGGATGTTCCCTGAAGCTTTTGGCTCCTAGACTGTTAACCCTTCTGAGCCTGCAAACATGGCCTTGAGAGGGCTAGAGATTCTTACTCTATGTGGCTGGAAGCAAAGGCAGGGCCTCTGCTGTGTAAGACCCACCCCAGCTCTCCTCCTGCTGGAGCTGAGTGCTACACGGCCCATCGGCCACATGCCGTCCTGATGTGAAAGGAAAGAGCTACCCCCAAGGGAGCTGTGTGGTTCGCCCAGAGGGCGCCGGTGGGAGAGGGTGCCGCTTGGCGGGTAGGGTTCTGCAGCTGCCTGATTTGGATTCCATCCCCAGTTAGAGAACTAAGATCTTGGAAGCCTCTCTGGACAGCCAAATTAATTTTTTAAAAAGTGTACAATTTAGTGGCATTCGGCACATACACAGTGCTGCGCAGCGGTCCCCGCTCTGCAGTTTCAGAACTTCTGCAGCATCGCAAAGCGAAGGTCTGTACCAATCAGCTCCCGCACCCCCAGCCCCGCCACCCCTCCTCGGATGTACTTTCTGTCTCCAGGAATCTGCCTGTTTTAGGTAGCGTTCAATTTTATGCCTTTCAGTATGACTTGAATTGTCTATCTGCATGTGTTACTTTCATTTTTCACAAAATGTCAATATGGATTATGAAGGCAAAGGGTTATGGACCATTTGCAATTCTTACGGATGCCTTCCTGTTTTAAAATCATCCCAATAAATGTTCTTTTACATGATCTCACGGAGAATGAGATAATTGAATATACCTGGGTCAGACAGTGAACTAATGTACCATTGCTTTTACATAGAAAGAAGGTACTTGTTTCTGTGTAATTCCCAGGGATATTGTCACTTTATTAGGCAGGTTTCTGGGCACATCATAGCAAAGGATTATTAGTACATTAATATGCAACGATTAATTATGTTAAACTTCATTGTAATAAGCTGATTAGAACATTAGGTCGTGAAACGTGAGAAATTTGCTCCACAGCTTTCAGTGCAGTTGTTAAACTACCCTACGAAATTAAAAGATTTGATATATTAAATTAGCAGAAAATATTAGGTAATTTTGGATGGCATAATTGCCAGTGCTTCTAAGCACCACATATAATATCAAGCACACGTCTACATATTTAATCTGAAGGAGATAAGCCATCAGAGGAAATAATTTCTACAAGCACAAAAGTTCATTGTGACCTTGCTTTCCATATTTCATTATCATAAGCAAACTAAATATTTAACAATAGAAAAAGAACTAAGTAAATGTTTGTCTCTCCGCTTCGTGGATTAAAAGCGAGAACTGACAAGAGCATAGCACAATGTCAGAAATTCCTTCAGGATCGAGCCAATAAAAGCCAGGGAATCCTTTTACAGGTGCTATGCTTGTCATTATTTCTTTTTTTAAATCCACGGAAACTGATCTTTGTTTAATCAATATTTAACTTCAATCCTCATTCCTCCTGTTGCAAATATTAATGATGCTGTCAACTGTCTGAACATCCAGGTTCTCCCTGCTCTCTGTCTCTTTCTCCTGTCCTCCTTCTCCTAGGTACAGGAAGATCCTTTCTCCAGTCACTTTTTGGTTTCTCAAATCCTTATTCCTTGAGTTTTAGGATTCCTCAAGCTTTGGCCACGTATCATCGTTTCTTGGCATTCTGCACACGCTCCGTGGTCTGACTTCTGCCAGGGATGTTAACCAGGGTAGGCTGCCTGCAGTAAGAAGCAGACCCTAATACATCAACCCCTCTATCAAGTAGAGATCTCTTTGAGACTCAGTATTCTGGGGCTTTGTTCAAGGCAGTGGGGCAGCTCTTCTCCTCAGGGTCTTCAGGGACCCAGGCCTCAGTTTCCTTGGAGGGTCAGAACACATTCCAATGGGTACTGTTTGAATAAAGCTGAATCTGTAGCTCAAGGCTCTGAGAAGTCAGACAGTGGAGCAGGGAGGAGGGAGGAGCTTGAGGGAAGGCAGAGTTAGAGTTTCTTCCAGGTCGTGGCATGTTTGCTGTGGCATGGTTGCAGACTGAGGAAATGGAGCCGGGCAGAGGTGGACCACTCCAGGACCAGGTGAGGGACTTGCTGGAGGAGGAGGCAGGAATTACTGGGACCAAGCATCAGGCCAGCTTGGGAGGAGGTGTGTGCTGACTGCGGTCACGGGACGTGGGTGCTCTTGGAAGTGCGGCGGACAGCATGGAAGGACCTGGTCTGCTTCACTGAGTCGTCTGCACCCAGAGCTTCATGGTTTGTGTCCTGAGCTGGGAGTGGCTTGTGGACTGGGTTAGGGACTCACGGCAGCCCCCAAGCACACCTCATCCATAAGCAGGTCCCCTATCCCGTGCTGAACCTGGAGTTCTGGTTTGACGACATTTTAAATGACTTCATTTGGATCATTTTGAGTGATTTTCTCGTAAAAGAGGAATTTCTACCTGTAGTTTTCAATTTATTGAGTCCTATGAGATGAAACAGTGACACTTTTTCTGTAAAGACTTGGAAAATGTCCTTCATTCTTTTAGACTAGAAAGTATATGTTTACTTCTCTTCTGAATATTTGAAAGTCTGGGTTTGAAATGAAGAACGTGGGAAAAGTAAAAACAGCTCAGAGCATCCAACGGACAAACGTATAGCTCTCTCTCTCTCCTTTGTCAGGACTCCCTGAAACACCTGTCTCTGTCATAAGACTTATCATCCTGTAAGTAACATGTTTTTGTCTTTTTTCCTCGTGGGGCTATGTGTTCCTTGACATCACCCACGTTGTTAACCATCTGTCCTGGTGAGCCCAGCCCAGATGGGGAGGCACCAGCTCCTCGGAGCACTGAGATCTAGGAACAATGAATATGCAGATGATGCAGGGATGCTGGGCTGAGTGTTTAGTCGTGTTTTGCGACCGTATGGACTCCAGGCTCCTCTGTCCATGGGATTCTCCAGGCAAGAACACTGGAGCAGGTTGCCATCTCCTCCTCCAGGGGATCTTCCTGACCCAGGGATTGATCCTGCGTCTCCTGCATCTCCTGTGTTGCACTTGAATTCTTTACCTGTTGAGTCAGATTGGCCTCCTGGGTCATACTTCTTTCCTGTTTAACAAATAAACACTGTGTGAGAGAAGGTTCTGGTCATGCATTTGCCGTCTGCAGGCTTCCTGCACCGTGTTCCCTCTGGGGCCCGTGCCTTCTGTCGTCTCGATGCTGGGTGCACGCAGGGTGATGACAGAGCCACACTGATGGATCCGAGCCCACCACCTCTGTCCTGACTCTGGGTTTTACCAGATTCCCCCAGCGTCTGCTTGGTCACCTGCCTGAGGCCGTGGCTGTCAGGTTTCTCCTCCTTAAACTTACTCTCCGCCACCAGCCCGCAGTGTGGTCTTTGGAAAGAAGAATGTAAAAGGTACATTTTAGGGAAGGGAGTTGCATCCATCTCTTTTATGCATAATAAAAGATAAGATCCATGAAATAAGGAACCTGGCTTTGTTTTTTTTTTCCTTTCTGTTTTCAGAACCTAAAATAGTTTTGGGCAAGTAGCAGTCATTGAAGGGTAACGAGTAAAAGAATAAAAACAGACCACATTCTTTCTTCTTCCAATTAAAGGGGAAAAGCCACCTTCAAATGCAATCCTAAGTATGACAAAAAAGAGGAGGAAAAGAAGCACGGAAATAGAAAAAAATAGGTAGTATAAAATAAAATGTTAAAACAGAGTTATAAAAATTATTATAACAATAAATGTGAACAGATTAAATTCACCAGGTAAAAAAAACTTGAGATTATTAAGTTGGATTTTAGAGTAACTCAGTTATGTGCTGTTTCCAAGAGATATCAGGGAATGACAGGGCATAGGGAGATTGAAAAAGGTTGAGCAGGCCAATGAAAAGCAACAATGTTGGTATATTTACAGTAATAACAAAGTACACATTAAGGGAAATATAACCCCAGCCATATAATATTAAAATAAGAGCAAAACTCCACAGAATAGTATTTGGGAACATATGCATATGCCATAAATGTATAAATAAATGATCAACAGATGATACACTTAGGTTATCTGGAGAGTTGGGGTGAGGGCGAAGGTTGTGATTGGGGAAGACTACAAATGTGCTTTCAATTTTATTGATAATTTCTTTTATGATTCCAAGCTGCTTGATGGGCACATTAGTACTGCATACAGTTTTATAATATCTGTTCCATGTTGAAAATAGTTCGTAATAATAAGAAAACCCTCCCCCAAATCTAATTACAAACAACTTCCCGGCAGCACAGGACACGGTCACCGTGACAGTGCAGGTCAGAGGGCCCCCTGGCCCTGAGGGTCATGGATAAGACAACTGAACAAGGCCCAGCCATCCTCTTAGGGAAGGCAAGGGTGTTCTTGCTTTACCAAGATACTTGGTAAGCTACTTAATCTCGTCCTCTGGGAAATGGGTGTGGACACAACAAGAAGGGAACTGCCAGCATTAAAGGAAGCAAAGGATGCAGGTAAGATGCCTGGTATACAGCAGGTGTTCGATGAACTGCATCAGAATCTTTCTGGAAATGAAGCAGAATACAACTATCCACGTAGAGTCAAAGAGAAATCAAATCCTACTTACTCCCTAAACTTCTGGTGCCAGGGCAGACCTGCCTCAAGGTGCGCACTTCCCTCACAGACCTGCCCCGGGGGACACTGTACCCTGTTCCCCACCGCATTCCCCGCCCCCTCAGCCACGGCGTCCAGCGCCTAGTGGACACTCGGGCGTCATCTGGAGAATGGTGGGAGGTATGGGGATACTTGAAAGGGAATATAGACAGATCGTGTAAACACTGCGAATTGAAGGGATCAATTTCAGCGCCTTAACTGCGAACCGGCAAGCATGTAACGCTTACTGACACTTCGAGACGTAAACACCTCTTTTGTTGTCGGCGGATCCACAGCAGTGAAGTGAAATCTGTTCTTTTCATTTTACAAATATTTCGCGCCTTCTGTGTATGTCACTCGGATGAGTAACATAAGGCAAAACTGATATAAAGTTGGACGATGTAAACAGGGCATCTTCCCCTTTCATCTTACCCACGTTTATCAAGAAAACTCAAACAGGCCACCCTAGTTCCCTCCCTAGCAGCCGGCAGGGTGGAGGTGGGGTCAGGGATTTTACAAAGCCCCAGG
>NW_011494925.1:5186366-5186689 GCF_000754665.1 Bison bison bison
TCTCTTCCCGCAGGGCTGCGCCGGCCGGTCCCTCGTCCCCGGCTCGGTGGCCGATAAGCGGACGCCCGGAGCTCTTGGGACAGCCTTGTGAGTGCGGGAAGGTCCAGCTCCGGCTCCCGTCTGCGTTCTCTTCCAGGTGGCCCCGTCCGAAAAGACGGTGCCACTCGGCCCGGGCGCCTGGGTTCTGAGTGCCCTGAGCTGGGTCACCCGTAGCCCCTCCTTCCCCGGCAGGCGCCCTTCGCCAGCGCAATCTAGGCTCCCCCTGCGCGCCATGGAGCTGGAGGTTGGGAACTTCAGCGAGGGGAACGCGAGCGGGCTTGAGC
>NW_011494925.1:5187047-5188974 GCF_000754665.1 Bison bison bison
TCGGCATCGGCGTGGAGAACTTCGTCACGCTGGTGGTGTTCGGCCTGATCTTCGCGCTCGGCGTGCTGGGCAACAGCCTGGTGATCACCGTGCTGGCGCGCAGCAAGCCGGGCAAGCCGCGCAGCACCACCAACCTGTTCATCCTCAACCTGAGCATCGCCGACCTGGCCTACCTGCTCTTCTGCATCCCCTTCCAGGCCACGGTGTACGCGCTGCCCACCTGGGTGCTGGGCGCCTTCATCTGCAAGTTCATCCACTACTTCTTCACCGTGTCCATGCTGGTCAGCATCTTCACGCTGGCCGCGATGTCGGTGGACCGCTACGTGGCCATCGTGCACTCGCGCCGCTCCTCCGCCCTGCGGGTGTCCCGCAACGCGCTGCTGGGCGTGGGCTTCATCTGGGCTCTGTCCATCGCCATGGCCTCGCCGGTGGCCTACCACCAGCGCCTCTTCCACCGGGATGTCAGCAACCAGACCTTCTGCTGGGAGCAGTGGCCCAACCAGCGCCACAAGAAGGCCTACGTGGTGTGCACCTTTGTCTTCGGCTACCTGCTGCCGCTCCTGCTCATCTGCTTCTGCTACGCCAAGGTGCGGGGCGCCGGGCGGGTCCGCGGGCCCGGGGCGGCTCCTCTGTCCCCGCACCCCTCCGGGGCCCCGCCCCCTTTCCCTCGTCCCCCGCGAGTTTTCTGCCCGAGCCATCGCCTCCTCCGGCCGCGGCTTGGGCTCACGGGTTTGATGCTGTGCGCAAGTTGCTTGGAGTTTGGGCGACACCGGGAAAGTTTGCAGAGCCGGGCGTCCGTCCTGGCCCCCGCAAGCCCTGGGCCCTGAGGTTGTCCCCAGAGGAGGCGGAGTTCAACGCCCACTTCTCAGGAGGTTTTAGCCTTGTAGCCCGCTCAGCCTGCCTGATTGCTTGCGTGGCCGCAGCGTTATGCGAGTGCCAAGTCCTGCCGAGCGGGCCCCTTTGCTGGATGGAGGGCCCGCGCGCGCCCCTCCGCAGCCCTCAACTGGGGTCGGATAGGGGGATTTCCCTGCCCGCGGGGTGCACGGGGCTGGGGCGCCGGCCAGGACCGGCTTTGTGAAACCGCTGCTCCTGGCCACAGAGCTTTGAATTTTATTTCATAACACAAATTAGGCGTCATAAATCCAAATGGTCAGAAGTATTTCCTCGCGGATTCTCCACAGAACGTTGGATGGATGGGTTTGCTGCTGCCGTTTCCTCATTTCAGTCCTTTTAGGAGGAGGTGAAGAATATTAAGTGGTTCAGGTGGCAGGTCTAAAGCCTCCGCTGGGAGACACACAGCTGACACGCGTCTGGTCCCCCTACCCCGCATCTCCTTTCTCTCTGCAGTGCCCTTCCCCCCAGCTCAGCACAATCACGTTCTCTTTCATTAATAACACATGGTTTTGAAGATTTTGTACTGATCTAAAAGTCTTAAATCTTTTACACAACTTGTTTGTGTGTGTTAGTCACTCAGTCATATCTGACTCTTTGCGACCCCATGGACTGTAGCTGGTCAAGCTCCTCCGTCCATGGAATTCTCCAGGCATGAATACTGGTGTGGGTAGCCATTCCCCCTTCCAGGGGATCTTCCCCACCTAGGGATCAAACATGGGTCTCCCACATTGTAGGCATATTATTTGCTGTCTGAGCCACCATATCTGCTTAGTAATCAGGAGATGCAGTGCATTGGGTGAGATCCCCTCTCCCTGACACACCCTCCCCAATACCATCGCCACTAGAGAAATACTTCCGTGACCGAATTCTGAGCTCTGCTGCATTTTATCTTCTCTCTCTCTCTGTTTCTCAGTTTCTTTCTGATAAGCCTGTGATTCTAGGTCTGTGAATAATCAGGTGAAGTAGAACAGCAATCAGTTCTTATGTTCCACTCATAGTTCCCTCCCCCCCCCCCCCCCCCCCCCCCCCCCAC
>NW_011494925.1:5189074-5224385 GCF_000754665.1 Bison bison bison
TCCCTCCCCCCCCCCCCCCCAGCAGAAATGTGGACTATGAGCCACCTGGTTTTGTTTGCCCTTCCCCCAGGTCATCTATCTAGAGCAGTGTCTATTTTGAATGGTAATGTTTTCGGATATGATCTGAAAGAATGTCCTGCACCAAAGGGTTGTGCATAAAGAGATGCAGTAAAGGCAGGAAATTGGGAATCACTGTAGCTTAGCTCTTTGATAAATGGCTGGTTTATTCCCTTTGCTTCTAGCAAAAGCAAATCAAAGCTTGGTCTGCACAGGGCAGAGGTCTCCAGTGTGCACTATGTCACTTGATCTGCAGGCGCCCCAGTGGGTTGGAGCCACTGTGCATATTTTATTGATAAGGATAGAGGGTTTTGGAGGAGTGAAGCAGCTGATTGAGATTGTGAAGCTGGTAAAGCATTCAGGAAGGATTTCCATGCAGGGCTTCCTAGCCCCCTGGGGAGGCGGGCCTGTGGGGCATGGGCCTTGAGACTAGAGAGTCTTAAAGTGTTTGGCTTTTCATTCATCATTACATGGGTTATGCTTGAAGCATATTCTTCCTTTGTTTCCCAAAAGTCTTTGGTCTTTTGGAAATTCAGGTCTTTTTAATGGAAACAACAAGATAAACTTCTAGGAAGAAACCAGCCTACATTTCTGTCATTTGAGAATTTATAAAAGTCACACCTAAGGTGAAGTTTCTAAATTAAAAAATTCAGTAAATACATGATCATTGGGATTTTTTTTAAAAATATGGAAATGGTTTGCCTTTAAGCATAACTGGAAATTTCTTTGAAATTCAAAGTAATATTTGCATATTCATTCTAGGGCTTGAAAAAAGGTAAAGATTAAAGACTTCAGTTGCTTTCCTTTGATCAGTCACTGCTTTGCATGGAAGGGTTTCACTACTTAAATGTTACATTCAAGATTGGTTGTTACCCCAAGGCCCAGATCAAAAGACATATAAAATCACAGTGTTTTTCTTGTTTTGTTTTTTTTGAAGTTAACAAAGGAATTGCATTCCAGAGCTGCCTTCTGTACTGACAGGAGTTTAGTGGAAGGTCCTTTGCACCTGCCCTCCCCGGAGACCCAGAGTGCGGGGCTGGAGGGTGAGTCTGGGGCGCCCGCTGCTGCTGTGGGGCTGGCTCACTCTGCCCTCGGGGGGGTGCTTCTCCTGGGCCCTCCTTGGCCTGACACCAGGTGAACTCGTGACCTGCCCGGTTCCCGCACCTGTGCCAGGACGGGTGTGGGCCTCCTGCACACACTTCTGAAAGCACGAGTGACGGGGAAGTGCCCGCTCACCACGTCATCAGCTTCCCGAGAAACGCAGTCATACCCCTTCCTCCTTTGATGGCGAGACCTTCGTGGGGTCCGTCACACGTGTCAGTGTGGGTCCGTAGTGTGCACTCATGGAGTGGAACAGAGCCAGGAGAAACATGCTTGGGCTTTTCCTCCGTGGACCGCTCCACTGCGTTCCTTAGGCGTTTCGTAGTTATGAGATGTGATCCCCGAGTCTGTGGAAGGACTGAGTGGCCCCGGCCCGGTAACATAGCAGGTAACATCTCAGTTTTCCACGTGGGGCCCTCTCCAGGCAGCCCTCGCTGACGCTGCCTTGCCATCTCTCCCTTTCTTTCAGTGACTGGAGTCCTCCTCTGGCGGTGGGGAGGCTGTCCCCAAGGAACCTGGCCCGGTTGGTCCTTGCCGGGAGGGGCCCTGTCCAGCCCATTCCTCCCTCTTGAAAGTCCTCTTCGTTTGTTCCTGCACAAGCCTCCCTTCTGTCGTTCTCTTCCATTTGATTTTTAATACCCCAGTTGCTGATGGCAGGACAGTAGATGGGCCCATTGTTGCTGTACTGAGAGTGACCCCAGATGTCCCCATAGTAAGTGAGAGGCTTGTCTTGCGGAGGATGCTGAGCCCCTATGGGAAGTGAGCAGTATTTCGGTAGGGCTGGGAGTTTGGAGTCAGAAATTCACACCCCATGACAGCTGCTTTTCGGGGGTAGGGAATCGTGAAAGTGAAGTGAAAGTGTTAGTCGCTCAGTCATGTCCGCCTCTGTGACTCCAGGGACTGTAGCCCACTAGGCTCCTCTGTCCATGGGATTCTCCAGGCAAGAATACTGAAGTGGGGTGCCATGGCCTTCTCCAGGGGATCTTCCCTACCCAGGCATCGAACCCATTGCAGGCAGATTCTTTACCACTTGAGCCGCCAGGGAAGCCCAGGGAATTGTGAAGTGGTGGATAAATCCCATGGCTTCTCGATCAGGGAGTGCCCAATGACTCCGGAGGGTTGCATCTGCCCAGACAGAGCAGCTTTCGTAATATGTTCAATTTGATTAAATTATTTCCATGCTGTGGTGCTCCAGGGGGACAGGGAGGTGGCTGGAACACTGTTTCCAGTGTTTGGAGGGACTCAACTGAGCAATTGACCGGCAGTCTCAAGCCCTTAGTCACCCTGAGCTGATTGTCCGTAGGTTTTTCACTCATAAGAATGAACTCAAGACCTGCCTGGAGTGTGTACCACCATCCCGACCCTGTTGTATGGCTTATGGTGCAAATTCTTGTGTGGAACCACAGTGTCTCACATCATTTCTCCTGAGTATGACGCTGGCGAGAGAAGACAAAACTAATTTCTCTAAGGAAGGAAACAAGTGTCTCCTTGGAAGCCTCCCTGATGGGCCATTAGTTGTAGAACCTTGCAGAAAGGTGGCCTGTCAGCTATCAGCGTGTTGGAAGGCAGTCTGTAGTTTTTCCACGCATCTAGGATTTAACATGTAGCAGGGACCTGGGATTGTGGAAATGTAGACTCTTAGGGGAAACCAGGTGGCAGGGAGGCCAGCGGGGATGCAGGTATGGGCAGCGGAGTGGGTCTTTCTGGAAGAAACCTCGGAGCTACCCGCACCAGAGCTCTGCCAACAGGTGCTCCGGACACAGGTGATTAGAAGACCAGATGTTCATGGCAATCCACAGTCGTCATTACTCCACCAGCTCATGTGAATTGCAGCTTGCGTGATTTTGTAAACCATGGTCTTCCCTTTGCAGAACATCAGGAAATGTCAATGCAAAGTGGACAATGAATTGTGCGGTCTGAGGCAAACCGATTTTATCTGTCTGTGTTTTTCAGGTCCTTAACCATTTGCATAAAAAGTTGAAGAACGTGTCAAAGAAGTCAGAGGCATCAAAGAAAAAGGTAAAACTCATGGGTTTACATTCTCTGTGCCGTTTCTGGAGCTTGGTTTACTGTATACTCTTAGCTCTCCTGCATCCTCCTGTGAAATTATGGTTCCTGGGTTCAGCGATTTGAAATGAACATCTTAGCCCTGGGCAGAGAGGAGACATGGAGAGTCAGCCGCTGAGGGTGGGCAGGTGACTGAGCTGCCTGAGAACGTGGGTGGAGGTCTGGGGAGGGGCCGAAAGGTGTGTCTTCTGGATTCTGAGCCTCTGGAGAAGGTGTGCTGTGGGTGACTGGGACAGGGCGTCAGGTGGCTGGACCCACAGTTTGCTTGAGCAGGTGGTGCTCGTGGTAAAGAACCCACCTGCAAGTGCAGGAGTCCCGAGTTCCATTCCTGGTTTGGGAGGATTCCCTCGAGGAGGGCACAGCAACCGCTCCAGTCCTCTTGCCTGGAGAACCCCATGGACAGAGGAGCCTGGCGGACTATAGTCCATGGGGTCGCAGAGACACGATTGAAGAGACTTAGTAGACACACATCTTTTATTGTGTATTTACCGTCTCTGATGTGGAGCCAGGAGGCCCCGTCTTAATTATCTTTCGAGCGAGTATTGTTGTATCCCTCCCTGAAGCCTCGCAGCAGTTGCTGTGCTCTGCTCTCTTCCTCCCAGTCGGGTGCTGGTTTGGCCCCCTGGGGGCAGAACTGAAGATGGGAGCGGCCTCAGGGGGGTCCAGCCCATCTTTAATTGTCTTTCTCATTCTCCCCTGAATCCCGATTCCCACAAGCTTCCCCTGAAGAGTTTGACAGCATCTAACACCCTGCAATTTATTATGTTTCAAACCCAGTTTGAGGGAAAGCTATTTTACAAATTGGGATTAATTTACCTCTTACTCAGGTCATATCCTGGAGAAGGAAATGACAACCCACTCCAGTATTCTTGCCTGGAAAATCCCACGGAGAGAGGAGCCTGGTGGGCTGCAGTCCCTAGAGTCACAAAGAGTTGGACACGACTAAGCAACTGAACTGAACTGAAAGATTAGTGAGCATTTTAACATTTACATTGTTTGGTTTTATATGTATATGTGTACATTTGGGTGTGTGTGTGTGTGTGTATGAGGCATGTGTATTGTTGTTGTGTTAGTTGCTCAGTCATTCCGACTCTTTATGAATTTGTGGACTGTTGCCCGCCAGGCTCCTCTGTCCATGGGATTCTCCAGACAAGAATACTGCAGTGGTTGCTCTGCCCTTCTCCAGGGCATCTTCCTGACCCAGGGATCAAACCTGGGTCTCCCACTTTGCAGGCTGCTTCTTTACAGTCTGAGTCACTAGGGAAGCACAAGACACTCACATGTGAGGGAATATATTATATGTGCTTAGGCGCTCAGTTGTGTCTGACTCTTTGCAACCATGGACCATAGTTCACCAGGCTCCTCTGTCCATGGGGATTCTTTAGGCCAGAAAACTGGAGTGGGTATCCATACCCTCCTCCAGGGGATCTTCCCATCACAGGGATCAAACCCAGGTCTCCTGCACTGCAGGCAAATTCTTTACCATCTGAGCCACCAGGGAAGCCCAAGAATACTGGAATGGGTAGCCTTTCCCTTTCCGGGGGATCTTCCTGACCCAGGAATTGAATCAGGGTCTCCTGCACTGCAGGCAGATTCTTTACTGGCTGAGCCACCAGGGAACGTATATGTAAATGCAATTCTTCCCACGGGAGAAGTTCTCAACATTTGGAGGAGGGAAGATTTCCTCTTCTATTCTCACAACCTCTGACCCTTAATAACCACTGAACAGATGTCAGATTTCTTTTGATGTATTTAATTACTTCCTTGTTTGCATAGAATAAATAGTTTGTGTATGTGCATGTACCTGGGTCTAGGCAAAGGCTAGCAGACATGTGTAGGGAGTAGGGTAGGAAGAGGGAACGGGGAGACGGAGGGGAGGGCCCAGGGTGGAGAGCCAGCGCGTCTCCGCCTGGAGGCGGAGGTTGGGTCGGCTCCGCTGATGCTGCTCTGGGTCCAGGCAGAGAAGAGTGTTCCTGGGTGTGTACACACTCAGTTTCTGATGGATCATGGAGTGATGTGAGAAGATCTTGGAGGTTTATTCATTTCAGCTGTACCCATTTCTGGCTCCCCGCCTCAGTGGCTGCATAGGGCCCCTTCCCCTGTGCTGTGTCCATCCATAAGGGCTCCACTTCGTTTGAAGGCTGGTAGCGCTCTTGGGGTGGAGGGTTAGGTTCAACACAAACTTGCTCAACAGCTCTCCTGCCTGTTTGGAGGAAAATAGAGAAGAAGAGTGTGCTTTTCTTTGCCAAAATAGTACTGACCACAGTACAGAGCCCGGCCTTGATTAACACTAGGCTCGGCTGGACCTAGAGAAACGTCTTCTGGCACAAGGCTGATCAGATAGGAAAATAAGATTCTTAACAATTTCTGGAAGACTTCCCAGTCGGGTAGACTTCCCCAGGATGGTTCCTGGTAATAGGGAGGTATATGTGAGACCCTTGTGGTACCTTCTTAACCATGAGGTTCTTTTAACAGCTGCTCTTTTCCCCCATCTGGCTTGGAGTAACTCAACAAGCTTTTTGGCTGTCATTTGTACAATTTACAAAATGTTTCTCATCAGTCTCATCATTTAGTCACTTTTTCCTTCCCTGCCAAGTTCCATTAGATGGATTATGAGCAAAATTCTTTGAAGGAAAAAAAATTCAGATGTCTCAGATGGCTTGAAAAAGAGCATCTCACAGGAAGAGGAGAAATTACTATTTTTCAGATACTTTCAGTGCAAGAAGTAAAAAGAAGGCAGGCTAATAAAAGGCCCAACCTTAGGTATAAGAATTCATGCAGAGACTTGGCACATAACCTTCAACGAGGGCTTCTTCCCTATCCAACGGTGATGCTGTGGTCCTGCACGCTACATGGACAGACGGGAACGTAGGCGATGCATCGGGTGTAAACCCATTTGTGATTCAGGCAAATGATACTGTAAGAAATGAAAATAGCCCCCATCCCCACAGGGGGCCTCATCTCCTCACTGACTTTTCTAAGGGGAAGAGCAGAAGCAAGTTTGGAACCTTTCCGAGGAGGCGGTGTGGGTCAGCCCGGGTGCGGTCAGCACCGAGGAAGCTCCTCAGCCTTCTCCTCGAGGTGGGAGAGGTCGCTTGCTTTTGTTGTGGCTTCTGCGGAATTCTTCACTGATTCTTCAAGCACTCATGAGCTATGTAGGAAGGCAGGTTCCTGGGTGGGTACGTCATCCGCACGACCTGTGGAAGCAGCGCTGTGGGCCGTGAGACCCCGATACTTGAATTTTCATGAAGTGCTGCATAACGATGGCTCGCTGACCTGCTGCAAACCCAGGTCTGTGGTTGTTGTACAGTTGCTCAGTCGTGTCCGACTCTGCGACCCCATGGACTGCAGCAACCAGGCTTCCCTGTTTCTCACCAAACTCGTGCCCATTGAGCTGGTGATGCCATCCAGCCATCTCATCCTCTGTTGACTCCTCCTCCTCCCGTCTTCAATCTTTCCCAGCATCAGGGTCTTTTCCAATGAGTCAGTTCTTCGCATCAGGTGGCCAAAGTACTGGAGCTTCAGCTTCAACATCAGAACACCCAGGACTGATCTCCTTTAGGATGGACTGGTTGGATCTCCTTGCAGTCCCAGGGACTCTCAAGAGTCTTCTCCAGCACCACAGTTCAAAAGCATTGATTCTTTGGTGCTCAGCCATTATTTTGTTAGTACAGTGGGTTATTTTGACCAGATCTTGACCTTGAGCTAGTGTGTTCCAGGCGCATGTTTTCTGAGTTGGGGGTGGGTGAGGGCGCTGTTCCGTGGGTGGATGTCTTTCTGCATCCCTCCCACGTCTTCCCAGTTTCGTGGTCCTGGTCCTCTGATGTGAGAGAGACCAAGGAGGGAGCCATGCGTGTCTCTCCCTAGACACCTTGATGTGCTGGCATCGTGTGAAGCTGTGGCTGGTATGGAGGCCACTCCTGTACCAGCTCGGATGGGCTGAGATGCCTATGAAATAGGCAGAAAATAAATAGTGAACCTTTGTCGACACATAGCTGGGAGCACAAACATTGTATTAAACAAGCATTCTGTTAAAGTCTTTTGGGAGCATCATTTGATAAAAGATAAAGTTTATGTAAGTACCCATTGATATTCTTTCCTGATTTATAGTGCAATCTTAAGTCACTCACATTTCAAAGCTACAGGCAGACCAAGGAAAGGAACCTTGCTCATGGTTCTGAAAAGACCAGTAGACCTGCTAAAAATAAAAGACAGGTTTTGAATGACCTTGGGTAGACATACACAGAAACAAACCCTCCATAGAAAAGCCACCCTGCTGACAGTTGCCCTACAGGGATACAGATACAGTGTGGCTCTTATCTGTAAGCTGTCGGGGTGTAGTTCTGCCCTCAGCTTGTTACTTAGTGAAAACCTCCTGAAAGGAGCAGTGAAACAGAATATCCAGAGAGCATGCATTTTGTGCTGCACAGAAATGGCCTTCCTGCCTTAGGAAGGACAGTGGGTGTGCTCCTTGCTATTTGTAGGTGTAATTGTGTCTAGGTGGTTACTGAATCATCAGGAACACATCCCATACACTAACGGGTAAACGGATGGACAGCAGATGATCCTTGACGTCCGGGAGCGGGGTGCTGGTCTGCTCTGCGTGTTGTGTGTGCGGCAGCCTCAGTCTGGAAACCTGCCGCCCTGGAAACCCTGTGGTCAGCTTTATACCCGAACTGTTTGAAGGTGTTAAGTGGGCCAGGTCCAGTCAGAGAATCATCAGGTTGGGTCACCCCAGTCACAGGCCAGGAGGCTGAGGCCCAGGGAGGTGGCCTCAGTTTTCAAAGGTCATCAAACTCTTGGCTTTTGCATGGCCCGTGGCACCTTCTGACCATCGCGTGGTCAGAGTAAACATGAGTGTAACTCCCGTCTCCGGCGCCCTGACCGCCCTTGCTCCGACCTCGTCCTGAAGTCCAAACATCTCCTCTCCCGTCTGTGCCGGGTTCCCTGGCTTCCAGCCTGCCTCTTGGACAAACTTCCTCTCCGAGTCAGTCAGCTACCCTGCGTCTCTTCTGGAAGACTTGCTATCTTAAGCCTCGTGTTCTGGGCACTGTGGGCTGTGACAGTCAGGTTCTAACTCACAGGAAGTAAGAGCAAAGTCATGGCATAACATAAGAACATTCCTGCAGGGTGGAGGTCCAAGCTTGTCCTGTGAAAGGACCTGTGGGTCCACCGCGGTTTCCTGGTCGGGGAGTCCCTGCTCCATGGTTGTGAGGCTGGAGGGAAAATAAGCACCTTCCTTCTCTCTCTCCTTCCCCTCCACCCTGCCTCCCTGAATTCATGGATCCCAGTGGGATTGCTTCTCTCCAGGGGCAGAGTGGACAGGGGACCACCGGGCCACGCTTATAGCTCCTTTAGGGGTGTGACTGCCACGTGAAGGTCAGCACCCAGAGCAGGTTTAGGATGCACTTGATTCTGTGGAGATGTACAGGAAATTCCCTCTGTCAGTGCATGAGCTAGAACGCTGTTCCTGTCTGTTGTGATCAGCATCTCTGCTTTCTCCCCTTCTCCTCTGTTGTGATCAGCATCTCTGCTTCCTTCCCTTCTCCTCTGTTGTGATCAGCATCTCTGCTTTCTCCCCTTCTCCTCTGTTGTAATCAGCGCCTCTGCTTCCTTCCCTTCTCCTCTGTTGTAATCAGCGCCTCTGCTTCCTTCCCTTCTCCTAGACGGCGCAGACGGTGCTGGTGGTGGTGGTGGTCTTCGGAGTCTCCTGGCTGCCCCACCACGTCATCCATCTCTGGGCTGAGTTTGGGGTGTTCCCGCTGACCCCCGCCTCCTTCTTCTTCAGGATCACGGCCCACTGCCTGGCCTACAGCAACTCCTCCGTGAACCCCATCATTTACGCCTTTCTCTCCGAAAACTTCAGGAAGGCTTATAAGCAAGTGTTCAAGTGCCACGCCCGCAAGGAGTCACCTCTTAATGACACTAAAGAAAATAAAAGTCGACTAGACACCCCACCATCAACCAATTGTACTCACGTGTGAAAAAAAGAGTATTATTTCAAAATGTGGTATTTGCATGCATGTGGACCAGACAGAGAAATACACTGCAGTGTTAAGCAAGGCAGTAACTTGCTATCTTAACAACAATTCATATTATATTGATTGAATTCCACTTGTGTTTAAAAAGTACTTTGATCTACCTGGAAAATCCCTAGGTCTAGTGAAGGCCATTTCTAAATTTTATTTTATTTCTAAATTCTATTCCATAAGCAAAAAAAGAATAATATAGTTTTATACATCTTAAGAAATGAAAGTTTCTCAAGAAACTTTATTTAAAGACTGTAAAGAGTCTATAATAGGACTGTCTAGATTTGTATTCTTTGTAGGATAAGGAAGAAGGGCCTGTCAAGGTGGTCAGGAATATTTGTGATCTACGTATTTTGGAAACAAATGTAATTAGAAAACACATGCTTTAGTTCTTCAATTTTAAGATCAGTGGTAATGTTGAAACTATATGTGTCTCAGATACGATTATGGACACTTGATCCTGAGTTTTATTTTTGGGGCCGTTTGATTTAAGACATATCCATCTGATGGAAATAAGCTTATTTGCACATTTGCTGCATCTGCTCCGAGCTGTAAGCAGTGTATGCGGCTTCTGCAATGTGCTGTGTCCGTCTGCAGTCATGAGGTCTCTTAAGCTCATCTCAGGCAGTCAGCAGCAAGATCCTGGGTTGTAAGCCATCAGGATGTCAGTGAAAAACTACGCTGTGAACTTAGTCTTCGTTGAGATGACCAAAAAAATCAGGGAAAACCACCACCTGAAACAATCCTCATGGTTGAAGCTGTGAATGAGTTTCTGAGAATGAAACTGGACATTAAAAATTTACATATTGACACACACATATGTATATTTTAAGGTATTAGCTATGCCTTGAGTGGAATCTACTCAAAAGGAGAATTTTTTAAATGTCAGTGAAAATGATGTACAGAAAATAATTTCTATGAATTCAGAATAATGTCTATGAATTATAAGCCACATGAGATAATGGTCATGCCATGTGAGGCAAGTTAGTAAGCATAGTAAAATGTCTGGTTCAGATAAACTTTGAAAAAACAGTCTAATGGTTGGATATAGCTGGGCATATCATGTCCAAACAAATGCTTTTTTCATCAAATTTGTAATGATGTCTAATGCATATTTATCCCAAATATTGCTCCCTCTAGAAATGTTAATTTGGGGTTCAAATCATCATAACTTAGTTTCAAATGTAGTTTTTGTGACAGTTTTATATTTAATAATGAGAAAATGGTATGAAAAGATGAAATGATTCTATATTAGTAAATAATTTTCAGACTGCAAGACTGATACATTTTAGGATGACACAAAAGCAAGAAAAAAAATTTTTAAAAGAATTTTGTGTAATGCATACCTGAGTCATATGAGGACTTCATGTGAAATATCAAATTTTGGATCAAAAAGATCAACTCAATGTAAGTCTTTGCATGTTAGCTTCTCTAGTTTGTGAATTTATTTTACTAACTATATTCCTCCAGCTAAGAGTATTTACATTTGCCACATTATAAATAGTTCTATGGATAGAAGAGGAGAAAATTGTCAGAGGATGGGAAATCATGACTTTTCATGTTTGATGGCCAGGGGAAAAATTGTACATACACCTATGTGAGTATTTTTAAGAACAATGTAATTCCTTTGCACGGAAAAATTTTTGCACTTTATTCAAATATGGCAGCAGAAACATTTTACTCTGATGACGGTACCGCACGAGTTTTGTGGAACTTGAAGCTGCCGTTGCACACGCCAGGACGTCTTCTGTGTGTGTGGATTCACGCAGCTGCACAAAGAGGCGTGTCCTGCTTGGACTTGCTCGGCTGGCAGTGGCTCCCCGCACTGTGGCCACTCTCTTCTGATTCCCACGCACACAAAGGAAGCCTTGGAACAAACGCAGGAGCCACTGCTGCCCTATTCGGGCAAGTGCTGACATGGGTTTGGACATGATGTACTTACCCTTGTCATGCCTTGGTCACTTCCAGATGCTGTCATCTCCGATTTGCAGAGCCCAGAGCGCCGGGTATAAATGCGCATTGCTTCATTTCACAGGCCGGTGGGCTCTTCTGTCCAGCGTCATTCTAATCAATTCCTCTTGTTTAGAGTTTACGTTGTCTCCTCCTCAAATGAGTTTCGGTGGTAACGGAGGTCTGCAAAGATGTAAAACTGCATACAGTTTCCTGAGTGAGGGGTTCCAGAAGAACTTGTATCTGCAGACCAAGTACTTCCTGGGGCACCCTTGTAATCATGTGTAATTAATGGGGACCCATTCAGAGGCCCCACCCCCTCTTCACTGAGTAACCCAGACCCCCCCCCCCACGCTTCTCTTTCCCCCCAGTACTAGCAGCCAGGCTAAAGGAGATACACCCGCTGCACCTCCCCACCCCCGGTGCGCCTTTAAAGTCCGGATGCTGGGTAAACCTCGTTTTTCTGCAAACTTCAAAGAAAAATGATGCTTTCTCCTTAGACTTGGCTGCCCTAGTGGCCCAAGGCAGCTGTTATCTTTCTGGGCCTTTTGCTTTCTCATGGGGAGATGGCTCTGGAATATTTAAATAGCGGGCATACTGGCTGTTTCATATGCATAAAGCACGATTTCGGTTCCTTGCTGATGAATATGGGGACACGGTTGAGGAGCTGGTCTTGTCCTGTCTCCTCAGGAGTTGCTGAGACAGAGTCTCTCTGCTGCTCCGACCATGTATGTGCTCAGCAATGTGGGGGCTGAGCCCATTTCTGAGTATCTTAGGGAAATCCTTTTGCTGTAAATGGAACTATTTTACTCCACACACTGGGGATCAAACCGTCGTCCCCCTCTCCTCTGCATCTCCAAGCCCTGTGTGCTCACGTCCTACCTTGCTCCGATCCAGAGTTCCTCACTCTGACATAAGCCACAGTAAAATTCCTCCATCGCCCCAGGCGTATCTGTGGAGAGATGTCTGAACTGCGTGACTCATGCAAGGCTAAAAGCTTCTTGTGACTCAACTTCAAATTGTGATCCTGAGGATAATTGCATTTGCTCGATGTCTCAGATACATTGAGATGGTGCAGAAATAATTCCTAGACGTTAACTGATACCAAAGGTCAGGTTCTGGGCAGTAGAGGATCCCTTCTCTCTCCACAGATGCCGTACGATCCCCAGTGCTTATGCTTGAAGCAGCATTACATCAAGGAAAGCAATGTATTATATACCTTTGTCATGTTCTTGCTGAATAATTTATTAAATGTGTACAAGAACCACATAGTCATGTAAATTGAATCAAGAGATCAAAATGGCTGCTTCTGGAAACTTACCTAAAATCTGTCAATTTCCAGCTGCACTGATTGCAAATATCTTCCTGACTTTATATTTCTAAGTGATTTTCTCTGTAAGCTAGTCATGTTGTTCTGGGTCATCAAAAAACGTTGCATATTAAGTTATTTGTCAAGCAGATGTCAATGACTCGTTTATCTAAGGATGTGCTGATTTTAAAAGTTTCCACATAGCTAGAGCAGGTAGCCTAAACTGCTGATGGTGACTTGTTATCTTGGAAGGAAAAAAACTGCAAAAGGGATTCAATTTATGCTGTATTTTAACATTTTCCTTTTTAAAAGTGGAAAATTGAGCCTCCAGAATCACGTAAAAAGCTTCAGCGTCCCTGGTGTGGGCTGGGTGTACCTCAGGCAGCTGTGTGCAGGGGAGCGTGCCGGGTGTTGTCTGCGTAGCTCAGGGGCCTCTGTTTGTTTTCCCGTGAGAGCACCGCATGGCTCTGATGCTGGTTTCTTCTCCTCTGTGGGTGTGAGTGGCCAGTGCACGCACTCCACCCTCTGAACATGGGACTCGGCCGTGGGCAGGTCTGCTCGTGTGGTGAGGTCTCCAGGAATGGCAGCAGGCCTGGGCGCAGCCCCTCTGCTGGGTCCTGTGCTCACGGTCAGGGCCCTCCCACACCTGTTTTCAGGTCTTGGAGATCGGGGTTCTGTCCTGGGGGCATCAGGAGTGGTGGGGACACCTCAGCGATGGGGAGTGGAGGGGGAAGGTGGCGGGTGACGTCTCTTCCTTTGGTCAAACTTTCCCTCCGGGTCTGTGAATGTTGGCTAAGTTTGCTGTATTCACACAATTGTGTGAAGAGCCAATTTTGTAGCTAAATGTTTTCGTGTTGCTTTGGGGTAGAAAGCCTCATCCTTTTTGGTCTCTTTTAAATTGAAGTGTAGTTGATTTACAATATTGTGTTAGTTTCTGGTGTACAGCAAAGTGACTCAGTTATACGTATATAATACAGATTCTTTTTCAGATTCTTTTCCATTATGGTTTATTATAACATATTGAATAGAATTCCCTGTGCTGTACAGCAGGCCCTTGTTGGCTACTATTTTATATATTGTGTGTGTATCTGTTAATCCCAAACTCCCAATTTATCCCTTCTGCCCCTTCTCCTTTGGTAACCGTAGTTTTGTTTTGTTTTTTTTTTAATTGGAGGACAATTTCTCTACAATATTGTGTTGGCTTCTGCCACACAATAAGTTTGTTTTATATGTCTATGAGTCTGTTTCTGCTTTGTAAGTTCATTTGAATCATTTCCTTTTAGATTTTGCATATAAGGGCTGTCATATAATATTTCTCCTTCTCTGACTTCACTCAGTATGACAATCTCCAGATCTATGCATATGGCTGCAAATGGCATTTTTTCATCCTTCTTTCTTTTTTTTTAAATGACTGAGCAGTATTCCATTGTATGTGTGTACCACATCATCTTTATCCATTCATCTGTCAAAGGACATTTAGGTTTCTTTCATGTCCTGGCTGTTCTGAATAATGGTGCTGTGAACACTGGAGTGCGTGGATCTTTTTGAATTACGAGTTTTCTCTGGATTTACACCTGGAGTGGGATTGCTGACTTGTATGCAAGTCCCATTCTTTTTTGCTGGGGAATAGTTTTCTGAGAACCTCAAGAAATGGGGGCTGTGCCCCCAGTTCTCAACATTTTAGAGAAGCCACCAGCCGCTGGCTGCTAGAATTGATGGGAACTGGAATCTGCCACTTAGACTCTTAGACTCTTAGGTAGTGGGATCAGCAAGGCACCCTGGGGTTTGGGGGGAGCTGTGCAGTCTGCTGTCGGTTTTCTTTGGTACATCATGTTCTGCAGAACCTTATTTCAGAATATAGGGTGTTTCCTATTGAAATGAGAACTCTTTATGTGTTCTGAAGACCACTGTGGATCCATTAGGCTTGTTTTCTCCTTTCAGCTGGCTTGTTTGGGGCTGTCATGCTAACCTGCCTTGAGGTGCGTGGAAATGTGGGAGTCTGGGCGCTGGTGCTGGTGGAGAGGGAGCTCAGCCGTCTTTGAGCGTGTCCTTCACGCCTTTCAGCGTCAGAGCCAGTGGAGGGCCGACTTCTGGCCCCGCGGGGCTGACCAGCAAAGGAAGCCCGGCTCGTCATGCCTGGCTGTAAGCTGCAGACTCCAGGAAAGTGCGCCGCGTCCCTGTTTCTATGTGGGTTAAGGGGAGCAGGGGGAGCGTTGGGATGGAGCAGGCCATGCCAGGCCCTGGAGGAGCGCGGGACTGGTGAGGAGATCCCGCGGAGCCTGCTCCTCCAGCCCTGGGGAGTCCACTGGCTCCTTCAGGGCCCTGGCCTGGACTGGTGAGGAGATCCCTGCGGAGCCCGCTCCTCCAGCCCTGGGGAGTCCACTGGCTCCTTCAGGGCCCTGGCCTGGACTGGTGAGGAGAACCCGCGGAGCCCGCTCCTCCAGCCCTGGGGAGTCAGCCAGCTTTCAGGGCCCTGACGGAGCGCGGGAGTCGGGGGGCGCCTGGTGAGCAGCCCCCGGCCCCCCTCCCAGTTCGGCTGGAGGGTCTCTGCTTTCGTCTGCCTTCTGCTCTCCACACAAAACTTGACTGGTAACCAGAGAACTCTCACACGAGGCCCGTCCCACCTGCTGGCTAGGTTGACTGTCTGACTCTCTGTTGTTCCCTGCTTCTGCGACTCAGACGTGTCCTTTCTTGTTCTCCCTGCTGTTTCCTTAAAGTCACCCATCATTTCTATGCTCAGGATCTTCTGAATTCGGTCATCTCTGAGGGATTCATGTATGGCCTGGGCCCCACCCCCATTTTCACTTTTTTTTTTTTTTGCTGGTCTGATGACTCTTTCCTGGTTCCCTGGCCAACAGTCCTCCCTTTAGCAGTGAACTGTCAGAAATGCAAACAGGGAGAGCACATCACTTTTCTAGGGAGCACGCGTGAGCAATTTCTGCATAGAACCAAAGGCAGGGGAGCCGGTCTGCAGGCATGGTCTGCCTGGGGGCTGTCTTTGGGGGCTGCCCATAAATAAGTTCATCCTCTGGGAGTGGCCCTGGTCACCTCTGGGAGGCTCTGACTCAATGGATGGTGGGAGGACTCCTGCTGTCTGCCTGAGGCTGCAGCGGGTCCCCTGCACTTGCTCTATCAGGCTCCTCCCCAACCCGCTGCAGCGGCCAAGTGCATCCATCTGTCTAAGGATATCCCACCATCCTTGGACTTGAACTTCCCAGTCTTTTGGGAGTGAAGATGAAACATCGCTGGGACTTTGGGACACAGAATGACCAGAATGTAAACAGATGTCTTGTCCTTCAGCGTTGTAGGTTGCTGTTGTTGGGCTTAGTCACTCAGTCATGTCAGATTCTTTGTGACCCCCGTGGACTGTAGCCCACCAGGCTCCCCTGTCCATAGGATTTCCCAGACAAGAATACTGGAGTGGGTTGCCATTTCCTTCTCTAGGGTCTCTTCCTGACCCAGGGATCAAGCCCATGTCACCGGTGTCTTCTGCATTGCAGGCAGATTCTTTGTCCTCTGAGTCATCAGGGAAGCTCTGTTAAACAAGATCTCCACTTAGAAACAACAGAGATCCAAGAAAGAAGTGGATGGGGATCATGTTGATTTCCAGTGGGAATCTCATCTTGCTGAAGGGGAAGAAGAATAAGGATGCGGTTTGGGTACATTTTGTCAGGGTCACCTATCAGGGTCACCTTTGACTATGAGAAAATATTGTTCTAAATGGAAAGTGTGTCATTTTTCTTCTAAAGAGACCATAGCTGGTATGTGGATGTAGCTAAAAATCAATGTCAGTGAACATGAAATGAGACCAGGGGTGTCGTAGGCATCCTGCGCTGTTATCTTCAGAGCCTTGGGGGCCTCATAGAGACACTGGCGCTAGGAGATACTTAGTGAGTGAGCACACTCCTGGGTTTTTGATGTTTTCAAAATAGGTCTGAAAGTGAAAGCGAAGTTGCTCAGTCATTTCCAACCCTTTGCTACACCAGGCCTCTCTGTTCCTGGGATTTTCTATGCAAGAGTACTGGAGTGGGTGGCCATTTCCTTCTCCAGGGGATCTTCTTGACCCAGAGGTCAAACCTAGGTCTCCTGCATTGTAGGCAGATGCTTTACCGTCTGAGCCACCAGGGAAGTCAAATAGGTCTACCGTGGATAAAGAGTGAAACTTCATGCTTCTCTCAAAATAAAACCTGATTATAATTTAGGAATATTTATGAGCCGGGAAGGGATACATCAGTGTTACTTTCCATATGTTGGTTTTCCAAGAATCATGGTTTACTGCCATGTAACGATTGAAGATCTGACAATGGGGGTAGAGATGCAAAGATCCCTTGAATATCAGTGACCACATGTTTCACTCTCTCACCTGACCTCTGCCCAAGTCAAGAAGAGAGTTGTGAAGTGTTCTAGAAAAGATGATGGACGTTAGGGGACTTGAGATTTGGTTGAATTCTGCTGGTAAATTGCTGTCTGCTGGGAAATGCTGTCTTTGGTGCTCTCACATCAAAGAATTTGGTTGAATGAGTCCCAGATCTTCCCTGGTGGTTCAGAGGGTAAAGAATCTGCCTGCAATGCAGGAAACCTGGGTTTGATCCCTGGGTCAGGAAGATCCCCTGAAGAAGGGAATGGCTACCTTCTCCAGTATTCTTGCCTGGAGAATCCCATGGACAGAGGAACCTGGCAGGCTACAGACCATGGGGTCACAAAGAGCTGACACCATAGCTATGAATGCTGAATAAAACCCCAGACTGACGGCATATTTGAGTGAGTGGGGGAGATCCAGCGAATCCTGATATTCTGCCCTCAGCTTTGAGCAGCTGTTCTCAAATGTTACTGAGCCTCCGATTGCCTGGAGTTTCTTAAAACTCAGCTTATGTGGCTTCCCCTCCACGTCTGATTCAGTAGATTCAGGGTGGGGTCCCCAATTTACACGTCTACAAAGCTCTTTGCTAACGTTGATGCTGCTGGTCTAGGGACCACATTTTCAGAACTACCGTCTGATTGATGGTTTTAGAGGTGGAGCTTATGCATTTTTTTTAACACTCCCAGGTGTCCAAAGGTGTGGTGAGCCATCAGGTTGATACACGTCTAAATTTCTGTGGTTCTAATGGAAAAAAAAAAAAAAAATTGCTTCTGTGGGACCTAAATCATTTCAATTTTATTGCGTACATTGAACAAGTTCATAAAATATCTGTTCAACTCTTACATGACCCCAGCTACAGAAATGTGTCAGCTTTCAGGAGCGTGAAGGAGTTTATTAACTTACGTGTAGGAGTTTCAGAGGTTATCATTTTTCTTCTAGAGAATAAAATAAAATAACTTGGTGGAAAGGAGCACCTATACTTTCGTGTTGTTCCCCTATACTATAGACAGATAAATACAGGGTTCAAAACTCATTACATGTGACTTTTTGAACTCACTCTTTAAATGTGTGCATGTTTGTCTGTGTGGTTGTTAATTTTTAACTACATTATTATCTCTGAGAGATAAATGTAACTGATACTGTGCTTAAAGTTTTTCAATTAAATATCACCTGATAACTTAATAATATGGATGAGGAAGAAAATCTATGTATATTGTATTTTTACTTTACCAATGCAATTGTTTAAACTCTGCTATATAAATAGTGCTGACCAAGGATCTTCTTGTACCAGATGTTGTTACAACTCTTCTCTAAAGTTTGTTTCTCTAACATTTGTGTCACCATCTATAAATTTAGCATGACTATTATATATACACATAGTATGAATAAAGTTGCAAAGCCAACCACCCCAAGTTAAGAGGTGATGTTCACTTACTTTGTAGCAAATGTAGTCACTCTGAATCACCCTACTTTTGTGTTCTGCATGAAATCTAGCTGGAATCTAGGATTTGGATCACTTTTCTTAAAATGAAAATAAAATTTGTTCCTCAAAGTGTTCTTATCTATGAGTATGCTGGTTTCAATAAAGCATAGTTGCAGCGTTTTGTAAAGC
Organism: Bison bison bison; assembly: GCF_000754665.1. Classification (NCBI taxonomy): domain Eukaryota; kingdom Metazoa; phylum Chordata; class Mammalia; order Artiodactyla; family Bovidae; genus Bison; species Bison bison. Next base: position 5,207,560 of record NW_011494925.1, read on the forward strand.
ATTCATCTGCATATAGGAACACGGTGCCAAGTTATTGCATTAAATTAGCTTCATTCGCGTTGGGAGCTATTGTGTGAAATGTGAATGGATCACAACGGCGAAAAGTTGGTACCTGTATTCACAGAGGTTTCCCTTCCTCATCCCTTCCCTTCCTCCTTCTCCTCCTGCTTCCTTTCCTCTTTCTCTATTTTAAAAAAGAATACATGTCTACTGTTTTTATAAAAATGTCACAAAATTACAGAAATTAGAAGAAAGAAAGCATTCATCCAAAGTTTTATTATCAAAAAAGAGCCATTGCCAACATCTGATTATCAGTCTACACCTCTCTCCAAAGAATATAATTAAATATAGACAAAAGGGATGGAGGGAGGGAGAAGGAATTTTAGAAAAATTGGATTGTACTATGAATATTATTTGTGAATTCCCCAGTGGCTCAGCGGTAAAGAATCTGCCTGCAATGCAGGAGACAGAGTCAGCATGGGTCTGATCTCTGGGTCAGGAAGATACCCTGGAGTAGGAAATGGCACCTCACTCCGGTGAGTTGCTGGAAAATTCCATGGACGGAGGAGCCAGGTGGGTTACAGTCATGGGGCCACAAAGAGTCAGACACGACTGAGTGACTGAACAAGTATAGGTGATGTTCAATGATACAGTAAAAAAAAATCACTTAAAAATGTAAAAAATCTCCAGTACTAAAGATAGCCGGTAGATACATAAGCAGCTGTCTTCTTGCTGCGCCTTCACATGGCACCGGGGAGAAACTCTCTGGAACGTCCTTTATAAGATGCTGATCCCTGAAAGCTCTGCTGTCACCACCTGATCACCGCCCACCTCCAAGCACCATCACACCGTGGATTGTTTCAACAAATTAATCTGGGGGTAGGGGCAGCATCCCCCTTGGTGACCAGAGTCTCTCCTCCCGGTTTCACACTCTCGCCTTTGCAGTCACCCCTGATGCAGTCTGCCTGCCCATCCACCCTATGTTCCCAGGCTTGAGGGCCAGTGCGGCGCCCGGGGGAGTTCAGAACCATCTCTGCTCACCAGCACACTCAGGTATGTCGATGGGATGAGGGAGAAGGAAATCTCTGCCTGCAGACCTACCCTTAACATCTACGGCCTCTCTTGTGTTGTTGGTAGGTTTTGGATGGATTTGGGGCGATGATGCCCCTTTCTTTCTTCCTGGCCCATCAGTAAGCATGACCATGGGGCGCCCAGAGGCGGTGAGGAGGATATGGCATTTCTGAGGCCTTTTCAGCCCAAGTGCCTCCCTCTTGTTCAGAAATGTGGTGCGTCTACCAAATGAAGTGCATCTCTGAGACTCATGATCCCGCCTTTGTGAGGGACAGGCCGGAGGTGCCGTGTTCACAGATAATCCTGTGGGGGTGCTTACCTTCTGCCACTGGGAGTATAGTGAAGGTGTGAAAGTGTGAGTCACTTAGTCGTGTCCCACTCTTTATGACCATGTGGACTGTGGCCCACCAGGCTCCTCTGTCCGTGGGATTCTCCAGGCATGAATGCTGGGGAGTACGATGCCATGCCCTCCTCCAGGGGATTGTTCTGATTCATGGGTCGAATCCAGGTCTCCTGCATTGCAGGCAGATTCTTTACCGTCTGAACTACCAGGGGAGCCCTGAGGATTACAGTACCGAGTTGTAAAATTCCCATTTAAGAGACTTAAACCAGAGCACTTGAAGCTGCTCCCTGTCTTTGATGCTGTTATGTGGAATTCGGTTTGAGCATATTTGACTGTTTGGGGCTAGCTGTGAGAAGAGATGCTTGTACGCTCTTGAAATCAGGGCATTCGCACACAACAAAGGCCTCTCTACTCTCTGAAACCTAACCTAATCACAGCATGCAGATCATAGTCTCTTGCTGCTGCTGCTGCTGCTGCTGCTGCTGCTGCTGCTAAGTCACTTCAGTCGTGTCCGACTCTGTGCGACCCCATAGACAGCAGCCCACCAGACTTCCCCGTCCCTGGGATTCTCCAGGCAAGAATACTGGAGTTGGTTGCCATTTCCTTCTCCAATGCATGAAAGTGAAAAGTGAAAGTGAAGTCATTCAGTCGTGTCCAACTCTTAGGGACCCCATGGACTGCAGCCTACCAGGCTTCTCCGTCCATGGACTTCCCAGGCATAATTCTTGAAGAGTGTCTCTTAAGAAATGACCTCATTCAGAGAAGTGGAAAGAAAATGGATAAAATTCTAAGAATTTGTTTCTAGAGAGACCACACTGTAATATAGAATATTGGCAGATGAAGGATCATAGTCTTAAGTTACACTATTTGAATAACTGCAAAACAAAAGAATATGCTGCAGTGATTCATATGAATGTATAATGTATTGTCGTTTGTCTCTTTTACTAGAAAGTATTTCTTAATCATGAATTCAGAAAGATTGTATTACCTTAATCAATCATAGTTTGTGGTCCAAACGCAGATATTGGTCTTCTTTCTCATTCAGTTAACGCACAAACGGTTTTGAACAGCATTTGTGTCTAACTCACCGTGTTGTTGTTGTCGCTCAGTTGTTCAGTGGCGTCCCAACTCTTTGCGACCCCGTGGACTGCCAGTCTTCCCTGTCCTTCACTATCTCCCAGAGTTTGCTCAAACTCATGTCCATTGAGTTGATGATGTCATCCATCCATCTCGTCTTCTGTCGCCCCCTTTTCCTCCTGCCCTCAATCTTTCCCAGCATCGGGGTCTTTTCCAATGAGTCAGCTCTTCACATCAGGTGGCCAAAGTATTGGCGTTTCAGCTTCAGCATCAGTCCTTCCAATGAATATCCAAGGTTTATTTCCTTTAGGATTGAATGGTTTGGGGTACTCTCCCTTCCCCCTTCTGATGTCTATGTCAGAAGCTTTCTCTATACCTTTTATACTTTAATAAAACTCCATCACACACACACACACACACACGTACACACACAGGATTGAATGGTTTGGTCTTCTTTCAGTCCAATAGTTCATTTGGGGGATGCTGAAGGCATGATGGTGTGATGAGGGAAACACATACAAGCAGGGGATTTCCAGGCTTCATGAACAGCTCGAATGTACTGACAGATAACTGGACCACTAGCAGCCTGAAATGCATCAGGGCAGCGTGGACGTGCCCTTGAGCGGGTGGGTCTCTGACCTCCATGAGTTCCCAGAGAGCTTTTCATTCTGTGGATTGTATCCGTCCATGTTTATGGCATTGGAAATTAAAACAGAAAAATTTAAATATCTATATCAGTTTATTAAAATAATAGTAATTAACTCATTGCATGTTTTAACCCAGATAACCACATTTGTAAAAAAATGCATGTACAGATAGGTATACTGTCGTGAGGGGAGTGGGCTTGCGTTACAATCCTTTTCCCTCCCAGTGGGGCTGGATGTCATGGGCATTACTGGTGCTTGAGCCTGTGGTTTCACCTGCCATCCTGGTGTTCCATCAGCACAAACATCAGCACACTGAAAAAGGCAGATTCCTCCCTGGTATTAGTGTGAAAGTGCTTCTGATCCCTGCAGGCTGCCTGCCGACCAGCACAGGCCTGGAGTTCAGGGGGAGGGTCTGGGTAGGGACCTGGACTCAGGAGTCATCACTGGCGGGTTTGACGAGATACCCAGAAGATCAGGGATAAACATCCGTGAGGCCACCCTGCGGAGGGCAGGCCAGGAGGAGGTGGCCCCGCGGGACCTTTGTACAGGAGGGCCAGGCCATGAGGAGGATCAGAGGAGAAGGTCACAGATGAAACAGTTTCTAAAAGGTGGAGAGAAAACCCCCACTTGTGATGCAAAAGAAGTTACATAAAACCCAGCTCTCGAAGTGGCTCTCGGGTTTTCCACTGAGGACTGTGTCAGTGGGATTAGTCAGAGTAGCTTCAGCGGAGAGTGAAAAAATCCAACTTCAGAAAAACAATAGAAGATGACAATGTGACACTGTTAATATATTTCTCAGTGAAGCTGAATTATAATTTATCCTATTACTGTTTCCAAGTTCAGCTTTCAAAATGCCTCCGTTTTCTGGGTCCCATGTTCATTGCATTTGAGGAGACAAACACCGTTCCCGACCCTCCGCACCTCCTTTCTATTTGCTAGAAACAACGATGGCAGCCTACACACATGCGTGTGTTGGAATTCACTTGCTGATATGTCACATTTCCAAGTACTTAGCAGCTTGAGCAATATAGATATATTATTATCTTACTGTTCTGTAGGTCAGAAGCCCTACACAGCTTTCCCTGGACTAAAATCAAAGTGTCAGTGGGGCGGCATTTCTCTCTGAAGCCTCTCAAAGAGAATCCATCTTCTTGCTTTTTCTGAATTCTAGAGGTGTGACACTATTCATTTTGACCATTCTTTCTAAAAGAGGTTCAGTGTGTTGCTGACCAAACTTGGGTCCCAACAGCAGAGCCAGTCTAGCGACACTAAGAAAAGTGTCATTATTAAGAAAAGTACAGTATTTATTGGGCTTCCCAGGTGTCACTGGTGGTAAAGAACTCACCTGTCCGTGGAGGAGACTTAAGAGACTCGGGTTCCATTCCTGGGTTGGGAAGATCCCCTGGAGGAGGGCATGGCAACCCTCTCTAGTATTCTTGCCTGGAGAATCCCATGGTCAGAGGAGCCTGGTGGGCTACCATCCACGGGGTCGAAAAGAGCCGGACAGGACTGAAGTGACTTAGCACGCACACATGGTATTTATTACAAGCCACCAAGCAAGAAAAATATGTTCAAAAGATCTGAACTCCCTGATGGCCTTGACTGAAGGGTTCTAAAGGCAAAGTGAGGGTGGATGGTTCCAGAGTGACTGAGCAGCTCACGCATGATTCCCTGATTGATGGGGAGGTAACAGGGTAGTGTGTCCAGAATCAATCCTCTGGTTCCAGCCGCTCTGGGGTCCACATGCTAGTGGTCAGCAGGCAGTTATTTTTTCCACCTGCTGTGGGTTTGACTGTCTACAAAACAGCTCAAGGACATGGCTCAGGATAATGTCCACAGCCCTTGAGGAGGAACTGAAGTCCCTTGGCTTTGTTTTCGGGCTAAACTGTTATTACTTTATCTTGCTTGGCTGCTTTCCTTTGTGTCTGTATTTTCTTACTTGATTACATTTGCTCTTTGGAACTCAGGGAAGGCCTCAGATACTAAGGCTTTTCTACAAACAAGAGGAGGGGGACAGGATTGGGTCTCAGCAGGCGTGGGTGGAACACGGAGGGGGAAGTGGCAGGAGTGGATGCTCTGAGCCGGGGATTCACAGGGAGGAGCTGATGGGGAAGAGCTGGCCCTGCAGGTGCCCAGCGTCAAGCCAGAAAGAGGTGGACAGCTTTGCTGCCCGGAAGCATGGGTAGGCACATGACCCCGGCAGGGACTAAGGACAGGTGGATGCTGTCCTTAGAGTAACACCCGTTTCCACCCCAACAAAGCCCTGCACTTTGCAAACAGGGTCTTTCTGCCTGAGAAGATCTTAAAATGCAATTTCCTGTGAAGGACATTCTGCAGGGAAAGACCATAGAAACTCGTCTGGTATTTTGTTTGCTTAATGTTCTTTTTCTTGTTCTGTTCTTTCCTTGATTGTCACTAGACATTTTTAGCTATTTTTGAAAAAATGATTTCAAAACAAGTCAGAAGGCTTGCACACTTGGTTCATAACATTTCATCGTGCCAAGCGCACATTCAAGGTCTCCTCTGTCTCTGACTTTATTCTGATGTTCACCCGTGGTCACATTTAATACCTGCACAGTCAGAGCAGAGCGTGAGGCTGGGCTGGCCTTCAGTCCTGCTGACCTGGGCGTTGCAACGTGCACAGCGTCCACTTGACCCTCTTCTGCAGGAGAGGCAGCACAGCGCGATGCCAACGGCGGCCACGAGGCCCTTCTCTGGGGGAGGCCATGAGGCTCACAGGAGCCAGAGGACATCACAGGGCATGTTGCCAGTGACGAACGCCTCGAATGTTAGCTACTGTCCCTGTCAACATCATCACAGCTGTGGTGAAGTCTATACACCCTGAAGTAGGAAACCTGCAATTCACGTCTGAATTCTTTTAGGATACAAACCTGTCTTCTTGATCTTTGCAATTTCATGGGGCTCAGTAAGTGTTCATAGGGGCAACACACTTCCTTTCACTGCCCAGCTCTGCATTCTTCAATCTCATACCACACACATACACCACACACACCCCACACACACCCCACACACACACCACACACACCACACACACCCCACACACACCCCACACACACCCCACACACACACCCCACACACACACCACACACACACCACACACACACCACACACACACCCCACACACACCACACACACACCACACACACCCCACACACACACCACACACACACCCACACACACACCCACACACACACCCCACAACACACCACACATACCCCACACATACAACACACACACCCCACACACACCCCACACTGTATATTTGCCCAGGAGTGGGATTGTTGGAGCTTGTTTTAGTTTTCTGAAGAAACTCCATACTGTTTTCCACATTGAGATCGCTATACTCTACTGTGTACAATCAGGTCATACTATTTGGAGAATGAAAGTTTGGATGAACAGAAAAATATTATGAAATTCTGATTAGTCAGGGTAAAGAACAGATCTAGGGACCCTGCCTCTTTGTCAAATGTCTCCTGTGATTTCATTTCAACTGTGTCCCCCTTGTTGGGACTTCAGTCTCATGGAGGGAATGCCATGTTAGGCATTTAGAAACAGTTTTGAATTCCAGTTAACCTTTTGTATGCATTTGTTCGACTTCACCAACTTTCCAAATACTTAATCATTTGTGTCCTTTCCTCTCAGTGGCCTCCCTGGAGGTAAGGAGTTTTATAGAAGGAATCCTTGAAAACAGACAGAAATGATTGGGAACCTGAATGTGATCCCTGACTATGTGCTGTGACTGTGACACACCTGGGATATTCCAGCCCACGGGGCACCTCTTCAACTGGCGAGTGTCTTTTTAGCTGTCATGCCCACCAGAGTCCTCTGGGCACTCAGGAGAATGTCACAGCTGCAATTCTGTTTCTTTGCAACAAGAAAAACATTCTTGGCACAACATCTATGTCATTTCCTCTGTAGAGTTTTCTAATACTTTCCCTTCATTTATCTGTTCAACAGTGTTTTGGACACTCTGTGTACCAGAAGCAGTGATGGGCATGAAAGAGATGATGGGAAGTAGAACGCCCGGGTGTATATCCTTGTGATAGAAACTGACATGTGAGCAAACACAGCCAGCGCCCTCCCAGGAGCAGGTGGGTGCTGCTGGGGGTCTGGCAAGCATCTGGACAATCTCACCATGTCTACGCACAGCCCTAAGAATTTATTGAAATGAAGTCATTTGCTTCTGGTCTACTTTGGCTCTTGAGGGTGATTTTTTGTGAGGTTAATTGAATTTTCTAATTCCAAGTAGAGTGTTTGGAAAGATTTTTTAAATTAGATCGGCAAATGTTTGAATTTGTGTGAATTTGTGTGAATTTTCCCTCTCCCAGTTGTTGTGTGTGTTACTCGCTCAGTCGTATCTGACTCACTGTGACCCAATGCACTGTAGCCCACTCAACTCCTCTGTCCATGGAATTCTCCAGGCAAGAGTACTGGAGTGGGTAGCCATTCCCTTCTCCAAGAGATCTTCCCAACCCCAGGATTGAACCTAGGTCTCCCACATTGCAGGCAGTTTTTTTTTTTTTTAACTGTCTGAGCCACCATGGAAGGCTTGAGTGATGACCTGCAAAGTAATTTTTGAAAACTTTAAAGTTTTGGGGAGCTTATTCAATGCTGTGTATGATGCTAATATAATCCCATTAATTATGCAGTATGAATAAGCTGAAGATGTATTTCTGAAAAACAGGGACAAGTGACTGCTCTCCCGTCATCACTTCCCGTGTGATAAGTTGACCTGGTCTAGCTCAGCGACGTGCAGAGCTGGAGCATCCGTGCCCTCCAGGAGGCAAGCCTGATCGTTGCAGCTCCCTGACCTGGTGAAGGACCCTGGGGGGAGAGCTGTCGCCAGGAGCCAGTTTCCCTTGAAATTGCTCCAGCGATGTCCAAACAGCATCGCTTTTGGTGAAACTGAAAGCCTCCATCCAAACCTTTCAATCAAAAACTTTTTCTGAAATATGAAAATGTTCCCTGGCATGGTTTTCATGACAACAGACGTGAGACCCTTTCTATTTTTACATCAGATAATGCTCATTGTAGATACTCGATTCCCTTGAAGAAATAAAAAAATGATAAAATATTGGGAAAAATCATGAAAGATTAAATAAGATAAGACTTCAGGGATCATCCTGCTAAAGCCTTTCTTGTTTTAAGATAAAGGAAATTGAGCTCAGAAGTTAAGAAAATTGTCTAGGTATACATAGGCTTACAACTATCGACAGAACAATGGTTGCTCTGTTCTGCCTGGTTTTTCCATAGAACTTTTGTGGGTGAAAGTCAGTTTACCAGAGTCTACTGCTGCTGTTGCTGTTTAGTGGCTCAGTCATGTTCAACTGTTTTGGACTGTAGCCTGCCAGGCTCCTCTGTCCATGGGATTCTCTAGGCAAGAATACTGGAGTGGGATGTTCATCGCAGCACTATTTATAATAGCCAGCACACGGAAGCAACCTAGATGTCCATCAGCAGATAAACGGATTAGAAAGCTGTGGTACATTTACACAATGGAGTATTACTCAGCCATTAAGAAGAATACATTTGAATCAGTTCTAATGAGGTGGATGAACCTGGAGCCTATTATACAGAGTGAAGTAAGCCAGAAAGAAAAATACCAATACAGTATGCTAACGCATATGTATGCAATTTAGAAAGATGGTAACAATAACACTGTATGTGAGACAGCAAAAGAGACACAGATATATAGAACAGTCTTTTGGACTCTGTGGGAGAGGGAGAGGGTGGGATGATTTGGGAGAATGGCATTGAAACATGTATAATATCATATATGAAACGGATCTCCAGTCCAAGTTCGATGCATGATACAGGATGCTTGGGGCTGGTGCACTGGGACGACCCAGAGGGATGGTACGGGGAGGGAGGTGGGAGGGGGGTTCAGGATGGGGAACACATGTACACCCGTGGCGGATTCATGTTGATGTATGGCAAAACCAATACAATATTGTAAAGTAATTAACCTCCAATTAAAATAAATAAATTTATATTAAAAAAAAAAAGAATACTGGAGTGGGGTTGCCATTCCATTCTCCAGAGGATCTTCCTGACCCAGGGATCCAACTAGTGGAAGGAAAAATGACTTCCCAAATTGATAACATATTCACCTTCAATTAATTCTTCATTCTTGCAATATTGGCTATTCTTTTCATGTAACCAAAACCATGAATAGAGCTGGGATGTCATTTAAACCTCTTCAACTAGGTAATCTTAGTTTTTGGATGACTTATTTAAGTATTTTCAGTTATCTACAGTATAGTATATTGCATTAAATCAAGTAAATTGGACAACTTAGAAAGGAGAATTCCTGGGTTGAGAGTTCATTCTGGTAGCAATTTCCTCATTTTTCCTGTAAATAACTAGCTTCACAGAAAAAGCTGGAATTTTGAAATTCTGCCAAAAGCTAATAGGCATCTGATGTCCCTCCAGTTTCTGAGGAACACTTACCATCTAAAAACAGCTGTATTGATGAGCAGTGTAATGTCTGCAGGCTTTCATTCATTGCAGCATCCAGATTTTGCCTTGTGAAACAGAGACCATCTGATGGAAGGGATGGAGGCATGTTGCCATCCTCCGTGGTCTCCATAGAGACCCAGGGCTGCGTCACCTGGGAAGATGTGTAATATCAAGTATCAGGGTTCTCTTGTCTTCAACTGAAATTCTGAAACCACCTGTACCCTTTCAGAAGGCTTGTTGTTCAGTCTCTCAGTCATGTCTGACTCTTTGCAACCCAACGGCCTGCAGCACACCAGGCTTCCCTGTCCATCACCAACTCCCAGAGTTTGCTCAAACTCATGTCCATTGAGTCGATGATCCCACCCAACATCTCATCCTCTGTCACCCCATTCTCCTCCTGCCATCAATCTTTCCCAGCATCGGGTCTTTCCCAGTGAGTTGGTTCTTCACATCAGGTGGCCAAAGTAATGGAGTTTCAGCTTCAGCATCAGTCCTTCCAGTGAATATTCAGGGTTGATTTCCTTTAGGATTGACTGACTTGATCTCTTTGCTGTCCAAGGGACTCTCAAGAGTCTTCTCCAACACCCCCAGTTCAGGAGCATTAGTTCTTAGGTGCTCTCTCCCTCCTTCTCTTCGTTCTTTCCTCCCTGCCTGGTCTCTACCCTTCCCTCCTCTTTCCTTCCCTCCCTCTCCCTTTCCCTCCCTTCTTTTCTTCCCTTTCTGATTTTCTAACTAGGTTTCCTTCACCACCTAGTCCTGGGAACTTTACGCAGGTAGTCTTAAATGCTCCAGAATCTGCTTGTGTTGCAATGAGCCCCGCAAGGCAGCTGGCTGATGGGATGCCTTCTGTCTCTGACCAGACAGGTCCGCAGCTCCAGCTCTCCACCCATGGCCTCGCCCAGGGCATGTGCATGGGGTGTCCTGGCAGTGAGAACTACAATTCCCTGGAACCGCACGGCAGGACAAACGGCTGACTGTAGAGAGACACAGAGAGGGACGGGGACAGAGTGAGCGGGAGGACCTCCTCCCTCCTCCCCATCTGCAGGGGCAGCACAACCAGTTTTGCTCAACTCAAGTCATTTTACTGCTCAAGAACCCAGTTCTCTGCCAGAGGCTTCACCAAGTATTGTTTAGAAAATCCTGATGGGCAGATGGTTCTGTAAGAGCTTCCTGTGTCTGGAACCTGTTGCTGGGCCACAGCTAAAGTGCCCTCTTGTCCCTGGGGAGTCCAGAGAAGCCGCTGCTCTCGCGGAGTTGGTCCTCCCTGGGGATCCGGATGAAAGGAGAGTGCTGGGCAGCAGGAAGGCAGGGCTGTTGGCCCCTCCTGTGGCCGGCTCCCCTGCGATGGGGCTGGACATAGGGCAGCTGTGGGCTTCACTTAAAGAAGGGGATTATTCCCAAGCTTCTCTCCGGCTTCAACACTGGGGGCTTCGTGGCAACGGCACCGTAATTCTCAGAATAGGAGTGCCCTGAGTATTGCTGTATTATTTCTGAAAAAAATACTTTAAAGTTTAATTTTGCTTTAATAACATGTAATCTTTTTTAAAATTAGTTAATTATTGTTATATTTGGCTGTGGTGAGTCTTTGAGGGCTCTTCTCCAAGTTGGGGCGAGCAGGGGCAGCTCTCTAGTTGTGACCCAAGGGCTTCTCAGTGCTGTGACCTCTTGTGTTCTGGAGCACAGCCTCTCGGGAGTGCAGGCTTCAGGGGCTGAGGTTGAGGCCCATGGGCTCTAGAGCACAGGCTCAGCAGTTGGGGTGCATGGGCTTAGTTGCTCTAAGGCATGTGGGATCTTCCAGGACCAGGGATAAACCCATGTCTCCTACATTGGCAGGCGGATTCTTTACGACTGAAACACCAGGAAAGCCCCAATAACAAGTAATCTTTATTTGATGGTCCAAGACACAAGTAAAGACCTGATTTCTACCAAGGCAATGAGCTGTACTTGGGCTTCCAAATGGCCTCCTTGTGGCACTCAGGGTTATTAGATTTTGTTGTTTTGTTAATTTAATACCATCTCTGGCAAGTATCTGTATTTTTAAAATCATTCCCTTACTCATTTAAGAACTTATTGCTTGTACCCATAAGGCACACACCCACCTGATTACTTTATGAGTAAAAACTAAGTAAAAATGCAAACAGACGGTGGCCAACCCCTCTTGGACATGTTAGTTTGCATAATTGTGAAATTCTAATATTGTTTACAGATTCTTTTTTTCCATTTGAAGTTTTCACAGTTGCTTTGGGTATTACTTTCCTGTGTCCATTATTCCTCAGGATTTTTGCCTGTTATCACATATCAGCTCTGTTTTATGGACAATAATGCAATAACCCAAGTGAAACCCAATTATAAAAGTATTTGTGAGCAAAGTATCAATTTTTCCCCAGCAGATTTTTAGAGTGTTTTAATTTTCTGGGATTTTTTTTTTTTTAATCACTTGTGTCCTTACTGAATGTCTTCTTGGCAGTAGGCGCAGAATACTGCTCTCTAGTCCTGTGCCTCTGTGGCTCTTGAGAGTCCACTTTCTAAAAATAAGTGGTGATATGTAAGAAATATCATTCTCTCTCTGAAAATGCTGCTTTTCATTTTTCATTTCAACCTCAGGAAATAAATATCAAGACCTTAGGAAGTTGAACAAATACATTCATGAAACACTATAAGGCAGGGCGTAGTTTGGAAACCACCCCAAACATCATATCTGGACCAGAAGCATCCTGTCCAGGCAGGAGATGAGCTACAGCGTGCAGATGAACACCTGGGCTGGTCATCACTGACTGTGTATCTGTGAAGTAAAGTGAACACAAAACAAAGATAAAGAGGCCCGTATGCTCTGAGGTATGTATGGATGTGAGAGTTGGACCATAAAGAAGGTTGAGTGCTGAAGAATTGATTCATTCCCATTTGTCACAAAAGATTCTTCTTCTGGCTAGGTGTTCTGGCAGAGGATGAGACGGTTGGATGACATCTTCGACTCCATGGGCATGAGTTTGAGCAAGATGGTGAAGGACAGGGAAGCCTGGCGTGCTGCTGTCCATGGGACCGCAGAGTCTGACATGATTGAATGACTGAACAATAACAACTGCTCTGAGTGCAGCTCTGAATATCTCATGTACATAGGAATGGGAGAGGTTTATTTGGCAAAGTTGCCCACTGTTGGCAGATACTATTTATGAAAATTGAAGGCAGTCAGAAAGGTGCCCCTGTAATCGGTGTTCCCTGAGTTGCATAAAGCAGGCTGTGGTCTCAGTCCCCCTCAGAGGAAAGGCCATCCAACAGGCAGCTGCTGTGAGCTCAGGGAGAATTTGGCCACGTCCGCAGTCCTCGGGGGAATTGCGTATTTCCTAATCTCCTACCCAGAACACTTCACCAGAAGAACCTTTTGTGACGCAAGGGAATGATATGAAATCCAAGTCTCAGTGTCCCTAAGCCAGTGTGACTGGGCCCAGGGCCTGTGCCTCTTGTGTAGCGCCTCGGGGCCACGCGGCAGGGTTGAGCCATGTCACAGAGAGCTGGGCCCTGCGAAGCCTGGACTGTGCACTGTTTGACTCTCTGCAGAAAATGCTTGCTGACTCCTGGTGTGGATGGATGCCCATGAAGTGCTCAGGTACCAGGCCCACACGAAGGGAGGGTTGTGAAGCAGGTGTGAGTGGGGGCTCCCCTGTGGTGCCCACCAGTGGTGTGGGGACTCTGGGAGAACAGGCTTCGTCTGAGCCAAAACCACATATCTGGGTGTGATCATAGGTTTTTCTCAGCTTCCTCGCCAAGGTCCTGGGCTCAGGTCCAGCTGGGGAGCTCGATACAGGGCTGCCTTACTCTGGATGCTCTTACATTGCTTGCATCAGGCTTGTGGATGCGATGATGGGAGGCTGGGGACGTGGAGCTTGTAATGCCCGGAAAGCCACTTATTGTGGTCAACTTGCCAGAAACTCTTGCATTTTCAGAAGCCTCTGCTGTTTGTTTAGGGCTGAGTTTGCCAAAGCAGGTTTGCCAGGATGCTGACTGTGAGAGTTATACCTTAAAAAATGGGTCCAGGCTAATAAAAATGGGTCCAGGATTAAAAACAAAAGACAAAACAAAAATCAAGCAAATCCTAAAAGCTTTGGGCCCACCTGAAATTGGCACCCTCTCTCCTGGAGATGCAGGCTGTGTTATTAATCTGTTCGCATCCTCAGACACTATTGTAAACTGAGTGTGATTCCGTGTCTTCCAGCCACGCAACCACAGAACCCTCCTCCTACGCCCAGCACAAACAGGTCTTACCATTTTGGGTAACTAGCCCCTAGCAAGGCCTCATTGGTAAACGATGCTTTGGACTGACCTCTGCTTATTCCTGAGAGTAAAGAATTCTTCCATGTCTAAAGATATGTCACTTTCAGATTAGATGCAATATCGCTTTGTTTGTTCCCAGGAGTATTTTCAGCTTAGAGACTGTATTTGGAAATGTAAGTCTTATTACATCAAAATAGCATTCAATGTAAATGACTTTCACTATCAAAGATTTCAATAGTTGGATGAATAAGAAAATATGCAATTCAAATAGAGTTCATTCTATTCTATGTGCTGAGAACTCTATCATATTATTTTCTCCCATGATTATTTCTGGTGACAATAAAATATATCAATGACTTTCACGTGATTATAGGAGTAAGACTATTATGGGCAGGAATGCTTAAGGAAAATTAAAAACTGCTTAATTGTAGTATCAGGTGGCACTGGTAGTAAAGAATCCGCCTGCCAGTGCAGGAGACTCAGGAGACTTGGGTTTGATCCCTGGGTTGAAGAGATTCCCTGAAGGAGGGTATGGCAACCCACTCCAGCATTCTTGCCTGGAGAATCCCATGGACAGAGGAGCCTGGCAGGCTACAGTCTATGGGGTCACAAAGAGTCGGACATGACTGGACTGACTTAGCACGTACGCACTGTAATTAATGCAACCAATTGTCTCGTAACTAGATTTCTTTTCTTTCTTAAATAAAAACACAGTGAAGTGCTCTAAAACTAAAACTTTGACCAAAATTTTTTACTTTACGATAAATATAGAAGCAATAGAGCCTATATTTATGCATAGTAAAATTTTATGCTTTTTTCTTTTTATATTTGCTTCTGTACTTTATTAGTTGATATTAATTATGTTAATGTCAGATCAATAGCCTGCTGTTTTTAGAACTTAAGACTGTGGAGATTTCTCTCCCTTTGTGTTTTTGTTATAAATTCTTGATCTTGCTGCAGTGTGGCTAGGAAAACATAGCTTATACAATTTCTCATCTTTGGAGTTTGTTGAGATTTTCTGTAGCCTGAGAGATGGTTTCTGATATTAATGTTCAAAATTCCTTCCTATTGGTTTGCACTTAGTGGTTTACCTTGCCTCTTTCAGTTTTAAACTCCCTATGTCTTTTACTTCGGTTTTGTGAGTTGTTTTTTTTTTTTTAAATTGAAGTTTGGTTGATTGACAATATTGTATTAGCTTCAGGTGTACAGCATAGTGAGTCATCATTTTATAGACTATACTCTTTTTATAGTAACTATAAAATACTGGCTGTACTAGCTATGTGTTTTGAGTGCACTGGATACATATATTTTGTGGAATTTCTACATGTTTGCTTTTCATTGAATATTGTTTTTGTCATACCGAGATTTTAAATTCAAAATGTAGTATAACTAATTCATATCGATTTGCAATCAACAGACCATCTTTTCTATTTTGTTTTGCTTGTACCTCACGGTAGTTTCTTTGATTTTTAAATTTCTTTTGCAATACGGATTGTGATTTCCTTGGTTATTTTTCTCCGGCATCTTGAGGGGCATCTTCTGAGCATCTCAGACAAAGCAGGGTGACTGCTTCCTCAGGGCTGCTCTGCACGCTCTGTGTGAGCCGCCCGACTGCACGCTCTTTGTGTTAACCAGGCTGGGCAGTTGTCACCTTGGGGCTGACCCCGGTGGCTGACTTGAGAGACTGGCTGAATGATCGAGCTTTCCCTTCCTCGAACTTGAAGGAGGGATTTTAACTAAGAAACTGGGAGAGGGGCTGCAGCACCCCCAGACAGAGCTGTGGTGGGGAAGACCCTTGCCAGCCCGTCACTCACTCTCTCCCTGGTCTGTTCTTTGTCCCTGTGGTTCTGCCCTTCAGGGTGTGCGGTCCTCCAGACCTCTTTCAGCTGGTGTGACAGGCAGAGGCTTGGCCATGTGTGGTTCACCCCTGCTGCCCAGGAGGTGCCGGTTCTGGGGAACCACGCCCCAGAATACGTCTCTCTTCCCCAAGCGAAGAGCATGAGACTCTTTCCAGTGCTTGGAAATTGTGGAATTGTAAACATTCACGTGTAAGTGTTTGCGTGAGCACTTGTTTTTACTTCATGTGTGTAAATGCCTTCACAAGGGACTCCTGGGTGTGACGAGTGTGTCTAACGTGTAAGGAATTGCTGGCTGCTCAACACAGAGGCTGTGGCCGGCCACATCCTTGGCAGCAGTGTATGAGAAGCCTGGTTCAGCATCCTCCCCAGGACTGGACCTATCAGTGTTTTTTCTTTCTTAGCAGCTAATCAGTGGTGTCTCATAGTTTTGATATGTATTTGCCTATGGATTACTGATGTTGGAGGCCTTCCCAGGGGATACTAGTGGTAAAGAACCTGCCTGTCAATGCAGGAGATGCAAGAGATGCAGATTCAATTCCTTGGGTCAGGAAGATCCCCTGGAGGAGGGCGTGGCAACCCACTCCAGTGTTCTTGCCTGGAGAATCCCACGGACAGAGGAGCCTGGTGGGCTACAGTCCATGGGACCGCACAGAGTCAGACACGTCTGAAGCGACTTAGCATGCTTGATGTTGGCATCTTCTCATTTTATCTTTTTGGTCATCCATGTATCTTCCTTGGTGAAATGTCCATTCAAATCTTTTGACCATTTTTAAATACTGGGTTCAGCCATATGTGAACTGTGAACTTCCAGCTGTTCAAGCTGGTTTTGGAAAAGGCAGAGGAACCAGAGATCAAATTGCCAACATCTGCTGGATCATTGAGAAAGCAAGAGAGTTCCAGAAAAACACCTATTTCTTGCTTTATTGACTACGCCAAAGCCTTTGACTATGTGGATCACAATAAACTGTGGAAAATTCTGAAAGAGATGGGAATACCACACCACCTGACCTGCCTCTTGAGAAACCTTTATGCAGGTCAGGAAGCAACAGTTAGAACTGGACATGGAACAACAGACTGGTT
>NW_011494925.1:5224622-5225012 GCF_000754665.1 Bison bison bison
CAGGAAGCAACAGTTAGAACTGGACATGGAACAACAGACTGGTTCCAAATCGGGAAAGGAGTATGTCAAGGCTGTATATTGTCACCCTGCTTATTTAACTTCTATGCAGAGTACATCGTGGGAAACGCTGGGCTGGAGGAAGCACAGGCTGGAATCAAGATTGCCAGGAGAAATATCAATAACCTCAGATATGCAGATGACACCACCCTTATGGCAGAAAGTGAAGAGGAACTCAAAAGCCTCTTGAAAATGAAAGTGGATAGTGAAAAAGTTGGCTTAAAGCTCAACATTCAGAAAACGAAGATCATGGCATCCGGTCCCATCACTTCATGGGAAATAGAGGGGAAACAGTGGAAACAGTGGCAGACTTTATTTTTGGGGGCTCCAAAA
>NW_011494925.1:5225112-5227675 GCF_000754665.1 Bison bison bison
TCTAGTCAAGGCTATGGTTTTTCCTGTGGTCATGTATGGATGTGAGAGTTGGACTGTGAAGAAAGCTGAGTGCCGAAGAATTGGTGCTTTTGAACTGTGGTGTTGGAGAAGACTCTTGAGAGTCCCTTGGACTGCAAGGAGATCCCACCAGTCCATCTTAAAGGAGATCAGTCCTGTGTTTTCTTTGGAAGGACTGATGCTGAAGCTGAAACTCCAATACTTTGGCCACCTCATGCGAAGAGTTGGCTCAGTGGAAAAGACCCTGATGCTGGGAGGGATTGGGGGCAGGAGGAGAAGGGGACGACAGAGGATGAGATGGCTGGATGGCTTCGCTGACTTGATGGACATGAGTTTGGGTAAACTCTGGAAGTTGGTGATGGACAGGGAGGCCTGGAGTGCTGCGATTCACGGGGTCGGCAAGAGTCGGACAAAACTGAGCGACTGAACTGAAATACTGGGTTGCTGTTTTTCACGTTATTAACTTAGACGTTTCTTTTTTCTGGAAATAAGTTCTCTTCAGATATTTGACTTTAGAGATTTTCTCTCGGTCTGGCTCTTATCTCTTCTTCTTTTTCTAAGTGTCTCTGGAAGAGTAACATGGTTTAATTTTGAAGAGCTTGACCCTGGTCCATAATTATTCCATTTAAATATAGACCATTGTTTCTGACTTGTGCCTTTCCATTTTAATATTACCGTATTATTTTGAGTAAATATGTTCCTTCTGGATCAAAAATGTTCCATCATTTTTCACGCTAATTTATTAATATTCCATGGTTGCCTCAAGAAAAGGTATTTTTGAGTGATCAGGATGTAAGGTACACCTCTGTACTATAAATATATGCATATTCTAACTCAGTGTCTCTGCTCCAGTGTCTTAGAGTCTTAACAGATTAAAGACCCATCCTGAGTGTCTCCAAAAGAAGTTATAGATTTCAGGTGTACTCAGAGCTTGTATGCATATTTGAATTTTAATGTTCTTTTCTTCTTGTTTTTACATTTACTTCTTTTCTTTATGTCTTGATATTAATATGGTAACAGAGTAGATTTAACAAATGGAGATGGGTCTGCTTGATCACTTCTTTTGCTTTCTGTTGCTTTTTTCTCTTTTTTCCTTTTCCGTATGTGTGGGTTGTTGTGGTTGCTGTTGCTGTTAAAATATGCCTGTTTATTCCACGGTTGACTTTTCTATCTAATTCATATTTTAATGGGTTATTCGCTTAAGTAAAGTGTAAAGGGAAACTTTTTTTGTGCCTCTTCAAAGCACTTAATGCATTGTTCATTCTACAGTCAAATCTCAGGACATGTTGGGTACTAACTGGTAAAAATAAAATGAAAAATTCCCCATTGTATAGACTGCACAATTTTGATAAAGGAATGCTTCTTTCAAAAAATTTTACACCACCATGTTTTATGTTCTCAGTAAAGGGGTTTTGTTATTAAGACTAAGTATTTTAATGAGAAACTGAAAATCATGGAGTTTTTAAAAGCAGAAATGAATTTTTCAAAAACTATAAAATAGCATTTTCAACAATGTTTTGAATGGCCACATGGAAAAGGCAGACAGATGGATACATATGCACATACTATAGGGAGGCAGAAATCTATGTTCAAATCCTCTGTTCCTTTAGGACTGTGAAGAAGGAAAGAATCAGATAAATGAGAAGGTTACTTACAAATAACCTGGAAAACCCAAAACTGAATGTGACTTCTCCCCAAAGGGCCTAGAAAGGGCAGCTGGCATCTCAACCCCTCCTTCCAAGCTGATTTGATGTTGCATTTCCCCCATAATTTATATATGAATATAAAGGAATTTTTTTCCTGACTTGCACAGTATTTGTGGTGTGTGGAAAATGCCCAGTGAAGGTGTAATAAATACGTCTGGTTTTATTTTACACCCCAGAGGCTGTCTTCTCACCTACCAGATGGGTTTTCTTTTGGGTTTAGGTACTTATTGGATTTTATTGTCAAGAAGGTACCAGCTCTCATAAAGAAAAAATATGCATGCCAGACGAAGGAATTAGTTTGAATCTTGTACCTGTTGTAGTGCAGCTGTTCTCAAAGGTGGTCCCACGAATAGCAGGGGCAGCCTCCTGGGAAGCTTGCTAGACTCCACCCCGTCTCCTGGGCAGCATCTCTAGGTGGGGCTGGGCGCTGGTGCTGTGACCTGCCCTCCAGGTGATGTGGCTGTAGCTCAAGCCGAGAGCCCTTTTGTGAAAGGACTCATCAGTCACCGACCACCTGCGTGTAAAGCGTGTGTCACAGCGCCTGGCCCTGGGTACTGGATATATTTTGATCTCCAGCCTTCCTTTATCACTTCTTCTCTTGAACAGAATGAAATCGTGTGGATGTTTGACATTCAAAAAGCTGTACAACCTCCCCATGCTAAGTCACTTCAGTCGTGTCTGACTCTCTGCAACCCTGTAGACCGTAGGAACCCACCAGGCTCCTCTGTCCATGGGAGTCTCCAAGCAAGAATACTAGAGTGGATTGCCATGCCCTCCTCCAGGGGATCTTCCCGACCCAGGGACTGGACACTCATTTCTTATGTCTCCTGCACTGGCAG
>NW_011494925.1:5227775-5229514 GCF_000754665.1 Bison bison bison
ATTAAAAAATATAAAACCTGAGGCAAAACAAAGAAGCCAGAAACAGTACACTGGTTGTTCATCTGCTAACCTGTTCTGAATTTTCTTTAATTATTCATGATTGAAAGTCAAGTGTAAGTGTTAGTTGCTCAGTGATGTCTTACTCTTCCCAACCCCATGAACTGTATCCCACCAGGCTCCTCTGTCCATGGGATTTCCTAGGCAAGAATACCAGAGTGGATTGCTGTCTACTCCTCCAGGGGTTTTGTCCAACCCAGAAATCTGCATAGCAGGCCGATTCTTTACCATCTGAGCCACCAAGGAACCCCACTCATCACTGATTGGGACCCAGTTATAGAACAGGTCCTCGTCACATCACCGCAATGCCAGTCACACTCTCTTTCCTGTGAGTGTTCAGGTTTTGAAAGAATGCTCATGTCTCTTGTCCTTCCTCTTTGTCCCCCGCTTCCTGGGCACCTTGCATCCTGTCTCCATCCTCCCACCCTAAACCTGCTCTGTAAACTGAAGAAAGCTGTGGTCCTGTCAAGGCCTGTTCCCTCCCCAGAGAGAGGAGAGTGACACCTGTATGGAGAGGCGGCCTACTCAGCAAACTACAGATGGGGCCACACCTTGGACAAGACACGTGAACAAGGAAGACACCGCATGATCGCACCTCTCTCAGGACTCCAGCCTCTGGCTGAAGTGGCTTAAGAGTCACATTTGCTCTGTGAATGAAAACACTGTTGCAACATTTGTGTTCAGTCGCTCAGTCTTGCTGAACTCTTTGCAACCCCATGGACTGTAGCCTGTCAGGTTCCTCTGTCCATGGAATTTTCCAGGCAAGAATTTAAAGCATAATAACTGTCTCCCTCCCACTACCTACCCTGCCATGGAAAACAACATCGGTCCTAATGATAAAACATTCAAATGTGTAGATGTGAGAACTGTCTGCTTTTATTTGCACAAGAGGAGACTTGCTCTGGGTCTCTCGCCGAGTTCCTCAGCTGGGCTGCCTCCATCAGCTCGGCTTTATTTTGCAGCAAACAGTGAATGCCCAGCAGGGTCCTCTGAAGGGCTCATAGCTCGGTGTCCCTTGCTTCAGGCAGATTCCACCGGGAAGACGGGAGGGTCTTTCAAAACTGAACGCCCTAGTGCTGTCTGGGAATGGAAAAGACATTTTGTTTTTCTTTTAATTTTATTTTATTTTTAAACTTTACATAATTGTATTAGTTTTGCCAAACATCAAAATGAATCCATCACAGGTATACATGTGCTCCCCATCCTGAACCCTCCTCCCTCCTCCCTCCCCATACCATCCCTCTGGGTCGTCCCAGTGCACCAGCCCCAAGCATCCAGTATCGTGCATCGAACCTGGACTGGCATCTCGTTTCATACATGATGTTTTACATGTTTCAACGCCATTCTCCCAAATCTTCCCACCCTCTCCCTCCCCCCAGAGTCCATAAGACTGTTCTATACATCAGTGTCTCTTTTGCTGTCTCGTACACAGGGTTATTGTTACCATCTTTCTAAATTCCATATATATGTGTTAGTATACTGTATTGGTGTTTTTCCTTCTGGCTTACTTCACTCTGTATAATAGGCTCCAGTTTCGTCCACCTCATTAGAACTGATTCAAATGAATTCTTTTTAATGGCTGAGTAATACTCCATTGTGTATATGTACCACAGCTTTCTTATCCATTCATCTGCTGATGGACATCTAGGTTGCTTCCATGTCCTGGCTATTATAAACAGTGC
>NW_011494925.1:5231823-5233796 GCF_000754665.1 Bison bison bison
TTTTTGCTATGGTCTCTTTTGTTTCTTTTGCATTTATTTCTGCTCTAATTTTTAAGATTTCTTTCCTTCTACTAACCCTGGGGTTCTTCATTTCTTCCTTTTCTAGTTGCTTTAGGTGTAGAGTTAGGTTATTTATTTGACTTTTTTCTTGTTTCTTGAGGTGTGCCTGTATTGCTATGAACTTTCCCCTTAGGACTGCTTTTACCGTGTCCCACAGGTTTTGGGTTGTTGTGTTTTCATTTTCATTCATTTCTATGCAAATTTTGATTTCTTTTTTGATTTCGTCTGTGATTTGTTGGTTATTCAGCAGCGTGTTGTTCAGCCTCCATATGTTGGAATTTTTAATAGTTTTTCTCCTGTAATTGAGATCTAATCTCACTGCATTGTGGTCAGAAAAGATGCTTGGAATGATTTCTATTTTTTTGAATTTACCAAGGCTAGCTTTATGGCCCAGGATGTGATCTATCCTGGAGAAGGTTCCATGTGCGCTTGAGAAAAAGGTGAAATTCATTGTTTTGGGATGAAATGTCCTATAGATATCAATTAGGTCTAACTGGTCTATTGTATCATTTAAAGTTTGTGTTTCCTTGTTAATTTTCTGTTTAGTTGATCTATCCATAGGTGTGAGTGGGGTATTAAAGTCTCCCACTATTATTGTGTTATTGTTAATTTCTCCTTTCATACTTGTTAGCATTTGTCTTACATACTGCGGTGCTCCCGTGTTGGGTGCATATATATTTATAATTGTTATATCTTCTTCTTGGATTGATCCTTTGATCATTATGTAGTGACCTTCTTTGTCTCTTTTCACTGCCTTTGTTTTAAAGTCTATTTTATCTGATATGAGTATTGCTACTCCTGCTTTCTTTTGGTCCCTATTTGCATGGAAAATCTTTTTCCAGCCCTTCACTTTCAGTCTGTATGTGTCCCCTGTTTTGAGGTGGGTCTCCTGTAGACAACATATGTAGGGGTCTTGTTTTTGTATCCATTCAGCCAGTCTTTGTCTTTTGGTTGGGGCATTCAACCCATTTACGTTTAAGGTAATTACTGATAAGTATGATCCCATTGCCATTTACTTTATTGTTTTGGGTTCAAATTTATACACCGTTTTTGTGTTTCCTGTCTAGAGAATATCCTTTAGTATTTGTTGGAGAGCTGGTTTGGTGGTGCAGAATTCTCTCAGC
This sequence comes from Bison bison bison, assembly GCF_000754665.1. Classification (NCBI taxonomy): domain Eukaryota; kingdom Metazoa; phylum Chordata; class Mammalia; order Artiodactyla; family Bovidae; genus Bison; species Bison bison. The sequence continues at coordinate 5,233,008 of NW_011494925.1, forward strand.
TTTTGCTTGTCTGAAAAGCTTTTGATTTCTCCTTCATACTTGAATGAGATCCTTGCTGGGTACAATAATCTGGGCTGTAGGTTATTTTCTTTCATCATTTTAAGTATGTCTTGCCATTCCCTCCTGGCTTGAAGAGTTTCTATTGAAAGATCAGCTGTTATCCTTATGGGAATTCCGTTGTGTGTTATTTGTTGTTTTTCCCTTGCTGCTTTTAATATTTGTTCTTTGTGTTTGATCTTTGTTAATTTGATTAATATGTGTCTTGGGGTGTTTCTCCTTGGGTTTATCCTGTTTGGGACTCTCTGGGTTTCTTGGACTTGGGTGATTATTTCCTTCCCCATTTTAGGGAAGTTTTCAACTATTATCTCCTCAAGTATTTTCTCATGGTCTTTCTTTTTGTCTTCTTCTTCTGGAACCCCTATGATTCGAATGTTGTAGCGTTTAATATTGTCCTGGAGGTCTCTGAGATTGTCCTCATTTCTTTTAATTCGTTTTTCTTTTCTCCTCTCTGATTCATTTATTTCTACCATTCTGTCTTCTAATTCACTAATCCTATCTTCTGCCTCTGTTATTCTACTATTTGTTGCCTCCAGAGTGTTTTTAATTTCATTTATTGCATTATTCATTATATATTGACTCTTTTTTATTTCTTCTAGGTCCTTGTTAAACCTTTCTTGCATCTTCTCAATCCTTGTCTCCAGGCTATTTATCTGTGATTCCATTTTAATTTCAAGATTTTGGATCAATTTCACTATCATTATTCAGAATTCTTTATCAGGTAGATTCCTG
>NW_011494925.1:5233896-5235431 GCF_000754665.1 Bison bison bison
CTTTATCAGGTAGATTCCCTATCTCTTCCTCTTTTGTTTGGTTTGGTGGGCATTTATCCTGTTCCTTTATCTGCTGGGTATTCCTCTGTCTCTTCATCTTGTTTAAACTGCTGAGTTTGGGGTGTCCTTTCTGTATTCTGGCAGTGTGTGGAGTTCTCTTTATTGTGGCTTTTCCTCACTGTGTGTGGGTTTGTACAGGTGGCTTGTCAAGGTTTCCTGGTTAGGGAAGCTTGTGTCGGTGTTCTGGTGGGCAGAGCTGTATTTCTTCTCTCTGGAGTGCAATGATATGTCCAGTAATGAGTTATGAGATGTCTATGGTTTTGGGGTGACTTTGGGCAGCTTGTACCTTGAAGCTCAGGGCTGTGTTCCTTTGTTGCTGGAGAATTTGCTTGGTATGTCTTGCCCTGGAACTCGTTGGCCCTTGTGTGGTGCTTGGTTTCAGTGTCGGTATGGAGGCGTTTGATGAGCTCCTGTCAATTAATGTTCCTTGGAGTCAGGAGTTCCCTGGAGTCAGGGTTTGGATTAAGCCTCCTGCTTCCAGTTATCGGTCTTATTTTTACAGAAGTTTCAAAACTTCTCCTTCTATACAGCACCATTGATAAAACATCTACGTTAAAGATGAAAAGTTTCTCTACTGTGAGGGGTCACTCAGAGAGGTTCACAGCGTTACATGGAGAAGAGAAGAGGGAGGAGGGAGTTAGAGGTGACCCAAATGAGATGAGGTGGAATCAATAGTGGAGAGAGAGGGGTAGCCAGTAGTCACTTCCTTATGTGCACTCCACAACTGGATCACTCAGAGATGTTCACGGAGTTATACAGAGAAGAGAAGAAGGAGGAAGGAGACAGAGGTGGCCAGAAGGATAAAAGGGGGGAATGAAAAGGAGGGAGACAGATCCAGCCAGTAATCAGTTCCCTAAGTGTTCTCCACCATCTGGAACACACAGAAATTCACAGAGTTGGGTAGAATAGAGAGGGGTTAGGGAGGAGACACAGGCGACCTGGTGGAGAAAAAGGGGAGTCCAAAGGGAGAGAGAGCAGTCAAGCCAGTAATCTCGCTCCCTAGTGAAAAATGGGTCCTGAAGATTGGGTTCTTAAAGATACAAAATTGGTAACAAATACAGAGAAGCAAAAATTAAAAATCTAGAGTAGAGTTTGGAATTTCAAAAATACGATGTTAAAGAAAAGAAGAAGGAAAAGAAAGAGAGAAAAAACGAACAAAGAAAAACAAACAAGGTCATGAAAATTATAAAGAAAATATAGGTACAAAATTGATAACTAATACCAAAAAGCAAAAATTAAAAATCTAGAGTAGAGTTTGGAATTTCAAAAATACAATGTTATATAAAAGAAGAAGAGAAAGAAACAGAAAAAAAAAAAGTCCCAGAAATTATAAAAAAAACTATAGGTACAAAATTGATAACATATACCAAAAAGCTAAAATTAAAAAACTAGAGTAGAGTTTGGAATTTCAAAAATACAATGTCAAAGAAAAGAAGAAAAGAAAAAAAAATCAAAAAATTATAAAATATATATAT
>NW_011494925.1:5236101-5242677 GCF_000754665.1 Bison bison bison
GCTGTGGGGAGGGAGGGAGGGATGCTGCAAACAAATAACACTGGTGTGCGCTCACAGTGCCTCAGCCTCACTGGGTCTGCCCCCGCTCACCGCGTGGCAGGTGGGTTCTTTACCACTTGCACAACCTCTCCAGTCATCAGCAAATTTTAAAAACAGTGGAATGCATTTTAAATAGGATTGATAAGCATATGAGAAAACACACAGACATTGTTTATGGGAGTAGGAACTGGGACAGTCTTTAAGAAGATTCATTTAACTCTGTGGACTCTGCAACCTCTGCTTCTCTGAACCATCAGCTGGGCTTTCAGGAGTCTCCTGCAGAAGTAGCAGGCGCCCAGAGAGATGCAGGCACCCTGACCGTTGTGGCAACATTATTTGTGACAGCAAAACATTGGAAACAGCTTGAATGAAAAACTCTTACTATTGGATTGTCTGTATTAAAATCAAGGCCCAGATAAACATAACAGCATACTTGGAAATGCATTTTGGAGCTGTGTTCGAGTTGAAAATATGTAGAAATGATGTAGAAAGATAAATTCTCAAATAGACCACAGTGATCATCTCCAGGGTGGGGTCACAGAGATGAAGAAAAGGTAGATGGAAGTTTTGACCATTCTTCTAAAATGCCTGTACGGTTTTTAAACCACAAGAATATGTAACTTTTGTGATTTAAATAATCACAACTAAATGAAAATGAAAAGAAATCTTTAGAGGCCGTATTTCAATCAGGATGGTATGACTCAGGCTTTGAGTTAGAAAAGGTGTGTGCAGACCCAGTGCTGGTGGCTTTGGGGGCAGAAGGCCCTGGACATCCTCATGCAGAGGAGACTGCAGGGCAGTGCTTGGGGGAGAGGGCAGCCCTGGGGTGAGGATTGGGAGCTGTGCAGATGTCCTGCACTGGGCAGTCACTTCTCAGAGCCTGATTCTTGGCACCGAGTTCCAACACGGATCCTGAGCCAGATGACGTTCAGCCAGTGTCTCTCCCAAGGGACATCTGAGCCAAAGTTGCTCAGCATAATTACTGTTGATCCCTTCATGATTTAATTGGGGAGACACATATGTAAGCACAAGGCAAAATGAGCATAATGGAGTGACTGGGGCCAGGGGAACCCAGAGGCATGACTTCCCCTCTGTGCAAGTTACCTGCAGGGTCAGACTTGTAACTTGGAAGCAGGAATAGGGAGGAGGGCGGAGGACTTGGAGGAGGGAGAATAGAGTTTGGGAAATTCATCAGCACCTCTTGTGATAATCCAAGACATAATAATTGGGAGGCATTTTGGAAGAACAGCAAACAGGAATGCTGTCAGCATAGAGAATAGGGATGTTTTCCCTGGAAATGGGTACTTGTAGGTGATTATTGGGTTTCCCAGGTGGCTCAGTGGTGAAAAATTCACCTGCAACCCAGGAAACATAGGTTTGATCCCCGGGTTGGGAAGATCCCCTGGAGAAGGGAATGGCAACTTACTCCAGTTTTCTTGCCTGGGAAGCCCCATGGACAGAGGAGCCTGGCGGGGCTACAGTCCATGGGGTCACAAAGAGTCGGACATGACTGAGTGACTAAGCAAGCAAGCAAGCAAGGAAATACGTGATTAAATGAAAGATGTTAAATGGGAAGATTATCCTGGATGGTTATGGGGACTCAGTGGAGCCTCAAGGGCCCTTGTCAATGAACAAGGGAGGGGCAGAGGCAGAGGAGGGGTCGTGATGGTGGAGGCAGATGGAGAGGGAGTCTGGAAGATGCTGCGGTCCTTGCTGTGAAGATGGGGTCAGAGGCCGTGGACCAGAGACACAGGCAGTCTCTGGCCCCTGGAAAGGGAAGCTCCGTGAGGGGGAACCAGCCATCCGATGCCTTCCCTTCAGCTCCGTGACGCTCATTTGGGACAACTGTGAGAGAGTAAGAGAGCTGTCGTGCTGGGCTAACTCCTTACATGGCCAGAGACAACTCCTGTGTGGTCCTTCAGGCCACCAGAACCATGTAAGCCTAGATCTGTTCTGTGCTGAGCTGCAGGCCACTGACGTCTTTACTGGGCCTGCCCTGTAGAAAGCTTTTTCTGGCACGGACAGATGTAGGAGCAGTCACATTCACCAGTTCAGGAATTAACACCGCCAGCATCCCCATTACCACTCCAGAGAGCTCTTGTGTGGGTGTTACTCTGACACAGCTTTCTTCTGAAGATACTCCAGGGGCTGGGGACATGGCATCTGGGGAGGTAAACTTGACCCCACAGTCCTGCGCTGGGGAGGAAACACTGCCACAGATTAGGTGAGAAGTTCTTGTAGAAGAACCTAGAACATATCAGTGGGCCCGGGGACCTTCCTAATCACTGGGAACTGACCTAAGAGACCTTCATGCCAAGACCCCCTGAGTTCTGAGATCGTGGTCACTCAGAAGCAGGGCCGCAGCGGGGGAACCGCACCTGGACCATGAGTCCCATCCGGGTTTGGATCTGATAGCCCTGGGGTAGGGGGGCTAGCCTGGCTTTCCATCCTGCACTCTGACCTGGGCCAGCCCTTTTTTCTTTTCTCTTTTTTGGCTTGGAGGTGATTGTTCACCAGGGAACAAAGTGACCTCGTCAGCAAGTTACGGACAGACTAGATGTTCTGCTTCACAGATGATTCGTCTCTGACTTCACCATAGTAGCCGAGTTGCCGGTGTTTGTGTCTTCAGAAGGGGTCGCAGCACCCCAGGCCTTCTGCTCAGCGCAGACAAGCCTCTAGGGACGGCCACAGCCTTCTGCCCCGCGCGCTCCCGGGCAGGTGAGCGAGGACGCTCATGCTTACTCAAGCCTTCAGTCCTGAGTTTTCTCCAGCCTGGACCTGTCGACCGGCACAGGGAACTCTACTTGATAGCCTGTGTGGAAGAAGAATCTGAGAGACAACCGTAGGAGTAGGTACGGCTGAATTGACCTTGCTGCACACCCAAGGCTGACACAGCATTGTGAATCAGCTATGTTCCAAAAGCAAAATAAAACAACAGCAACAAAAACTACTCTGGCCAGCACGCTGCAAGCTGCCAGCTTTGTTCTGCTACTTTGTAATGAGGAAGCAACAGCTCTTTCAGGGCCTTTAGACCACAGGCAATCCGTTTACTCAAAGCTGGCTCACTGGCTCCTCAAGGTGAGACGTCCTGACTGCTTCTTGGGTGGAAGCCTGAATGCTCGACTAGACATAATTAAGATGATTTTATCAGTGCATTGGGAGCGACTGTCCTTCGCTGATGAACGTGATGAAATAGCTCTTTGGTAAATCTTGTGATTAACCACAGACGGGCACTGGCAAACTGCAAATGTCTCCGATACATACACAGAAATTGTCTGGTGGAAGGTTGGGGCAGGGATTTTATTTTCATAAAAGAGGCAGAGGAAGAGCAAGAGGAAAAATGAGCAACAGAGTCTGGAGAGAATGCAAAACGTGAACAAAATGTAAAACAAGATCATGTTTAAAAGTGGAAGTATTAGCTGATCAGTCGCATCTGACTCTTTGTGACCCCATGGACTGTAGCCTGCCAGGCTCCTCTGTGCATGGAATTCTCCAAGCAAGAGTACTGGAGTGGGTTGCCATTCCCTTCTGCAGGGGATGTTCTTGACCCAGGGATCAAACTCGGGTCTATTATTTAGAAACTGAGCCCCTAAGATTATGCTTAGTTTCTAAATAATACCAAGAACATAGCAGAATGCCATTGGACACCACGTGATTCTGCATTTGGTCTTGTTTTTGAAGGGGGTAAAAGACTGGCCTTCTGGTTGGATAAGCCACGCGCTTGGTGAGAGAACGGAGTAGCTCGGATGCTCAGGGCTTTTGTCGGTGAGAAGGGCGGCACTCCAGTGGGGTTGGGGGACTAGGAGCGTCAAGGAGCGGGTTCCCAGGGCAGGTGTGATGCAGGCAGGGCGGTGGGCTCCAGAGTCACCAGCCAGGAGTGTGGCTGGCCTCAGGGGTTCACGCTGCCTCCACAGGACGGACCCTGGGGCAGCTGTGACGGGCCGGTGACAGCACCGACCTGGGCAGCAGGTCGTCCCCTCTGTGGGAGCTCGGAGTCCCTTCGCCAGACATGAGCCCAGGAGAACCCCTGAGAACTCAGACCTCTGCCTGAGTCCTGAGGTCTCTGGATTTCACAAGCTTCCTATTAAGATGCTAATGATGCTCAGACCCCAGCCCCCAGGAGATACTGCAGGGGATTCTGCTATGGAAAATCTGATCACACCTCCAGGTCCCAGATGCCTGCTAACAGCCATGAGTGCGATAATAACAATTTTAATCATCGATGGCCTCTCAGACACCTAATTTTGGTGGAACAGAATTAATTGAATTCTAGGGCTGGAAAGGATGTAAAGAGGTACAATTTCCAAAATCTCCTTCTGTATGTTGGGAAAGCAGGGCCCGGTGGCTGGGTCCAGAGAGCTGTGGGTTGGGGCCCGGTGGTGCCCTCACCAGGGGCCAAGTGCACAGATGCCCATAAGGCCTGTCCTGAACCCCTTAGGGTTTCCCAATTCCTGTGGCCCCATCCGCAGGACCTGTCTTGACGGAATTTGAGCTTCTCGTAGAGCGTACTGGCGGAACGAGGGTACGGTATTTGTCTTTCAGATCAGGAGCTAGGATTCAGAGCGGTTTAGTGACTCAACTCTGGAAATAAAACAAAGTATAAAAGGGAAAAAGTATCCCTGAGACCACGCTTGGCTCTTGGTCCGATGCACTTCCCCTCCCCCTCCCCCTGCAAAATTCAAGTCTTGTCCTGGAACCCTGGGGCTTCATCGGGCCCTCAGGAGGCCACCAGCCAGTAGCTGGGTTCCTCAGGGTCCCTATAATCAGGGGGCCTCAGAAAGGGGGTGTTTGGAGCAGGTCGACGTTCAGAGGGTCAGCAGGATCAGGCCTCAGGATGCTTTCCTTCCCCACGGGGCTCTGGGCCCGGCAGGGCTCTGCCTGTGTCCGGAGAGGAGAGGAGAGCATGGGTCCCACAGGTCTCCTGACGTGCTCTGTGGGTTGCTGGGCCAAGGGCTCCAGTTCCCGTGATCCTATAGGTGTCATGTCAGGCGAGGTCCCCGTGGTGGATACTCCTTGCTGGACTGAGCTGCAGGGTCACCACCTGAATTGCACAGTCTGTGGGGCAAAGTCTTCAAAGGCCTGTGTTGAGGTCTTCAGGGGGATTTAATTAACCCCAGAGGCTTCAAGAGAAAGCTGGGGTCCCCACACGCCAGCTCCTTCAGCAGGACTTGCAGGGTGGACCGGCACTGAAGGAGGGTCTGATGTGAGCATGGGACCGGCGAGGCCCTTGGGGGGCCCTCCAAGGCTCCTCTGCCAGGCTGTCTGATGGGGTTTGGAGGGCCAGTCCTTGCAGGTCTGGGCGCTCCTGGCCACCACTCCCCACCCTGCCAGCCACCCTGTTCTTCAGGGGAGTCGGACCTCGCCAAGAGCAACAAAGAGCCTCCCTCCTGTGCTGTCATCCTGCACTCACATGGCACACGGCTCGCTCCAGCGATCACACGGGTCAGCTGGGGGCTCCTTCTGTATACACTGCGGCTGGCAGAGCTGAGGTGGGTCTGAGAGTCAGGGATTATCAGGAGCTCCCGGTGACGCGGTTCTGCGAAGGTGAGGACTTAGAGAACACTTGAGTCCTCACCGCATGTGGAGGTCACACCTACACACTGAGGTCCTCTTTACGAGGCGAGCTGCTCAGATGCCCTGTCTTAGAGCTTCTCAAAGTGAGGTCCCCAAAGCAGGAGGATCAGCCTCTCCAGGGACTCGTTAGAAATGCAAGTTCTTGGGCCCCACTCCAGACCTGCTGAGTCAGAAACTGGGGCTGCAGAAACAGTGTTTTAACAAGACTTCCAGGTGATTCCAGGCTTCCCAGGTGGCGCTACTGGTAAAGAACCCAGCTGTCAATGCAGGAGACATAAGAGAAGTGGGTTCAATCCTTGGGTTAGGAAGATCCCCTGGAGGAGGGCATGGCAACCTACTCCAGTATTCTTGCCTGGAGAATCCCATGGACAGAGGAGCCTAGCAGGCTACAGACCATGGGGTCACAGAGTCAGACACCACAGTAACTAAACAACAACATTAAAAACAGAAATACCTATAGTTTTGGTTACTTGTTTTTAATGTAGTTGATATCATACTGTCTCACCTCCTGTTTTCTCACACATCTTGGAAGTATTGGGAGCTTAAAATCATTAGTTTTCCTTTTATGAAATTCCAAAATAAGCAAAATTTTAAAATGTCGTGGACTTTCACACATTAAAGGTCAGTCAAATATATTTATTAAATGAATGTCACAGGCATAATAATCTGCTCTTGTTCCTTTAACGAAAATGTCAACCCACTTGATGATTATTCAGTAACTTAATGATAGACATGTTCTTAATAATGGTGTGATATCAGAGTTTACGGGCTTCCCAGGTGGCGCTAGTGGTAAAGAATCCACCTGCCAGTACAGGAGACGCACAAGATGCGGGTTCGATCCCTGGGTCGGGAAGATCCCCTGGAGGAGAGCATGGCAACCCACTCCAGTACTCTTGCCTGGAGAATCCCATGGACAGAGGAGCCTGGCAGGTTACACTCCAAGGGGTTGCAAAGAGTCAGACA
>NW_011494925.1:5242777-5244793 GCF_000754665.1 Bison bison bison
AGTTTAAAGGAAAAACAACCATATAGGTTTCATAAATTTGGCATAAGTGGATAAAATGACTTACTATTATCTCAGATTTCCTTTCTGGAAAGAATATTTTCACCTTAACGCAGTGTGTGCCTGCACATAGTCTTACACTCAGAGTAGAGCACGTGGTTTAGTTAATGTTGCCGCCCACAGGCACCCATTTTTCCAAAGGCTTTAGAAGCTAGAATTATAATTGAACCGTATCTATGTCCTTGTCACTCAACACTGAGATTGCTTTATTGCACATTCTCGTGCAGGTTTTCTAAGCTGCATTGCTTTCTAATTACACTTATCTGCATAGAATTTAGGCCAAGTTTGAAGTACTGTCCAGCTTACAATTTCCAGAAAATGACTAGCACATGATCTGCACATGAGTTGGGTTCTAGACGCCCCTGAGCAGGTGAGCTGTGTGACTTTGGTTATTTTCTCCTGTTTTTTTTTTTTTTTTAATACCCTGTGATGGTTAATCTCCAGGCCTGTTGACAACATCTCCCCCCCCCCTTTTTTTTAACCCACCCTGTACCTAGAGTATGGCATGACCATTAAACTGAACTCCAGGATTTAATCATTCATATAATATGATGATAATATTAAGTGTGTTCAGGTATTTGTTAATTACATCCAGCATAGAGCTTTCTAGAGAGATGGTTAGACCACATAACCACTAAGTCTCCAATGAAAGGGGTATCCTCTTTACTACCAGAATCTGCCTGCAAAACGGGACACCTGGGTTTGACCCTTGGGTTGGGTTGGGAAGATCCCCTGGAGAAGGGCCTGGTCACCCACTCCAGTGTTCTTGCCTGGAGAACCCCATAGACAGAGGAACCTGGCAGGCTACAGACCATGGGATCACAGAGTCGGACATGAGTAAGTGACTTAGCACGTGAGCACTCTTCGCTGCAGCCAGCTCCTTGACTTCTTGAATGAGGTCTGCCTAGAAGATCAGACACGGTTAACAGTGCTGCGTTTTCTCTGCTGGCTGGCCCTCTTGTCCTGTCTTTGGGTCAGTTCTTGGCACTGGTGGGCTGGTGCTGTCAGGCTTTCTCTCCGTGCTCACAGGCACTGCGTGTAGATGGTCTTGACGTGTCCAGAGAAGACCTGCTGCTCTGGGAGAATCAGCAGCAGCCACAGGACAGCTACCTGCCTTATTAGCATGCATTTTAGTTACTAGAAGGTGATTTGGTCATTCTTGTATTGAAATACTTTTGGATCGATAGGAATATAGACCATTTTTCCCTAAGATCTAAGGCTGTGAGAGTAGTGTCATTTTCCCCAGAAAGTTTCTTTGCATCCACACGACCATCATGGGCTTCCTAGAGACAGCAGGCAAAACTCCCCTCCAAGGAGGGCAGGCACTGGGATGGCCAACATCACACTGGTTGGTTGAACTTAGAATGTGCTAAGAAAGAGATTTAGTGGAAAGGGAAGATGACAAAGCAGCACATGCCATGGAGAACTCAGAGCTTCCTGATTCTGCTTGATTCAGTGTAACAGTGGTCAGCTTCACGGGGCCGTTTGTCTCATCCATCTTGAGAGGTGAGAGGGTAAAGGCCTGGCTTCTCTTAGAGGTCAGTATTCTCTCTACTCTTGTTGGTTCTCACGTTTTTCACCGGGGGAGGGTGTTGCCATACTGGGAGCACTTGAAGGTCAGAGTCTGGAGACATTCTTTTTTTTTAAATAATTTATTTTAACTGGAGGCTAATTACAATATTGTAGTGGTTTTTGCCGTGCATTGACATGAATCAGCCATGGATGTACATGTGTCCCCCATCCTGAACACCCCTCCCACCTCCCTCTCCATCCCATCCCTCAGGGTCATCCCAGTGCACTGGCCCTGAGCACCCTGTCTCATGCATCAAACCTGGACCGGCGATCTCGTTTCACATACGGTAATATACATGTTTCAATGCTGCTAAGTCGTTTCAGTCGTGTCTGACTCTGTGCGACCCCATAGACAGCAGCCCACCAGGCTCCCCCGTCCCTGGGATT
>NW_011494925.1:5244893-5245337 GCF_000754665.1 Bison bison bison
GTCTTTCCCATTCTGTTGTTTTCCTCTATTTCTTTGCATTGATTGCTGAGGAAGGCTTTCTTATCTCTTCTTGCTATTCTTTGGAACTCTGCTCAGATGCTTATATCTTTCCTTTGCTCCTTTGCTTTTTGCTTCTCTTCTTTTCACAGCTATTTGTAAGGCCTCCCCAGACAGCCATTGTGCTTTATTGCATTTCTTTTCCACGGGGATGGTCTTGATCCCTGTCTCCTGTACAATGTCATGAACCTCATTCCATAGTTCATCAGGCATCTATCTATCAGATCTAGGCCCTTAAATATATTTCTCACTTCCACTGTATAATCATAAGGGATTTGATTTAGGTCATACCTGAATGATCTAGTGGTTTTCCCTACTTTCTTCAGTTTAAGTCTGAATTTGGCAATAAGGAGTTGATGATCTGAGCCACAGTCAGCTCCTGGTCTT
>NW_011494925.1:5245437-5245938 GCF_000754665.1 Bison bison bison
AAAGTACTGGAGTTTCAGCTTTAGCATCATTCCTTCCAAAGAAATCCCAGGACTGATCTCCTTCAGAATGGACTGGTTGGATCTCCTTGCAGTCCAAGGGACTCTTAAGAGTCTTCTCCAACACCACAGTTCAAAAGCATCAATTCTTTGGCGCTCAGCCTTCTCCACAGTCCAACTCTCACATCCATACATGACCACAGGAAAAACCATAGCCTTGACTAGATGAACCTTTGTTGGCAAGGTAATGTCTCTGCTTTTGAATATGCTATCTAGGTTGGTCATAACTTTCCTTCCAAGGAGTAAGCGTCTTTTAATTTCATGGCTGCAGTCACCATCTGCAGTGATTTTGGAGCCCCCCAATATAAAGTCTGCCACTGTTTCTACTGTTTCCCCTCTATTTCCCATGAAGTGATGGGACCGGATGCCATGATCTTCGTTTTCTGAATGTTGAGTTTTAAGCCAACTTTTTCACTCTCCACTTTCACTTTCATCAAGAGCTGT
>NW_011494925.1:5246038-5246603 GCF_000754665.1 Bison bison bison
TCTTAGTGACCCCATGGACTGGAGCCCACCAGGCTCCTCCATCCATGGGATTTTCCAGGCAAGAGTACTAGAGTGGGGTGCCATTGCCTTCTCTGCTATTCTCTCAAATCATCCTACCCTCCTTCTCCCACAGAGTCCAAAAGTATGTTCTTTACATCTGTGTCTCTTTTGCCGTCTTGCATATAGGGTCATCGTTACAATCTTTCTAAATTCCATATATATGCATTAGTATACTGTATTGGTGCCTTTCTTTCTGACTTAATTCACTCCATATAATAGGCTCCAGTTTCATCCACCTCATTAGAACTGATTCAAATGCATTCTTTTTAATGGCTCAGTAATATTCCATTGTGTATATGTACCACAGCTTTCTTATCCATTTGTCTGCTGATGGACATCTAGGTTGCTTCCAGTTCAGTTCAGTTCAGTCACTCAGTCGTGTCCGACTCTTTGCGACCCCATGAATCACAGCACGCCAGGCTTCCCTGTCCATTACCAACTCCCGGAGTTCACCCAGACTCACGTCCATCGAGTCGGTGATACCATCCAGCCATCTTACCCTCTG
>NW_011494925.1:5246891-5247308 GCF_000754665.1 Bison bison bison
TTTTCCATGATCCAGCGGATGTTGGCAATTTGATCTCTGGTTCCTCTGCCTTTTCTAAAACCAGATTGAACATCAGGAAGTTCACGGTTCACATATTGCTGAAGCCTGGCTTGGAGAATTTTGAGCATTGCTTTACTAGCGTGTGAGATGAGTGCAATTGTGTGGTAGTTTGAGCATTCTTTGGCATTGCCTTTCATTGGGATTGGAATGAAAACTCACCTTTTCCAGTCCTGTGGCCACTGCTGAGTTTTCCAAATTTGCTGGCATATTGAGTGCAGCACTTTCACAGCATCATCTTTCAGCATTTGAAAGAGCTCAACTGGAATTCCATCACCTCCACCAGCTTTTTTCGTAGTGATGCTTTCTAAGGCCCACTTGGCTTCACATTCCAGGATGTCTGGCTCTAGGTCAGTGATC
>NW_011494925.1:5247600-5269184 GCF_000754665.1 Bison bison bison
GATCTTTTTTGTACAGTTCTTCTGTGTATTCTTGCCATCTCTTCTTAATATCTTCTACTTCTGTTAGGTCCATACCATTTCTGTCCTTTATCGAGCCCATCTTTGCACGAAATGTTCCCTTGGTATCTCTAATTTTCTTGAAGAGATCTCTAGTCTTTCCCATTCTGTTGTTTTCCTCTATTTCTTTGCATTGATTGCTGAGGAAGGCTTTCTTATCTCTTCTTGCTATTCTTTGGAACTCTGCTCAGATGCTTATATCTTTCCTTTTCTTCTTTGGTTTTGGCTTCTCTTCTTTTCACAGCTATTTGTAAGGCCTCCCCAGACAGCCATTGTGCTTTATTGCATTTCTTTTCCACGGGGATGGTCTTGATCCCTGTCTCCTGTACAATGTCATGAACCTCATTCCATAGTTCATCAGGCATCTATCTATCAGATCTAGGCCCTTAAATATATTTCTCACTTCCACTGTATAATCATAAGGGATTTGATTTAGGTCATACCTGAATGGTCTAGTGGTTTTCCCTACTTTCTTCAGTTTAAGTCTGCATTTGGCAATAAGGAGTTGATGATCTGAGCCACAGTCAGCTCCTGGTCTTGTTTTTGCTGACTGTATAGAGTGTCTCCATCTGTGGCTGCAAAGAATATAATCAATCTGATTTTGGTGTTGACCATCTGGTGATGTCTATGTGTAGAATCTTCTCTTGTGTTGTTCAAAGAGGGTGTTTGTTATGATCAGTGCATTTTCTTGGCAAAACTCTATTAGTCTTTGCCCTGCTTTGTTCCATATTCCAAGTCCAAATTTGCCTGTTACTCCAGATGTTTCTTGACTTCCTACTTTTGCATCCTGTCCCCTATAATGAAAAGGACATCTTTTTTGGATATTAGTTCTAAAAGGTCTTGTAGGTCTTCATAGAACCGTTCAACTTCAGCTTCTTCAGCGTTACTGGTTGGGGCATAGACTTGGATTACTGTGATATTGAATGGTTTGCCTTGGAAATGAACAGAGATCATTCTGTCGTTTTTGAGATTGCATCCAAGTACTGCATTTCGGACTCTTTTGTTGACCATGATGGCTACTCCATTTCTTCTGAGGGATTCCTGCCTGCAATAGTAGATATGATGGTCATCTGAGTTAAATTCACCCCTTCCAGTCCATTTTAGTTCGCTGATTCCTAGAATGTTGATGTTCACTCTTGCCATCTCTTGTTTGACCACTTCCAATTTGCCTTGATTCATGGACCTGACATTCCAGGTTCCTATGCAATATTGCTCTTTACAGCATCGGACCTTGCTTCTATCACCAGTCACATCCACAGCTGGGTATTCTTTTTGCTTTGGCTCCATCCCTTCATTCTTTCTGGAGTTATTTCTCCACTGATCTCCAGTAGCATATTGGGTACCTACTGACCTGGGGAGTTCCTCTTTAAGTATCCTATCATTTTGCCTTTTCGTACTGTTCATGGGGTTCTCAAGGCAAGAATACTGAAGTGGTTTGCCATTCCCTTCTCCAGTGGACCACATTCTGTCAGATCTCTCCACCATGACCCGCTCATCTTGGTTTGCCCCATGGGCATGGCTTAGTTTCATTGAGTTAGACAAGGCTGTGGTCCTAGTGTGATTAGATTGACTAGTTTTCTGTGAGTATGGTTTCAGTGTGTCTGCCCTCTGATGCCCTCTTGCAACACCTACCATCTTACTTGGGTTTCTCTTACCTTGGGTGAGGGGTATCTTCTCACCACCTCCCTTCCTGACTTTCAACGTGGGATAGCTCCTCTAGGCCCTCCTGCGCCCGCACAGCCACGATCCTTGGACGTGGGATTGGTTCTCCCAGCCGCCGCCCCTGACCTCGGATGTGGGGTAACTCCATGTCCTGGCTATTGTAAACAGTGCTACAATGAACATTGGGGTACACGTGTCTCTTTCAATTCTGGTTTCCTTGGTGTGTATGCCCAGCAGTGGGATTGCTGGGTCATATGGCAGTTTTATTTCCAGTTTTTTAAGGAATCTCCACACTGTTCTTTATAATGGCTGTACTAGTTTGCATTCCCACCAACAGTGTAAGAGGGTTCCCTTTTCTCCACACCCTTTCCAGCATTTATTGTTTGTAGACTTTTTGATAGCAGTCATTCTGACTGCTGTGAGATGGTACCTCATTGTGGTTTTGATTTGCATTTATCTGATAATGAGTGATGTTGAGCATCTTTTCATGTGTTTGTTAGCCATCTGTATGTCTTCTTTGGAGAAATGTCTATTTAGTTCTTTGGCCCATTTTTTGATTGAGTGGTTTATTTTTCTGGTATTGAGCTGTATGAGCTGCTTGTATATTTTTGAGATTAATTCTTTTTCAGTTGCTTCATTTGCTATTATTTTCTCCCATTCTGAAGGCTGTCTTTTCACCTTGCTTTAGTTTCCTTTGTTGTGCAAAAGCTTTTAAGTTTTATCAGGTCCCATTTATTTATTTTTGCTTTTATTTCCATTACTTTGGGAGGTGGGTCATAAAGGATTCTGCTGTGATTTATGTCAGAGAGTGTTTTGCCTATGTTTTCCTCTAGGAGTTTTATAGTTTCTGGTCTTACATTTAGATCTTTAATCCATTTTAAGTTTATTTTTGTGTATGGTGTTAGAAAATGTTCTAGTTTCATTCTTTTACAAGTGGTTGACCAGTTTTCCCAGCACCATTTGTTAAAGAGATTTTCATTTCTCCATTGTATATTATTTCCTCCCTTGTCAAAGATAAGGTGTCCATAGGTGCATGGATTTATCTCTGGGCTTTCTATTTTGTTTCATTGATCTGTATTTCTGTCTTTGTGCCAGTACCATACTGTCTTGATGACTGTAGCTTTGTAGTATAGCCTGAAGTCAGGCAGGTTGATTCCTCTAGTTCCATTCTTCTTTCTCAAGATTCCTTTGGCTATTTGAGGTTTTTTGTATTTCCATACAAATTGTGAAATTATTTGTTCTAGTTCTCTGAAAAATACCACTGGTAGCTTGATAGGGATTGCACTGAATCTATAGATTGCTTTGGGTAGTATACTCATTTTCACTACATTGATTCTTCTAATCCATGAACAAGGTATATTTCCCTGGAGACATTTCTAATTGTCATGACCTCATGACCAGGAGAAAGAGGTGCCAGAAGTGGGCAGGGTTCAGCATCCTGCAAGGACCAGAACATGCCAGCAGCCACCATTGTCCAGCCACAGCATTCATGGTGCTGAGGCTGAAGCACAGCTGTGTGCTCTCCTCACTCTCCCTCTTACACATCGCCTGTCTGGGGGGTGGGGCAGGGGGCCAGTAGAATGTTGCAGTTAAAAATCAAAAATGTCAGTGTTCAGATCTCCAGGGGTACCACTTATTAGCATTTTTATCTGTCTACTGAAAAAAGAAAAAAAGAAGAACACATCGCGTGAGAGTTGTGAGTTGTTTTGTTTGGGGCAAAATGAGGACTCAAACCCAAGAGACAGTGTCTGAGAAGGTCCGAGGAACTGCTTCAAAGGTGGGGGAAGGTCAGCACCGGTGTGACTTTGTTAGCCCGGGGCCTCCAGTAGAGAAGGCCCCTGTGACTTCCGGTTCCCTAGGAAACAGTACTGGGCTCTGGGACCAATAGACCCACGCGGCTCAGGTCACAGAAGGTGAGTTCACCTGGGGACCGGAAGCCACACCACACAGGTAAGGGTGCAGGTGGAGGCTGGCTGCCCAGCTTGTGTCCTGTTTTCACTGTTTACCAATGGCGATGTGTCTCCAGCAAGTCATGTGGGTTTTGTGCCTTCTCTTGTGTGGTCTGTGAAAGGTGACGGTGAGAGCAACTACCCTGAAGGTCGTGGTGAGGTACCGGGGGCTGCGTATATAAAACATGAGCTCAGGGCCGCCCACGGTGAGATTTCCGCGATTTCATCCTTTTCTCTGCACCTCCTCCTCTGGGGCAGCCTCGTCCGTCTTAGTGCCTGGTGACTGGCCTGGGGATCTGGGCTCCTGGACGGTCCCGGTCCCTTTGTGTTGTGTCTTCCCATCTCCACAGCCTGTGGGGACTGGGGGGTCCTCTCCCCACTCCTCCTCTGGTCTGGGGAGCAGGGTGGAGTATAAGGCTTGAATCCCCTCTCAGTCTTGAGCTGTTTAATTTGGACCAGGGGCTGTGGACACGGCATCGGGGACAGAGACAGGCCCAAGCCTGGGAGACCCTGGCACATATCCTGGGTGAACTACAGGATCAGGGAATCACTGTTTATCTATAGATTTTTCTGTCTGCTCTCTGCAGGAGAAAGAACCAAAAAGGCTCAGAAAGTCTCCTGCTCTTGTTTTCCTCCTTTGAAAAAAGGTGACTTTTATTCGCTTTTAGATCTTTGTGTTGTGACGGGTTTAGCCTCTGAGCTCTGAGGGCTTAGCCCAGCTTCCTGAGGACATCTCAGCACAGTGGGGTGTGCGAGGCACCCGTCTCCCATGTGGACCAGAAGGATAGTAGACACGGGTCCGGGAGTGGAAGGCTGCAGGGGGCCCAAGGGTGCTGGGCACCCGGCAGGAGAGCAGATGCAATGCCGCCGTCCTCAGAATCCGTCCGAAGAAGAAGCAGCTCTCTCTGATGAACAGCGATTAGCAGAAGCCACGTGTGGACCAAAGAGGCATGTGATTGCCATCCTCGGATTTCAGCTTCAGATCCTTAGTGTGAAGCGTGATGTTTCCACCACTGATCACTTCAGCATGCTATTAACGAAATCACGGAGGACTCTGCCAGCAAAGGCATCCTAATTTCTCCTCTACTTTAGATGGGAAGCAAAGAGGGTTGAGATCACATTCCCTTTGCCTGTGATGGTCTGGAGCGAGACATAAAAGTGACACACAGCCTTTGAAGAGCTAAGATGACAGGCGACAGCTTCCCAAGCCCGCAGCACTGAGGCCCGAGAAATGTGAGTGAGGCCGCAGGGCCCAGCGTCTGACCCAAATGGGCCATTTAATGCGAAGGTGCTCTGGGGGAGGGTGCTTTCTAGGATGAATGCCATTTCCCAGGACTTGGAACGCAAGCTGAGTGCATTCCTATGAGGCCAAGATACCCTCTATGTCCAAGTTAACCATTTCCAGAGGCACAGAGTTCTCATTCCTCTTTTGTGGAATCGAATTCAACTGGAATCAAAGAAAGGTTGTCTGTTCTCACGACCCGGGTTCTGTCTCCTGACCCAGCTCCCCGCTCCCTGATCATCACTCAGACTCTCCCCTTCATGCTCAGCACAGAAATCCATGTCTTATTTCCTTAATAAAGCAAACCCATCACATCCGGGGTGTCTCGGCCTCTTTGCAGAACACCGCCAAGCGTCTCTGTGTCTCCCCTGATTTCCCCGTGCAGGGGCTGTGACTGCTCTCTGCAGCCGCAGGGCCCCCGTCTCCTCCCCTCTGCCAGCTCCTGGCCCGCACCTGAATGCTTCCTGTGTTTAAACAAAGTGCTTTTACCTTTCTCGTCTCCTCGGCTCTCATTCTTTTCATCTTTTTCTTCAAATGAAAACTATTGCCTTTAATCTGTGTCATTTGCTCTCTCGCTCCTTTCTCTTTCTCGAGTCTCCCTGGTCTGGGTCATCCTCACCACACCCTCAGGGTGTTCAGTTGCCTCAGTACTTCAGGTGGACCTGGGCAGGGGTCGCACGTAGTGGACGGAGCTCTCACCCTGGGATGTCCCCACTTCCTCCCTGAGGCCCCTCTCCCGAGGCTCTGGACGCGGCCTGTGAGCAGTGGCTGCGCTCCGTCTCCGAGTCCCTTCTTGTCTGTGGCACCTCGTCCTGAGCGGTGGTCCCGTCTCATCTCACCTTCACGTTCCCACCCAGTCTTCTTGCTCCTGGTTCCAACCCAGGGTCCACGTCTCTGCCTTTACTCCTCTCTCCCGAGTCCCTTACTCCACCTGCCTTTGCGACGTGACACCCCCTCCAGAGAACGCCCCGACTGCTGAAAGTGAGCCTGCGCCCTGCTCCTCCTGCCATCGCTCGCGCCCCGGGCCTTCGAGGGGAGATGCCCCGTCCACCCATCGCGGAGCGCCCTCGGAGCTGACTCCCTGCCAGCTGCTTGCGTGCTTGCTCACCTGGCTTCGCTCACCTGCGTTTCCCCACCCTGGACCTTCATGCATACTCTTCCCTACGTCTAAAACACAATCCTGTCTTACTTTTGCCTGGCTAACTTTTAATAAGTGTTCAGGTCTCAACTTAGAAAGTTACTCATAGGCCAGACCTTCTCCGACTTTGAAGGTAAATTTGAGAACAAGGTGACCCAGTTGCAGTGTACTCCCACATTCTCATCTGTAGCACTTGGACTTACAGGCATCGAATTCATGTTTATAATTGTCTGTAGCTACCTTGTCCCCACATTGTAACTTTTACAAGGTTGTGGTTTCTGTCTTTTGTCAGCAGCTTTGTCATGGTACCTATGGTACTGGGAATACTGTGGGTTCCGTCTCTATATGTGTTTATTAGCAGATTTTCATACAGGTGTGTTTATTTTTTGGTTTTATTTGAATATGTAGTTGCAGTATTCATAAAGGGGAAGCTCCAGCATTATTAACTGGGAGTGTTTTTTCCAGGGCAGATATAGTGAAGAAATGGGGTTATTTCAGCACATTTAAGAGCAGTTCAGATGACTGAGGAGGGTGAGTAAGGAAGGTTGAGTGACAGGGACTGAGAGTCTGAGAAACATAGAAGGATCAAGGATCAAGGACTCCACAAGTAATGAGGATCAGAGAGGGTTACAGGAAACCAAAGTTACGGTTGAGAATAAGCACTGGAGCTTAGCATTTGGGTGTTTCTGGCGCAGGGATGACCTGGGTCTGGCAATGGGACTAGCACAGGCAGATGGGATGAGGGCCTTTAAACGGACGTGATCTCACACGACCACTGAGGCGTTTCTGGTCTTTACAGGATTTGGTACCCAAGCAGGTTTCAGTCTCCAGTGAACCAGGGGCACTGGCTAGGAGGCAGGGGAGACAGGATGGATGTAGTTAGAAGATGCTCCAGATGAATCAGTGAGTCTGAGGCAGGGGCAGAGTGGAAGTGGGGTCAGGAGAATGCCAGCTCACTGCCTCTCCCACCTCCCTCGCTGACCTTGGGGCTGAAAGGACTGTGACGGTGAGAAGCTTCCATGTCCAAGAGTGCACGGAAGGGCCAGGTTTCAGCCAAGGCAAGAAATGGAGAGAATTTTCTGCACAAATTAGAGGATAAATTGGAGTTTGTTTATAATGTAAAGATGATTCCAGGAGGTATCAGTGAGCTGTGTGTATATGTGTGTGTGTGTTGATACTGAGAAGAACCAGGAATGAGAAAGTGCAGATCCGCAGGAGGATAAGAGGCTGGGGGGTTATATAAGGGGGGTTTCCCAATATTCATAGACACAGAGGTAGGGGCTGAAGTCTGGTGAGATGCAAGGAGCTCTACATACTGAACTCTGGCCGAGGGGCTGTGTGTGTCCCTGTGATGGAGTGCTGGCAGATGTGACCACGGGCACCGCAGGGCTTCTTCCTGGGCTAACAAAGGGCTGCAGTTCAGACGCTGTGGGGAGGGCAGCAAGGGCTCTGGGCGGGGGCTTGGGGACCCCGGGGAGGACGTGCGGGCCAATGCCATCTGCACGTGCTGGAGGTGGGCACACGTCTGCTGCGAAGCACAAAGGAATGAGTCCCGCAGGTGCTCCGGGGCCCTAGGCTGACGGAGCAGAGGAGCTGGCTGACGCTGCAGAGGAGCTGCGCACACTTTCTCTCCGACTCCCATTGCACCTGAGGCCCCCACGCTGTTCTCCCCAGGTTCCACCCTTGCTGTTTCGTCCGAGTGCATCCTCTGCATGGCACGTGGGCTGCCTCCTGTGGAATCAGAGAAATAGTGAGAGTGATGAGATTCTAGCACTCATTAATTAAGCTTACACAGCAGAAGGGAAGAGAGACAGCAAGCAATTAATTATCCACACTGTGCTTTAATGAGAGCTGTGGTCTTCAAGCACTTCCGAATGGAACCCCATCTCCTCAGTTCACTAGGCTCTTAGATTGTCTTCTCTGTAAGGTCTTCTGATGAAAGAGAATCGATTCTTTGGTCTAAACTTTGAACTTTTCCCGTAACAAGCATTTGGGAGCTACAAATGTTTATTTATGAACTAAACTGTTTCCTGTTCATCATTTTTTCCATCATCATTAGAATTAGACTACAAATGCCCAACTGGACACTTAATAATTTAACTCAAATCATGCTGGGTGCAAATGAATGTTTAACAAATTATTTTGGATTTATTTAGAATATTTTGAAACATTTTGTAGAGATAACTGAAAGAAAAGGACAGCATGACCAGAGCTCTTAGACAAATCTTTTTTTTTTTCTGTCCTTGATGCCTAGAATATATGGTAGGCAAAGAGTATCTCTGTGAGAATATGGAAACCAACATTTTAAACCATCTTTTTGACAATTATAGTGAAATATACACAGATGTTTATGTGACAAATTTATCAATTGTTATGGATTTGGCATTAAGACAAATAGAATATAAGCATACAACATTCACCACTTCTGCTTACATTAATGTAACTTGGGATACCTATTAATAATCAAATCAACCTTCTGAATTTAATACCTAAATTTAATACCTATTATACAATTTAATACCTAAAGAAAGACAGTTTTCTTATGTCCAGCTCTGTTATTATCTGTGTCTCTTATTCCCATGAAAAGCTTGTTGAAAGGATGAGCTTCTTTATACATTTTTATCATTTTCCTGTAGCATGTATTACACGATCAATTGGAATAAATATTGATTGACTACATAAATGAATGCTTCCCAGTTGGTTCTAGGGGTTAAAAAAATCCCACCTGCCAATACAGGAGATGTAAGAGATGCAGGTTTGTTTTCTGAGTCTGGAAGATTCTCTGGAGAAGGAAATGGCAACTGACTGCAGTGTTCTTGCGTGGAGAATCCCATGGACAGAAGAGCCTGGTGGGCTACAGTCCATGGTGGCAAAGAGGCTGACATGACTGAAGCAACTTAGCACACACGCATATAAATGAATAATTTTCTGTATAAAGTTAACTTCCTTCAGGGGTATTTTTAAAAAATCTATGTGGAGTTAAATTTCTTCCCTTGACCTTCTGAAGTGGAAGATGTATTTTTAAATGTCTTGTATCAGAAAGGATTTTGAAAAGACCATGTATTCTCGTCAAATCTAGACAAGGCTAGATGGTCATTTCTCCAAAACTGTCAGCATTAGCATTTTGCAGTTTCAGGATGAAGATCCTGTATCTGTTTTGTGAGGTGTTTATAAAGGATTTCCTTTTTTTGACTGGATGTAAAAGGCATTGTGCTTTTAATGTCATTTCCTTCATGCTCTTTCCTGGTGGGTCAGATGGTAAAGAATCTGCCTGCAATGTAGGAGCCCCAGGTTCGATCCCTGATTTGGGGAGATCCCCTGGAGGAGGGAATGGCTACCCATTCCAGTATTCTTGCCTGGAGAATTCCATGGACAGAGAAGCCTGATGGGCTGTAGTCCACGAGCTCGCAGAGTCGGACAAGACTGAACAGACAGAGCACACACATGGGAGTACGTTATCTTTTCAAAGCAGTGCTCTCACTTTCTTTAGACAAATACCCAGAAGTGGAATCTCTGGATCATATGGTAGCACTGTTTTTAGTTTCTTTGAGGAATCTCCATACTGTTTTCCATTGTGGTTACACCAATTTACATTCTCACCGAAGTGTACAGGGCTTCTCTTTTCTCCACATCCTCACCAACTGACACTTGTTAGTGTTCCAAGGGAAGAATCCCCTTCTGCACCTAGTTTCAGGCTGACTGGATGCCAGACCCTGAGGTCAGCTGCTTTTAAAGTGGGTTTCTGCTGTTGCTGCTGTTCACTCACTCAGTCAGTGTCTGACTCTCTGCGACCCCACGTACTACAGCCCGCTAAACTCCTCCATCCATGGATTCTCCAGGCAAGAATATTGGAGTGGGTAGACACTTCCTCCTCCAAGGGATCTTCCTGACCCAAGGATCAAACCCGAGTCTCCTGCTTGGCAGGCGGATTCTTTACCCCTGAGCCACCAGGGAGGCCCCTTTAAAGTGGACAGATCGATACAGTTTTGTGGGGCTGTAGTCTTTCTCCCTGATGGCCTCCAGTCCTGGGGATCTGGAGGCGTTCCCTCCAGACAGTTGCAGAGATGGAGTTTTCGACAGGTCCTGTTGGTTGTTCGTGTCTTTTACACATTGTTGAATTTTTGTGCAGTGATTTCCATCAATTACTGAGAGGTGACAGGTGTGGAGGTCCCCAAGTGCAATTGTGGATTTGTTTATTTCCTTTCAGCTCTGCCAGGTTTACTCCTCACGTATTTCAAAGCTCTATTATCTGTTGTGTTTCCATTCAGCAACACATTTCTTCCTGGTGATCCCTTTATCATTATCCCAGAGACAAAGCCTTTCAGTTTTCCTTTTGCTGAGAATGTCTTCATGTAGTTTCACTTGATGGAACATTCACAGAGACAGAACCTTATCACAGAGATAAGGTTGAGTCTCTTCCTTCTGGTCTTGGTGTTTGAAATGAGTCTGCTGCCCTTTGAAGTGATGTTTTCCCACCAGTCAATATGCTTTAATCTGTACCTTGTTCAATATGCTCTTTCTTGACTTGACTTTTCAGAATTTTGACTGTCAATCACATGTGTCCTGGCATGGATCTATGTAGGCTTATCAGGCTGGAGTTTGGTCAGTTTCCTGAATCTGTATGTTTGTATCTTTTGCTGAATTGGGGTACTTTATAGCCATTTTTTCCTTCAAATATGCTTTCAGTCCCACTTGCTTTCCTTCCTTTTCTGAAACATTGATGATACAAATTTTGAATGTTTACATGTTGGCTAACAGAATCAGACCTATTTACCCTTCCTCCATGATTCAGAATGAACTTTTCTCCAAGCATTCATGTGGTGGCCATGTCCTAATTACAAAATTCAGGGACAATTTGAGTCTCAAGTAAAGGTCCCATCTGGGCTTTCTGGGGTCTCTTATCAACAAGCCTTCTTGGGTCACTTGCCCTATGTCTTCAGATTTAGTTGATTAAGGACTAAATTTTGTTTAACAAGAAGTTGAAAATCAACTGTTTTTTCCTCTTAGCAAATAGACTTATCTGTTTTGGAGGCCATGCTTTTTCCAGCCAAGTGACGTTATTATGTTTTCTTTATCTATAGGTCCTTTGGTGTTAAAAATGAGGGTTATAAAAGGCTCTTAAAAATATTTTTAACATTTCCATCTGCATCTATCACTTTACTTAGTACCAGTAATTGTCCATTTTGAAGAGCTTTTGTTCAGTCTTGATTAACTAAGACCCTCTCTTTAGAGATAGTAAATCTCTATCTCTATAGAGATAGCCTGCAGATTTATCCATCTGAACACTCACAGGGTGGTTGGTTAGGCCAACCATCTATCAATTTTTAGTTGATTTTCCAAAAGGGACACTTAGTTCTGATTCACTGAAACTCTTCTGTCATTCAGTGTAGAGTGCATCACCCATTTTAAAAATGATTATCCATCATTGGGGATTTAGTATGTGTCTACTGGGAAAAGGAAAAACTGTTTGGTCTATGGCTAGAATTAACTTGACTCAGGTTCCATAAAATTCCATAATGACACAGAAAATTCTGTAAAATACCTTGATGTTTGGTGTTGTTTAATTTCTGCCCTCTTGAGTAAGTATTCATTTTATGAATGTATTAAACTTACTTTCTGTCTTTTGAGTTATATTTTGATGCTTTTGCTGTATTACTGCTTATTATAAAATTTCTATAATCACTCTAAATTTCATACCTTTTAAAAATTGGTTTGAAGATTATTATGCAAACAATAAAGCCCTGGAAGAACTAATGTATTCCTGTCCCCCTTAAGAATATTTAATACTCATCCTGGTATTACTTCTAAGACAGGGCACTATTTTCCTCTTTGGTAAAGGCACCAGGTCATAGTCCTTGGTGCAGAAGCTAAAGAGGCTTTCTGCCAGCATTACATGTGACCTTGGAGTCCAAAGCCAGACTCCTAGGAGAAAAGCACCCTCAGAATAGTCATATGGTCACTAGATCAAAAACCTACTCCTCAAATCACCACCTGTCTTTGAAAAAAACCAAATTCTAGGTCAGGCCACCAAGAACTGGCAGAGAGAGGTAGTATACGAAAATGTGCAACTCATAGCTTATCAGGTTTTAATTACTCCCATCCAAGCACGACTGAGCTTGGAACTGAAATGAACTGAGTCCAAGCAAGGTCTTATTTCCTAAAAGGTTCTAGTTTATTAGATTTAGCTCTTCCCAGAAAAAATAATTAATCTGAGAAGTAATTGCACTTACAGACCAATTGACTTAGGCTGTCTCCAACTAAAATGAATCAAAATGAACAGTGAGCCCAGAGGTGGCAGAAAGATGGGCTGGTGATTTAGGTTTCATTGGGTCTTCATGGAATTCCATAATAACCAGAAATCCTATAAATCACCTAAACAGTATTTATGACCAGAAAACCTTTAAATCTTTTCATTTGTGCTTGCACTAACTGGACAGTTCATTTCTGTAGCTGTATACAGTGGACACAGGACTCTAATGCTTTTCCATTTGTGCTAGAATCAACTGTGCCCACTGCACCGAATACCGTATCTCTTCAAAACAAAAAACCACTCTCCCCTGCTCATAAGCATTCTCTATTTAAAAATTTCCTTCACTGTGCTGGTTGAATTCTGGCATTGGTTCAACTTCATCCAATTATTTGGTGAAAATCCAAAACTCTGTAAAGGTTAATCCATAAATCTAGCCATCCACATTGCCAAAGCAAAGATAATGTTTGCATAATAATTCAGAGACTATGAGACAATTTGAAATGTCAGCCCAATAGATCTTATTTTTAAAATATCCAGGGGCTTTTGTTGAGTTATTGAGCTTTGTTATAGAGGCTGCCATAAAATGGGATTCATATATAATGCATAACTTATGTGATGAATGGATTAACATTGCTTAGCATTTATTGCGTCTTTCAATATAATGAAATAGTGTGGTTCTGCTATAATATTTTTCTTTGCTGAGTCACATTGGTGCCCGGATTAGAGAAAAAGCCTGGAAGAGTAAGAGGCAAATGGGAACTAAACCAGTGCAGCGGATGGTTCACAGAGTCTGATAGGAGCTAAACTTGCCATGCTGAAAACAATGAGCATGACATTATTGCTCATTCTCCGCTTATTCTCACATTTCATCCTGTTTCCTCCATGGAGTCCTGATCTAGGTGGGAAGTATTGAAATGCAAGATAAAATTACCAAGATAGAACCTAAAATGCACTTAAAAATTTTTGTCTTCTTTTTCTTATTGTTAACCCTACATTTTAAAATTTTGAGAATCTAATAGACTTTATTTTTCAGAGGAGTTTTGGGTTTATAGAAAAACTGCAGAAATTGCTGAGGCCCCATGTATACCCTCCCCCATCCACACAGTTTGCCCTGTGAGTAATATCTTACCTTTACATGGTCAGAAAGATCCCCTGGAGGAGAGCATGGCAACCCACCACAGTGTTCTTGCCTGGAGAATCCCATGGACAACGGAGCCTGGAGGGCTACAGTTCATGGGGTTGCAAAGAGTTGGACATGACTGAGCCACTAGCACACACCTTGGTGTGGTATGTTTATAATTGATGACCAACATTGACATATTATTATTGACTGAAGTCCACAGTGCACATTAGGGTTCACTCTTGGTGTGAAACTTCCATGGGTTTTGGCATGTATCTACCGTCACAGCATCATCCAGGATAGCTTCAACCGTCTCTAGTTTTGCCTTTTCCAGGATGCTATGTGGCAAAAGTTGGAGCCATAGAGTGCTTAGCCTTTTCAGATGGACACCTTCCTCTTAGTAACATGCATCTGAATTTACCCCATGTCTTTTTGTGGCTTGATAAAAAAATAATTCCTGCACAAATTTCACTGTCTGGATTTACCAGTTTATGTATCCATTCCTTCACCTACTGAAGAACATCTTGGCTGCCTTCGATTTGTGGCAGTTATGAATAACGTTCTTCTTGGATAGCTAAAACTTTATATCCACTTGAACAAGTCCCCATTTCCCCCTCTTACTTGGCCCCTGCAATCACCATTCTTCCCTCTGCTTTATGAATTTGGCTGTTTTATACACCTCATGCAAGTGGAAGTGTGCAGGCTAGGTGACTTCAGTCGTGTCCAACTCTTTGTGATCCCATGGGCTATAGCCCACCAGCCTCCTCTGTCCATGGGATTCTCCAGGCAAGAATACTGGAGTGGACTACCATTTCCTTCTCCAGGGGATCTTCTGTACCCAAAGATTGACCCTGAGTTTCCCAAATTGCAGGCGGAGTCTTACCTGAGCCACCAGGGAATCATGCAGGATTTGGATGCACCTGGGGGACGTTATGCTAAGAACCTGTCGTTGGCATAACTTCACATACATAATTCAAGTACAGATGCTAAGCAGCATCCCAGTGTTTTCTATAATCACTCTTTCTGGGTGAAGGAACCAGCTTAAGCCAGTGCAGTTGCTCATACACAAATATCACTATTTAAAAAATCACCTGTGTGTGCAGTTTTCAAAGGGTCGTATTTTTCCTATAAAAGGTTAATGAAATCAAGCTATTCCTGGCTGTTCCACAGGACTCTGGGGCACACTGCAGGTGCCAGGACTCAGTGTAGCAGGAAAGGAAATATTCTTTGGGGGCACTGAGTGTCCTTTTTAGAACACACCCTAAATCTATACAAAGAGAATCACAGGGACTGACGATTAGGGAGCTGGGGTATGCAGCTAATAGCCAGTCAGGGAAAGCTTTTAGTCTGGCTTCCAAAAGGGCTCCTGGGGTGGTGTTCATTAACTTCTTTAATGCACCTTTCTCTGGGTTCTGATTTGGTTAACAAACAAGAGCAAATGCATGTCTCAGTGGCAGACAGAATTTAATCGAGCTGGCAATATTGATACAAAACCAAAATTTCATCGTATTTGTTTGCAAGGAGCTCACATGATTACCAGTCACACGATACCTTTCAGGATCATCTGTCTCAGTGGAAAAGCACTTATTATAATCAGAGGCCAGCTCAGCTTCTCAGAGTGAAGATGCACCGTCACGCGACCCGGGGGCTCAGAGTCCACGGGCTGTGCCTCCTTTGGCTGCAGGAAAACCCTTTTGAGCCTCAGAGCTTATTCAGAAAGCTTCTTGAGAAGCTCAGAAATAAGAGCAAAAGGAGAATTGAGAATGAATGTCTAACGGGTTCACACCAATTTAGCTCTCCTGTCCTCTTCTCTGAGCCCCCCGCCCCCAATAAAAGGTCAGCTACCTGAGGAAGTGTCCCTATGGTTACTGCGGGAAGATAGAC
Source organism: Bison bison bison (assembly GCF_000754665.1). Classification (NCBI taxonomy): domain Eukaryota; kingdom Metazoa; phylum Chordata; class Mammalia; order Artiodactyla; family Bovidae; genus Bison; species Bison bison. Next base: position 5,262,943 of record NW_011494925.1, read on the forward strand.
ATACAACAGAGAGCATTTCACGCACAGAAACCCAGCTGTGCTTGCCTCCCCCATGTCCTAGACGGCCAGCAGCCCCTTCCTCTGGGCCCCAGGAAGCCAGCCTCCATTCTGCTTCTGTTCTGCTCTGTGACCTGCCACCCTCACTTCCTCCCGTCTCCAGAGTGTGTTAGCCCTGTCTGAGCTCCACCACCCACTTCTCCTCTACAAAAGGGCACCATCTCCTTGCCTTTGGGTTCAGCTGCCACAGCCCAGGCAAGGATGCGATACAGTCTGCAGGTCCTGCAGCTTCTAGATTCTACACTATTAACACTCTCTGGGGAAGTTCCCTCCATCAAAGGCTTCACCGTGTTGTCTGCAGAAACAGCCTTGGAACCCTGAGCTACTCTCATCATTTAGGGAAATTCTTATATCAGCTTGTGCTCAGTTGTGTCTGACTCTTCGTGAGCCCATGGACTGCAGCCCACCAGGCTCCTCTGTCCATGGAATTTTTTTCAGGAAAGAACCCTGAAGTATGTTGCCAGGTGATCGTCCCAATCCAGGAATCAAACCTGCCTCTTTGACGTCTCCTGCTTTGGCAGACAATTCTTTACCACTGTGCCACCTGGGAAGCCCCCATACTGTACTGGATCTTGGACTACTTATCATCGAAGTTCCCAGGTGCCAAGCTTCTGAGCAGGTCTTTCTAAGAATGGATAGTATCAGGCCTGTTGAATTAAATCTTTATTTATTTTTTTTTGCAGAGCTGTTAAGAATTCTTCTGGCACTACTAGTCTGGCACTTTTAGTCATTTTATTATGGAAATTTTCAAATTTGGGGGCCCTATTTGATATCCTATCTAATAAAGTATAAAAACTCCTTTGCTATTGACAGTCTTGCAAGACAAAAGAAATTTATCACCGTGACGTTGAGACATTTGGTGATGATGTTGAGACACCCACTGTAACACATGATTTTTATAACTTGATCTGAGGGCACTAAGTCTCTTACAAAGAGAACATTCACATTGAACAAGAACCGACTATACTGAAGAGCAAATACAGCATCCATTTCAACATGTTCTTTCACACCGTTCTACTTTGGTTCATGAGCTGTTTTCTTCATGTCAGAAGTGTGTATCATTTAAAATATCATTTAAAAATAAAAGTTTAAAAAAATAAAAAGAAAAGTTTAGATTCTGTGGCTTCATCACATTTTAGTAAGATTTCAGTTGAACCAAAGAACTGCATAAGGATATTTAAAACATATTTAATTTTTGCTTCTTACTGAAAAATTATATATCACCAAACAGTACATAAATGTACAACTCACTGAAGCCCCAAAAATAGATGACGCTGTGTAATCAGAGCCAGGATCAGGGGAAAGCACATTTCTCACAATGAGACGCCTGCCCTCTGCAGTCACTCCCCTGCTCACGGCTGACTGCTGTGCCCGCTGTATGGCTTGGGCTTTGCTGGTTTTGATCTTCAGATGGATGGATTGTAGAGAAGGTGCCCTTTGCCATCTGGCTTCTTTCATGCAACATAATTTCTGTTGTTGCATTTTACTGATGTTGCTGCATTTTAAATTGCTATGCAGGATTTCACTGTGAAAAACTATGATTTACTTGCTCATTGCATTGGTGATGGGCATTTAGTTGGTCTCCTTCCCTTTGTTGTTGTCACTCAGTTCCTAAGTCCTCTCTTCGTGACCCCACGGACTGCAACATGCCAGGCTTCTCTGTCCTTCACTATCTCCCAGAATTTTCCCAAACTCTTGTCCATTTACTCATGTCCATCTCCTTCCCTTTGGGTTACTGCAAACGCCCACTTATGGATACCATGTTAATCATCACATGGAATCCCCTAAGCTCCCTGGAGAGCTTCCAGGCGTATCGCTGGGGTTTCCCTAGATCCCACCAGGCTTTGGGAGAGCGGGGACTAGAGTTGTAGGAATGTCCACGATGCCATCAGAGAAGGCAATGGCACCCCACTCCAGTACTCTTGCCTGGAAAATCCCGTGGATGGAGGAGCCTGGTGGGGTGCAGTCCGTGGGGTTTCGAAGAGTCGGACACGACTGAGCGACTTCACTTTCACTTTTCACTTTCATGCATTGGAGAAGGAAATGGCAACCCACTCCAGTGTTCTTGCCTGGAGAATCCCAGGGACGGGGGAGCCTGGTGGGCTGCGGTCTATGGGGTCGCACAGAGTTGGACACGACTGAAGCGACTTAGCAGCAGCCACGATACCATCAGCTCTCAGCGTGTCTGGTCTCCAGAACCTCCAGCCCCACACCAGCCACACCGGGTTCAGGGCTCAGAGGCAGGACCCCACCGCTGACAGCAGTCATTGCTGCTGCTCCGTCACCAGCCTCAGTTTCCTGGCTATAGCTGTTGCTGCTCGGCTTTGTGTGTGCTTGCTTCTCCACCAGGTTCTGCAGGCGTGGACTGATGTGTGTGGGCTCCTTCATGGCCCACACCAGAGTGGTCTGTGGAATGCAGTGGATAACACCAGTTGTCCCTTCTTGTTTTGGACTCAGTTTCAAAAGTGTCTGAAGCAGTGGTTTCCACCTTTTGTTGTTGTTCAATCACTAATTAGTATCTGACTCTTTGTGACCACACGGACTACAGCACACCAGGCTCCCCTGTCCTTCCTGCTTACTAAAATGTGTCCATTGAGTCAGTGATGCTATTCAACCATCTCATCCTCTGTCACCTCCTTCTTGTCTTGCCCCCAAACTTTCTCAGCATCAGGGTCTTTTCCAACATTTTGACTCTTTACATCAGGTAGCCCAAGTATTGGAGGTTCAGCTTCAGCATCAGTTCAGAATATTCAGGGTTGATTTCCTTTAAGATGAACTGGTTTGATCTATTTGCTATCCAGGGGACTCTCAAGAGTCTTCTCCAGCACCACAGTTTGAAAGTATCAATTTTTTGGTGCTCAGCCTTCTTTGTGGTCCAACTCTCACATCGATACACGACTACTGGATAGACCATAGCTTTGACTATACAGATGCTGCCCATTATATGTATCCTGAGCATGGCAGAATGTCAGCTGTGGGATAAATAACAAGAAGCAGTGGTGTAGTAGGACTGTACGAAGTCATGGTGACTGATAGCACAAAGCAAGTGCAGAGTATAAACTCCCCAAAGAATGAGAAGTCCTGATTCCTCAGTGTTTCCTTTGTTGTCTTTAAGCTTACAGTATGAATCTTTGATTTCACCATCATTAATAAATATAATTTTATATTCATGTTCATGCAGGAATTCTAGGACATTTGGTACATGGTATACACTTTGAAAAAATTCTCAAAAAATGTTCAATAACACTAATTGCTTGAATTTGTAACATTTAATTTTCAAATAATAAGGACTATAATACTGAAACAGAAAGTAACCCTGGAAATGAAACCATGATATTTTAGCCCTGTTTGAATTAAGTTCACAGGAAAGTATCTAGATGGTACGTTTTCCCTATTATAATAATTTTAATGGCCTATAATTTTCACCATTTACATGACTTTTTATTGGGCTTTGATAATGGCTATTATGTAACTCATAAAATGTGTTAAGTGACTATTTTTTTGGATGCTAAACAACAGTTATGTAACATCAGAATTGTGTTTTCTTAAGAGTATGATTGAACTAATCCATTAATATATTAGGTCCAATCTTTTAATTCTTTGGGTAACAGTTTATAACTTTGTATTTTATGACTCTTGATGATTCAGTTCTTTTTGATTAGTTTTTGACTGTATATCATCTTGTCCAGAGGCTGATGGTGACCCAGGAGAGATGGCATGGCCAGAAGGAATGGTACTGCTTCTGAGTACCATCCTTGCTTAATCTCTTACTCCCTGTCTTGTTACAGACAGTTAAATACATTTAAAATAACTTCTAAGATGAAATATCATCTATTACATTTTCCTGGGCATTTTCCATTTCTGTTGTTCTTCCTGTATTCCCAAAGTCCTAAATTCCCCTTCAGGACTATCTCACCCCTGACTGAAGACTTTCCTTAGCATCTCTTTTAGGAAAGCAGGTCTGCTGGGAACAATGTCTCAACCCTGCATCCCTGGGCGATGTGTTTTCTGGGTGTAGAAATCTGGGTTTGCATTCTGCTCATACATACCATCCTGTCATCTCCCACAGGAAATCTGCAGACCTCAGGACTGCTGCTCCCTTATGTGTAAAATGCTATTCCTCGCTGGCCGGTTTCTAGAATTTCTTTTAATCTTTAGTTTTCAGAATTTTGTTCCTGATATGTCTGGTCATGTTTCTCTTTGGGTTTATTTTGCTTTTTTCTGCTTATCTCGAACCTGTAAAATTTATATTTTTCACACAAATTCTCAGCTGCTATTTCTCCATGTACATTTTTCTGTTCCAATCTCTGTCTCCCCTCTGAGGGGTCCCGTTCCAGTGACACATTTGATATTGTGTCAGAATTCAGAATGTTTGCTATTGTCCTACTGTAACCTGAGTCTCTGTCGTTCTTTTCTCATTTTCTTCTTTGTTCTTCAGATTGGATAATTTCTATTCATCTTTTGATTGGTGTCTAGTCAGTCCTTTTTTCTAATGAGGCCATTCTTTGAAGTATTTTTCAGCTATTGTGTATCTCAGTTCTCAAATTTAATTGCATTCTCTCTTGAATTTCTACTTCTGTATTGAGAATGTCTGTGTTTCTGTTCACTTCAGGTGATGTGGAGGATGGTTATAAGAGTTCCTTTAAATCTTTGATCATTCTGCCATCTGGGTCATCTGACGGTTGACATTTTTGACTGTCTTTCCCTCTGAAAACTGTTCAGAATTTCACAGCCCTTGGCAAGTCAGGGCATTTTGCGGTTGTAACTTAGACAATTAACACACAACATTGTGAGGCGCCTGAACCCTGTTAAAAATTCGGAGACTACGGACTTGTGTGTTTCGACAAGTAATCAATCAAGTTAGATTAAGACTGATCCAGATTAAGTTGTGCCTGGTTCTTTAGTATCAGCTTTATTTCCAAGCCATGCTATACTGTTGGGGTTTGCCCCACAATCCCCCAGCATCGTGTGGGGTTGCCTGAGACACAGGCAGCTCCCTTGACAGCACCCTCACCAGGCTCCTCTGGGTGTGTTCCAGACTCGGGCAGCTTGGGGAACAGTCTGGAACCTTGTTGTTTCCTACGTGGAATTAGGGGTCTCTTATGGTCTCCCCCACACTCTCTGACTTCCAGGGACCCCTCTCCTTGGCCCGACGGCTAGAAATAGTCTCCAAGTTTTCTCCCGTCAGTCACGCTCTTCTGTGGGACTGGTCCTGCCCGCAGGCTGGACGATGAGGACAAATGGAGAGAACACGGACTTCACTTCTGCACGGTCTTCACAGAACTGGGGATTCTTCCCATGGTTCCTTCCTCCAGGGATGCTTTTTCTCTGGTCCTGTCCTGTCACAGGTCTGCAGGCCTGGAGCGAAGAAAAGATTTCTCTCCACATTCTCTGGTGGCTCTGAGAGCCAGTTTTTCTTAACATTCTGTCCATAAGGACAGTCTTTTCTTGGAGTTTTTGTTGTGAGCCTTTGCCGGGCCATCCCTGTTCAGCCAGCCTGTGCTTGGGTCAAAGCCGGAGATGAAGGGAAGAAAGAAAACCGAACACTGGAACTGACTGTGGCCACACGGTTATCAATGTAGCTTTTGTTTTTTGTCCATAGTTTTCATTTGTGATTTCATTTCACTGTGGTGGGAATTGTCTGTGCTGAGCTTGTGGTGTCTTAGGTGGAACCAGAAATCTGAATCCTTTATATAAAAAAATATTATTTAGCCATTGAGGACTATTTCACAAATGTTAACCGACGACACATTAAACATTGTTTCTGAATCTCTAGTATCACTCTGATTCTAAGGAAAACACGTGAGTGTAGGATGAGAGGAAATTTTGTTTTCAGTTTTTAGTGACATAATCAATGCAATAATTTGCCAAAAAACAACCCAAACAACATAATTTTACATTTGGGGTTTTCCCTAAGAGTCCAAAGAAACAAATGATACATAAGACAGTAATGCTGCTGCTGCTGCTAAGTCACTTCAGTCGTGTCTGACTCTGTGTGACCCCATGGACGGCAGCCCACCAGGTTCCCCCATCCCTAGGATTCTCCAGGCAAGAACACTGGAGTGGGTTGCCATTTCCTTTCATGTCTGACTCTTAGCAACCCCATGGACTGCAGCCTTCCAGGCTTTTCCGTCCATGGGATTTTCCAGGCAAGAGCACTGGAGTGGTGTGCCATTGCCTTCAGG
>NW_011494925.1:5269284-5269715 GCF_000754665.1 Bison bison bison
AATTATGTAAAGTTTAAAAATAAAATTAAAAAGAAAAAAAAAAAAGAAGAAGAAGCAGCTCTCTCTGATGAACAGCAATTAGCAGAAGCCACGTGTGGACCAAAGAGGCATGTGATTGCCATCCTCGGATTTCAGCTTCAGATCCTTAGTGTGAAGCGTGATGTTTCCACTGATCACTTCAGCATGCTATTAATGAAATCACTGAGGACTCTGCCAGCAAAGGCATCCTAATTTCTCCTCTACTTTAGATGGGAAGCAAAGAGGGTTGAGATCACATTCCCTTTGCCTGTGATGGTCTGGAGCGAGACATAAAAGTGACACACAGCCTTTGAAGAGCTAAGATGACAGGCGACAGCTTCCCAAGCCCGCAGCACTGAGGCCCGAGAAATGTGAGTGAGGCCGCAGGGCCCAGCGTCTGACCCAAATGGGCC
>NW_011494925.1:5269815-5273221 GCF_000754665.1 Bison bison bison
AAGATGCTGCTAAGTCACTTCAGTCGTGTCTGACTCTGTGTGACCCCATGGATGGCAGCCCACCAGGTTCCCCCATCCCTAGGATTCTCCAGGCAAGAACACTGGAGTGGGTTGCCATTTCCTTTCATGTCTGACTCTTAGCAACCCCATGGACTGCAGCCTTCCAGGCTTTTCCGTCCATGGGATTTTCCAGGCAAGAGCACTGGAGTGGTGTGCCATTGCCTTAAGATCCCAGTAATTAGTGCAGGAAAAGGAAGAGACACCTGACTGGAAAGAACCTGTGACTGTATGGCTACTGTCAGCTCAGATGCTGGGAAGGCTCAGTTAACATGTATTACTTGCTCTGTATTTTACCGAGTATCACAGAAGTAATATTAAATATCATAATTCACTTAAATAATATGAAGCATATGTCTAGTGGAAACACATCAACCCAAAGAGATTTCATAAAATAAAGCAAAATATTAACTAAAGTAAAATAGGATAAAATGATGGAGAAATAGACCAATGATCCCAGATCTGGGCTTTAATGTTTTTAATCTAAATCTAGTTCTAAAATAGTTCTTTTGTGTATATATACCACATCTTCTTTATCCATTTCTCTGTTGATGGACATTTGGTTGCTTCCATGTCTTGGCTGTTGTAAATAGTACAACTGACTCACTTTGCTGTACAACAGGAACTAAACCAACACTGTAAATCAACTACAGTCCAGTAAAAAAATTTTTTTTAGAATGATGGAGAATTTTCAGGCCATTACACATATTATTCCATGTACTATATACACCATATATAGTAGTACTGAAAGGTCTTTTATATAATAGTGGGTTAAATTAAGTTTAATTCTGTGTATTAAAAAAATAAACTGATGAAATGAGTTACTTCCAGACTCTCCTAAAGTTATAAATATAATAAATTAGCTCACTGAAAACAGAAATCTTTTTTAAAATGTTTGTTTTAAAATATAAAAAATACTGCTATCTTTGAAATAGGGATAACTAAAAAGCTTCTTGATGAAAGTGAAAGTGGAGAGTGAAAAAGTTGGCTTAAAGCTCAACATTCAGAAAACGAAGATCATGGCATCTGGTCCCATCACTTCATGGGAAATAGATGGGGAAACGGTGGAAACAGTGTCTGACTTTATTTTTCTGGGCTCCATAATCACTACAGATGGTGACTGCAGCCATGAAATTAAAAGACGCTTACTCCTTGGAAGGAAAGTTATGACCAACCTAGATAGCATATTCAAAAGCAGAGACATTACTTTGCCAACAAAGGTCCATCTAGTCAAGGCTATGGTTTTTCCTGTGGTCATGTATGGATGTGAGAGTTGGACCGTGAAGAAGGCTGAGGGTCGAAGAATTGATGCTTTTGAAGTGTGGTGTTGGAGAAGACTCTTGAGAGTCCCTTGAACTGCAAGGAGATCCAACCAGTCCATTCTGAAGGAGATCAGCCCTGGGATTTCTTTGGAAGGAATGATGCTGAAGCTGAAACTCCAGTACTTTGGCCACCTCATGTGAAGAGTTGACTCACTGGAAAAGACTCTGATGCTGGGAGGGATTGGGGGCAGGAGGAGAAGGGGACGACAGAGGATGAGATGGCTGGATGGCATCACTGACTTGATGGAAGTGAGTCTCAGTGAACTCCGGGAGTTGGTGATGGACAGGGAGGCCTGGCGTGCTGTGATTCATGGGGTCGCAAAGAGTCGGACACGACTGAGCGACTGATCTGAATGGTTGATTAAATGATACAAAATAGTACATCATATATTCACATAAGTTATAATTTGACATAATGACAGACTTAGTCCATGAAACTGAAGGTCTTCTTTCTCTTTCAATTATAAAAGCTTCTCATATAAAACTCTTAAAAAAAAAAAAAAAACTGTAAAAACTTGAAAACTAGCAGAGCCAACCAAAGTATAGCATCTTCTATAGATTTGTAGGGCTTTCCTGGTGGCTCAGTGGTAAAGAACCCACCTGTCAATGCAGGTGACATGGGTTCCCTCTCTGGGTCAGGAAGATCCCCTGGAGAAAGAAATGGCAGCCCACTCTAGTATTCTTGCCTGGGAAATCCCATGGACAGAGGAACCTGGTGGGCTAACGTCCATGGGGTCACAAAGAGTCTGACAGGACTTAGTGGCTAAATAACAACAATATAGATTTGTAGTGTACAGTATTAATTAAAGATATCTTGGAAGGGAAATCTTCTGTATTCTCAACATAAGGGTTTAAAGGTGCTCTTTGTTTTGAATCTTACTGAAGTGGGTTATTGTAAGGGTATGTGATTCCTTATAATTTTGAACTGTAATAATAAAATAATTCTGTCATATTTTCCATTGTGCAGTTCCTTGCTTGAACATAAAAAGCATTACTGGAGATTTCCAGGGCAACCAAGGAAACTCAATTAGGTTGTACCTTTTAATTTTTTATGTTGTTAAAGCTCGTGTAATGAAAAGGTCAGTTCAAGCCTTTGAAATGAAAACACTCATTTCAGCTCTTTTGGATTTCACCGAGCCCAATTTCCAAGGGCTGCCACTTTGTGGACCAGGAAAAGGGAAAAAGGCAAAAATCAACGGGAAAAACAGCTTGGATGTCATGCTTCGCCCCGAGCTGCAGCCTTTCCCTGTTTGCACCCCACGCGGTTTCATCAGATTCGCTAAATCTGACACCAGGCGGCCCCTTCATCCTTGTCTTCGCTCCAACCAGGACCAATTCAGGCTCGAGGTGCCACCTGGCAGTCTGTCACCTCAGCCGTGCCCCGCGTGCTGGCTCTCAGCCCGGGAGCTTCCTGCGGTACCGTTTGCCACGGCCCTGACCCCTCACCACTCCCGGGTGGAGGCACAGCCCCGGAAGTGCTTGGGAATCAGTTCCGGAAGTGCTTGGGAATCAGTTCCGGGGCAGCCCTGGACCTGTGGAGACCGGAAGCCCGCAGAGAGCTGCCTGAGGGAGCAGACCCACCTGGGGCTCTGCAGAGGGCCCTGCGTGGCCGGACCTTGCTCCCTGCAGAGGTCATTGGCTCCTTCTTCCCTCACCGCTTCGGCCATTCTCAGACCTCATTCCTTCTGTTCTTCTCACACACTGTTCGTCTGCCTATAACCTGGTACCGTCCTCTTCTCCAGGGACCGACCCCCGCCTCCTCCGTCCCCTCACAAAGGCAGGCCTCAAGAGAAAGCAGGGGACGTTTTCCTGGTGTTTTTTAAGCAGCACCCCTCTGTCTCGTGGTCCTGTCACAGACAGGTCTTGTACTTTTCCTTTGGAGAATTGATCACCGTCCATGGAAACGGCACATGGGAGGGAGTCTGTCCTCTCTCCTGCTCTGTCCGTCCTGTCACAAAGCAGACAATCGCTAGTTGTCTGACAAATGGATAAAACAACCCTTTAATCTATAGTCCCCGCCCCCCATC
>NW_011494925.1:5273420-5287785 GCF_000754665.1 Bison bison bison
GGACCCCCTTGGGCGTCTCTGCTGCCCCCCACCCAGGGAGGCGCCCATCCCCGTGTGTCCAGTCCACCGTATCGACCTTCTCCTCACGCGTCAGCACTGCGCTTCACTCCGTGTCAGTTTCCAGGTGATTCCTGGTCCTTTGGCTCTTCTGTGCTGATGCCGTGCCTCGGCCCCGGGGTTGGCTGGTGCCAGATGCTTTTTGAAAGGAGTTTACCTATGTCAGCTCGTCCTCGTCACAGCTCTCTGTGCCACGTGCTGTATCACCATCCACATTTTCCTGAGAAAACCCCTGGGAATAGGCAAGTTCAGAAGCTTGAGGAAGGTCATGTTGCTGGTTAGCGGCTGACCTGAGATTTGAAATGGGCATCTGGCCACAGGTTGGATGGAGACCAGCAGAGAAAAGACACTTCCCACCCCTTTCATTCCACAGGATGCTCTCCTCTAACCAGGGGGACAAATGAGGATGGGTAAGTAATAGGAGGATGATCATGACAAGAGCATAAATAGAAAAACTTAAATTCCAAGCAAAAGCAGTTGAGGAAATTATTTTTTGATTTTCCTTTTTTACCAGGAGATGAAGTTTATATCTCAGAAAACACTTATTGACAGAATTATCCTGGGACTGTCAATTATGTCATGATAAGTTCCCAAAGATAAGGTTGCTTATAATTTTGGTTTCCTGAGAATAGAGGTCAGATCTGACAGCCTAATAAGGTCTGGCCCTCTTTGTGACTTTGCCAGACAAAGCCAAATTTGATCATTCTTTTCCCATTCTAAAAGCTAACAGCTAGATTACAGAGTCCTTGTTTTCAGAGTGTATTCTCTAGATGTCGGTTAGGATGGAAAAACCTGTCAGTATGGCAGGAATGATAAGGGCACTAAATGGAAAGGTGCAAGTGGGCTCCTTCTGTGTTGTTAATAACTACACTTGTGAGTGATTTTCCTCTGAGCTACTGCTTTAAATTAAGAGAGATGCTAGCAGTTGTTACCATGGTAACCAAAAGTCAACTGTATCCCAAACTTCCTCCTGACTTCCTTTGTAAAAAAATGGTTCTGGGTGAGCTTTTTTCATTTAGCTTAACTTTCAAGAAAAGGTTAAGATTTAAAGGGTCCTGAATTTTCTTTGGGTGGGTAAAAAGCTCTGGAGTCCAGGAAGAAGTGGCCGCTGTTTCTGACTGGTGTGGGTTCTTATTACTGGGGATACTGGCCCATTGGCATGGAGGGGGAACTGTCGGTCCAAAAGGCAGCCAAGCTGACATGTAGCTGAAAATCAGTATTGCAACTCGAAAACCCCGTTGTTAGACACTAACTGCAAGCGCACAAACACCAAATTGCTGGTTGAGGAGAAAATTAGAGAAATGATCCTCCTACTTCTTCTAAAGGGTTTGAGTCCAGAGTGTCTGATTCCAAGACCATTGTGTCTTCTTTGACATCATGACAGCTCCTTTAAGACATTACAGTTCAGGTCCCCCGCAGCCAATCCTGCAAGCTGAAGTGAGTCACCAGCCAGTTTCCCAGAAACATTTAAAAATTCATAATCTCCATTTTTAAATTTCCTTCCTTCACTCCTCCTTCCCTTCTTCTTTCCTTCATCCTTCCTTCCCTCCCTCCAAGGGAGGGCTGTGTTTCTGACTGCTTCCCAACCCTTTAGTCCTCAGCTGAATAGTCCTTCACTATTGCTGTGAAATCACAGTTCCTATGATCCCACAAACCTATTTCTTTATTTGCTATTTTTCCCTTTGACATTTAGGGAAGACAAGTGAGAACCTCCAGTGCTTCTGGCAGAATTGTTGGGTCTCTGGGGAAGGTCCTGGTTTGCTGTGCTTTCCTCTGGGTTTCAAGTTTTACTCAGCCCCTGCAGATGGCTCAGAGGCAGACTGGACATGCATGGCTCAGTCTGGGAAGGAAGGACCAAGACAGGGCTGGTGGTGACAGAGAGAAAGTAGGGGTTCTGAAGTCCTCTGCTTCTGATTTCTCAGGGGAGTGCCACAATTTCCTCATGCATCTCCCTCAGGTGCAAGGGGACAAGGACGGGTGTCAGCCTTCCCTCCAGCCTGTTCGGTCACCAGCCTGGCCCAGAGGCCAGGGGGTGTACGCGCAGAGAGCCCCCTGTGTGTCATGATCACCAGTCACCTTTGCTGACAGCCGTTCTGGACCTAGTTTGCAGCTTTTAAAGCCTTGGTGTTACAGAGAGTGTCCCTCAATTTAGATTAAGCTCAAATCACTTTATTGAACCCCTGGCACCAGCTCCAGTCTTTCATTTTGATTTAGTTAGATTTCTGCTTCCTGGAAAAGACTAACGTGAATTTGCCCAAGGACCCAGGAGAGGGCATCGGGGCAGAATAGGACCAGGATGTGAATTAATTCTGAAATGTGTTGTCTTCTAAACTGTTCTTAATTTATATGGAAGGTTCTCATACTTTCAGGTGTGTTTTGTATGTAATAATGGGGTCACCAGGACAGCATACATCCTAAGATTCTCATTCTTTAATTTTCAGTCCTGTAAACACAGACTGTATCAGAGATGATTGAATTTATGTCGTATGAAATGTACCAGGACTGAAGGATGAACTCTAGTGCAGATTTTTGTTTCTTCTTTTACATTTTCTCTAGGGCTTCATATTCTGATGGTATTTTTATTGAGGTATAGTAGATTGACAGTGTTGTGTTTGCTTCATGTGTACACCACAGTGACTCAGTTATGCATACATATATATATTCTTTTTCAGATACTTTTATAAGTTCAGATGCAAAATATTGAGTGTTATTCCTTGTGTTATACAGTAGGTCCTTGTTGGTTATTTATTTTATGTAGAGTAGTGTGTGTATATCTATCAACCCCAAACCCCTAGTTTATTGCCCCCCACCCTGATTTCCCCTTTGGCAATGTAAATTTGTTTTCTGTCTGTGGGTCTATTTCTGTTTTGTGAATAAGTTCATTTGTGTCTTTTTTTTTTTTTTTTAAAAGATTCTGCATATAAGTGATATATGTGTGCCTGCTAAGTGGCTTCAGTCGTGCCTGACTCTTTGGGTGGTGTTTGCATCAATGTCTGCAAGTAGGGGTGTGTTTACTTCTTATTTCTGGTTTGCATACCTGAGGCTCCTTCTCTGCCTAACTGCTCTAGTAAACACTTGCAGTGGACATTGATGGGATGCTGGCTGTCCTTGACTTTCTCCTGGGCTGAGTGGCAATATTTCCTTTGATTCCACAGGAAGTCTCTGGCGTTTCGGTTGTTGCGTGTATATATAAAAGTGGAATTCAGTAGTTCCTTTGATACTTCATTTTTTTCATCAAGAGGGGTTATACTTTGCCAAGGCCTCTCAAGCCCCATGGAGGTTATTGTGGGGTTCTCGCTCTCGGCGCCAGTGTGAGTGGGGCAGCACCGTGGCTGGCGCTCCCTGCGACCCTGGGACAAACTCCTTTGGATCAGAACACAGTTTTCTCTAAAGCACCAAGGATGCTGCTTGCCCCTGTGACAGGAGGGGCCCGTGCCCGGGCAGCACTGCGGCCTTGCGGTTTGGAGCTCCTGTGATGTCGCTGCTCCCCTCTGACTCTGGGGCCCCACCAGCCTCCCAAGGCCTCTGCCCTCCCTAACTCTCAGCAGGTGTGTGATCACTGGTGCTTCCTGGTACCAGCCAGGACAGCCTGGCATCGTCTACCTGCTCCTCTCACTGGATCTTGACCCTACTAAGGGATCCCATCCTCAGAGTTCCCTAGAGGTGCCGGTCTCTGGGTGTGTTGGTCATGGGAATTTCTAAAGTCCCCTGCCCTCTTCTTCACCCCGTTGGAGTGTCCCCAGACTTCCTTGGGGACTGATGAGCACACACTGGTCTCTCTGTTTCAATAGCTCTTCTGGACTTCCCCGGTGGCTCAGACAGTAAAGCGTCTGCCTGCAATGTGGGAGACCCGAGTTCAATCCCTGGGCCGGGAAGATCTCCTGGAGAAGGAAATGGCACCCCACTCCAGTATTCTTGCCTGGAAAATCCCATGGACAGAGGAGCCTGGTAGGCTACAGTCCACGGGGTCACAAGAGTCAGACACGACTGAGCGACTTCACTTCACTTCACTTCACTTCACTTCTGTATAATTTAGAGCCGACAGATTTTGTGTCTTCTAAGTTTCACGATGTTGGGTGGTTGGTTCCCCCTGCATCATCCTTGCTGCTCTGTGAGGTGAGACAAGCGAGTGGGTTCTGTGAGACGCCTCCCCTGTGTTTCTAGGGCGAATGTGCCATGTGTCCAGGGAGACGTCTCTGGTGATGTGTGGAGCACCCGTGTCAAGGGTCGGGGGAGTCTCCACACCCCCCATGCTGGCGGGAGGATGCTTACGGATGCTGTCCTAGTGCATGAGCCCCAGGAGAGGCTGGGAGGCTCCATCCCTCCCTCCGGGCCATGAGAGGGATCTGTGGGGAGACGGTGGAGCGGGGGCCCTGTGGGCAGGCGGGTCTGGCCCGTTTTCTGATCAGGTTGACCTGCATGTGTACCTGCCCCGTGCGCTCAGGTCTCCTCAGGGCTGAGATTCTGAAACTTGCCACCGAATCTTCATCAGTCATGTTACTGAGTCACGTCTGCCCTACCTGCGTCCAGACACTGTCCTGACTCTTGCTTCCTGCTCCTACCATTTCACAAAATCCATTAACTTTGTGACTCTGACTTTTTTTTTTTTCCCAAGAACCATCTCCCCAAGTACTCATAATACAAATATCTACTTTTGTATAATCTGAAAGGGACTCAGATTTTCCCCTTGGCTGGGTAAGCAGGTACACTGTAATTTTCTTACAGACGACAGAGAATCGGGCTCATGTGATGCTCTAGTTCCCATGGGTTGTGTGCAGCAGCTCACACACCATTCAGGCTGGTGATGAGGCACACTGCAGTCTGAATGTCAGAGTCACCCCGCTAGGGGTGTCAGGACCCCTCCCGCTCTCGATTTCTGTCTGAACCCACGAGCAGACTCATTTTCAGCCTGTGGTTCCCAGGGTGTTGTTCAGCAGGGCTCAGAACATTGTCCTCGTAACACGGCTCATTAGGAGGGAACATTTCCATCTTCTCTGTGCTATTCATTTGGAGGTGTTTATCTGTATAGTTTTTGTGTTAGATTCATCAAGATTCAAACTGTGTTGTGAATAAAACTGAGGGAGGCAGGATGCACAGGAGAAACATGAAAAGATTTCTTCCTTTTTTGCAGCATAAAGAGGTAATTATATAAAATTTAAAGTAAGATTTTTATCCATTGTCATTGGCCCAACTTCACAACATGGTACCCCTAGTAACAGGACAAGAAGGCCTACTACAAAGTGCGTATTCTGCAAAGTCCAATGTTTCTGATAAGATCAAGATAACTTTATTTTTTCCAGAAGATTTTACTGATTTCTTTAACTTAGCTATTCCCATTACATTAGTTTTATTTCCGTTTATGTTCAGAATTATAGACAGCCTCCACATCATGTCACAGTGCATGTTATAAGGGGCCCTGAGAAGAATGAATGTTCATTTCTCCTGAACCCTAATGTTGTCCCAGATCCTAAATAAGATAAACCAGAGAAAGTTTACAGGAAACCTAAATATCTGTCATAGCAAGAGTTGTCATCTGTATGCTATAACATGTTGACCTTTTAGATAATAAATATTTTACTTATAAAGTATTTTTAAAGTTGTTGGAAATATGAATTAATACTATTTACATCATAAGATACACATTTTGTATTAAAGTGAAAGTCACTCATTCATGTCCAATTCTTTGCTACCCCTTGGACTATCCAGGCCAGAATACTGAAGCCTTTCCCTTCTCCAGGGGATCTTCCCAATCCAGGGATTGAACCCAGGTCTCCAGCATTGCAGGTGAATTCTTAACCAACTGAGCCACAAAGGAAGCCCTTTTTGTATTAAAAGATGTAATTAATATGTACCAGTAATTTGAGATGAAAGGTAAAGCTTAAATGGTGATTCATAATAATAAAATACTTTTTTGTAACCTTGAAGTCATACTGAAATGTGACATAGCTCTAAAATAGGGACCACCTACTTCTATGCTCACATGGAATTGAAAGTGGAAGTATTAGTCGCTCAGTTGTATCCAGCTCTCTGTGACCCCATGGACTGTAGCATGCCAGGCTCCTCTGTCTATGGAATTGTCCAAGCAAGAATTCTCCAACGGTTTCCATGCCCTTCTCCAGGGAATCTTCCTCACCTAGGGATGGAACCTGAGTCTCCCGCCTTGCAGGTGGATTCTTTACCATCTGAGCCACCAGGGAAGTCCCACATGGCATTAACTGACCTTATAATCTGGTGTTTCTGGAAGGGACCTAAGAGGTCCTGTAGTACAAGATTCCAGCTGATATAGGAATGCCTTTCCCCCGGGTTCCTGGGAACTTACACTTTCTGGGATAGAGCATTTCCAGTGACAGAGGCATCACCACCTTCAAAGGCAGCATGTTCTGGGTGACTGTAAGGTTTAGACAGTCATTCATGTACTCACCCAAAACATGTCCTCCTGTGGCTTCCAGCATCTTTCCTTGGCACGGCACCCTCACGCCATTGGGTTCCTGGCCCACTCCCCATGGCTCACACCTCAAGCATTGAGATGGGATGATGGGATCTCCCCACTAGGCTTGGGTCCCCTTTCTAAACCACACTTGCTGCCTCCCCAGTTGTTCCTTGTGTGACTCACTTTTCAGTCACCTTCTACCACGCTCTAACACATGCTCGTTTTCAGATTCTTTTCCCTTATAGGTTATTATAAAATACTGGACAGAGTTCCCTGTGCTATACAGTAGGTCCTTGTTGGTTATCCATTTTGTATATCACAGTGTGTAAATGTTAATCACAGCCTCCTAATTAATCCCCCCCACTTTCCCTTTCAGTAACCTTAAGTTTGTTTTGTAGGTCTGTGGATCTATGTCTTTTTGCAAATAAGTTCATTTGTATGTTTTTTTTTCTTTCAGATTCCACATGTAAGTGATATATGGCATTTCTCTCTCTCTGTCTGGCTTGCATCGGTCAGTATGATAGTCTCTAGGCTTCTCCATGCTGCTTCTAATGGCGTTCTTTCATCATTTGGTGGGTGAACAGTATCCACTGCACACGTGTACCACATCCTATCATCCGTTCCTCTGTCGATGGGCCTTCAGCCTGTCTCCACGTCTTGGCCATTGTGAATAGTGCTGCAATGAACACTGGTGCACACGCTTCCTTTCTAATTGGAGTTTTGTCCCGGAAGTGGGTTTGCTGGGTCACACGGCAGCTCAAGTTTAGTTTTGTAAGGAACCTCCATAACTTTCTCCACGGCGCTGCACCAACTGTCATTCCGACCAACAGCATAGGAGGGCTCCTTTTTCTCTGTGCCCCCTGCAGCATTCCTTGCTTGTGCCCCCTGCAGCATTCCTTGCTTGTAGACTCTTTGGTCATGGCTGTTCTGGCAGGACTGAGAGGATACCTCACTCTAGTTTGATTTGCATGTGAGTCTGTTTTGAAAGTGGATTTCTTAGGTTGCCACTGATGCTCGTGCTTCTAAAAGCCCCTGTGAGCGCTAACGGGGGATGTCACCCACCTGTGCTCTGGTACGCAAAGAGCACCTCACAGATGTTGGCCTGTCCAATATATGCCTCAAGGTCTGTAATGGCTGCGTGTTACTCCCATTTTACAGGTCAAGCCATAAATGATGTGAAAGACATTGAGAGTTCCTCCATATCACACTAAGAGTGGATGAAACCAGAACATCCAAGTGA
The DNA here is from genome assembly GCF_000754665.1 of Bison bison bison. Classification (NCBI taxonomy): domain Eukaryota; kingdom Metazoa; phylum Chordata; class Mammalia; order Artiodactyla; family Bovidae; genus Bison; species Bison bison. The sequence continues at coordinate 5,281,148 of NW_011494925.1, forward strand.
AAAGTGAAAATACATTTGCCCCAATATCTGGAAACAACCCAGTTTACAGACTAGCACCATGTGGATTGTTCTAAAACCAATTATCCACATTTGAAGTTAAGAAAGATGCCCTGATCCCTGTCTTGATGAGCAAAGCCTCAATTATAATGATGGCCGAGAAACCTATTTATCATTGTTTAAATACCAGTTTAAATAGTGATAGTGACGTGAGAATAAATTCATTAAGGGGTGCCTGAAGGATCTGTTTGACAACTGATTTCATTAACCTGCTGTCTCCATAGGTACTTCTACCATCAAGATGAAGAGGCTAGCCGTCCCACCCCTGCTCAAAGGGCAATGGGAGAAAACTAGGGTGGGTCCAGCAAATGGAAACTGTTTAGGGATGTCTATTCCCTTGGGATATTCACAGGAGGTTAAAGCATTTATGTTAATAGTTGAGTTCATGAATAATTGGTCTTCACGCAGAGTTCACTGTGGGCACAGTTTTAATGAGGATAGAGTGTGGCGTCTTGAAGACAGTTACCGCCTTCCTTGCCTTTTCCCCGCTCTGGTGCCCCCATGTCCACGAGGCAGGGCCCCCATGAGGCCCGTGGCTGGCGGTGCCCCTCCAAGGCTCCTCTCCCTGCTGATGTGAAAATGGGCTTCATCAGTCTAGGCCCTGGAGCTTGCGTCTACAGGCAGATGTCAGACTGTAGGGGGGCACCTTCAGCCACAGAGAGATTCCCGCAGTGGGCTGTGGCTGGTTCAGCACCCCGCGTGGTGGCCTGGCTTTCTGGGCCCCAAGTCCTAACGACCTGCCAACGTGAAGTGACTGTTGTCTGTATAGTTCAAACTGGCTGTTCGTGGTGCGTCCACAACTAGGGTGGGAATCAGCACATGAGAGTGAGCCTGACTTGTTTTTCAGATTTTCATTCTGGGATTAACAGAAAACTGATGTTTGCTTTCAATATCTCATTATTTTCCTCAGGTGCACATATACTTTGAAACACAGGATTCTTTTTTGAGATTTCTCATTTTTTTGCCTTTTAATTAATTACTTTTTAATTGAAGGGCATTTGATTTACAGTGTTGTATTCATTTCTGCTGTACAACAAAGTGATTCAGTTATATACATATAATGGTGGTGGTTTAGTTGCTAAGTTGTGTCTGACTCTTTGCAACCCCATGGACTGAAGCCCGCCAGGCTCCACTGGCCATGGGATTTCCCAGGCAGGAATAATGGAGCAGGTAGTTGCCACCACCTCCTCCAGGGGATCTTCCCAACCCAGGGGTTGAACCCAGGGGTTGAACCCAGGTCTCCTGCATTGCAGGCAATCTCCTGCATTGCAGGCGGATTCTTTACCCACTGAGCCACCAAGGAAATCAGTTACAAAAGTATACAGACACATATCCCTTTTTATATTCTTTCATTACATTTTACCACAGAATATTGAATATAGTCCCTGTTCTAAACAGTAGGACCTTGTCGCTTATCCCTCCTGAATACACTGTTCTGCATCTGCCAACCCCAACCTCCCAATCCACCTCCTCCCCACTGGGCAACCTCAGGGCGATTCTCTGAGTCATTGTTTCATAGACAGGCTCACTTGGATTCTGATGTGTCTTTGCAGACCTCATGCATGAATGGAGGCCTAAGTGGGAACAGCAGGTGGAGGTTTGCCCTGGGAAGACTCCCTCATCAACCTGAAAGGGTCCCTTCTCCTCAGGCTTCCGGCACCCCAGGAAACTCCTCGTCTGGATGGAGTTGAGTAGCTGATCCTTTGTAACACCTCTAATCCTGTATAAAGAGCAGTAAAGCATGTGTTTATCGGCCATGGCTGACCCCATCTCCTGACCTTTGTCAGAAAATCATCTTCAATTCCCATGGAGGTTCTCAGTACCTCTGAACACCAAGTGCTGATTACACAGACCCAGTGGATCAGATTTGAAAGTGATTTTGCTAACATTCTGGTGTCATTGTTCCCTGGTCCTATAAATTCTTAGAGCTGTTCAGCTGGCTGACCTATGAAATGAAGAGACTGAAGTTAAATTCTTGAATATCCATTCCATTTAATATATGTAATGGAGCCTGTTTTGAAAGCCTTACATTGAAAACTTATACAAGAACAGAAAAGGGAGTCTTTTACCCAAGAATCTTAAGATTTATTTAGTGAAATAAAGCATAGATTTCTAGGGGCTTCCCAGGTGGCACAGTGGTAAACACACGGGTTTGATCCCTGGGTTGGAAGATCCCTGGAGAAGGGAATGGCAATCCACTACACTATTCTTGCCCGGAGAATCACATGGACATAGGAGCCTGGCAGGCTATAGTCCATAGGGTTGCAAGAGTCAGACGTGACTGAACATGCACGCATAGACACATAAGGCATAAACTTATGAAAAAATGCTCCTCAAGATGATCATTTTACATTGATGCTTCAGGGGCTTTAGATCCAGGCCAACTCAGCTCAGCCATGACTCTGGATAAACCCAGCCCTCCAGAGGTCTGGGCATGAATTGTCCCAACCCCGGTTCTCCCGGTTTCCAGCAAAAGGGTTTCAGTTTGCCCAGCTCTTGGTGCTAGGGAGGGAGTGGAGACTGACAAGCTTTTCACTTGTCAGAGCTTCAGAATTCTTTTTCAAGTTTTGTTTAGGTTTTGCTTTTAGGGTTATACAAGCCGCATAAAAGGAGAAGGCAGTGGCACCCCACTCCAGTACTCTTGCCTGGAAAATCCCATGGATTGGAGGAGCTGGGTAGACTGCAGTCCATGGGGTCGCTAAGAGTCGGACACGACTGAGTGACTTCACTTTCACTTTTCACTTTCATGCATTGGAGAAGGAAATGGCAACCCCACTCCAGTGTTCTTGCCTGGAGAATCCTAGGGATGGTGGAGCCTGGTGGGTTGCCGTCTATGGGGTCGCGCAGAGTCAGACACGACTGAAGCGACTTAGCTAGCTAGCCACATAAAAGAAATGAAAAACATTCCCAATTTTTCCAAGAGATAAATCCAATTTTGCCTTTGAAGTTGATTGTTAAACTTGAAGTCTTGAGGTTATGACCTTAGAAATAATAACACAAGCTTTGGCTATTTGTTGTAATAATGTTCTGATTTGATGATACAAGCTCTAAAATAATCCTACGGTAGATTTAATTGACGTTTTTATCTCAGTCTACTGTGGATCTTATTTTGTGTTCTAAGTATTCTAAGTATATTTTTCTGATAAACTAAAATTTTAAAATATTTGGGCCTAAATTTTAAATTGGATTACCAAACAGACCGTAGGAAAAAAATCCAAGGTCATTTTGATAATTGATGCAGAGGAATGAAGCTTAACTTCCTGGAAGAGCATTTTTCTGTTCATTTCATTTCCATTCAATTCAATTAAAAAATATCCTAATCTCTACCCTTGAATTATTAATTGAGTCTTTTTTCATGTATCTACTATGTACCAAGCCCTGGAGATAACATACATAATTAATATTGTTTCCCTGATCTAAATGAAGGGTAAATAGTAAGAGAGAGACAGAATGTGAATTAAATTTAAAGCAATCTGGTAGATGTTGTAACTTAAGCACAGGCTTATCTGAAGAGAAGTCAAGACAGATTTTAGATGGCAACTCAATATTGAGCAGTCAGGAACAGCATCCTCACAGTGATTTTTCTGGGTGTGACTCATAAAGGGATTTTTGTCTAAGAAGGGTAAGGAAATCAGAAACAGAAAATACAATCTCTGCAGGTCAGCATGAAACAGCATGATAAATGCAGGTGTGTGGGTATCACGATGAGGCTGAAGCTGGGGCTCATAGCACCATTGTGGGGGAAGAGACTGAATGAGTAAAACAGGGATCATATTGTGAAAGGACTTCTGTGTCCCTACAAATAATCTGAGTTCTGTCTCCTACACAACAGGAAATCACTGATGTGCTTTCAATCAGAATAACCGAATCAGACTTGGATGTTAGAGAGATTCTGCCTACAGTGGTGGCAATGGTGGATAGTTCAATTGGGGGGAGTGCATTTGGGGGACGCTGAAGGCATGACTGTGCTATGAAGCAAACATATGTGAGCAGATTTACAGCCTTCACGAACAGCTCTAATGAGTCAACAAATAATTGGACCACTAAGCAGTAGCTCAGGAGGGAGGAGAAGGGGGCGACAGAGGATGAGATGGTTGGATGGCATCACCGACTCAATGGACATGAGTTTGGGTAAACTCCAGGAGTTGGTGATGGACAGGGAGGCCTGATGTGCTGCAGTCCACGGGGTCACAAAGAGTCAGACACGACTGAGTGACTGAACTAAACTGAACTGAACTGATATTGTTACTTAGAAAAGCTAATAAGGGAAGATGATCAGTAATTTTTTTCTGTGTGTAAATAAGAAAGTGAGTAAGAAAAGTCACACATACATTTCCTTGTTTTTATAAGAAAGGACACAGAAAGGACACAGCGAGAGGAAATGAGATTGGTTTCCTACAGGAGGCAGTGAAGAGAGGCGTGAGGGATGAAACAGATCTCTGATTATTCCCATGAGGGCTCTGACTTTTAGAACAACTTCGTGTTTCCACAAAATAAGTAAAATCAACAAGTATGGAAGAAGAAGAAGATAATCCAAAATACAGCAAAATGAAATGAATAAGGTTTATGCTTTTCAAATAAAAAACTTAAACATACTGAAGGGTGAGGCAGAAGAATGAATTAGCAACTCCAGAACAACCTGTTTCTTTGGACAGCTATTTTGACTCTTTAAACACAGGGAAGTGACTTGGCAATTATGAAACTACTTTGTGTGTTTTTTAGGTGTGAGAAAATAAGTAAATAGAGATCTTATGGATAGTGTGAAGTTTTTCCCTGCTGAAGAAAAGAGTTACAAATAAAGAAAAGGGCAAAGCCGGAAGTAGCCCTGTGGTGTTGGGAAGAGAGGTAGAGATGCAGAAAGAGAGAGAGAGAAAGGGATGGATAGATATGAAAACAGGTGTAGATGTATGCATCTGTCTGCATTTATTTATACATATCTCCTGTGTCTACCATATGAGTCACATATAGCACCCAGTTCTCATTTGTAAATGCAATTATTCAATGAAAATAAGCAGGGCTCCTTGGAGATGTAGCTGGTACCAATCCGGGGGTAAGGGAAGTGTGAGAAGAGCTGTACCACCTGTAAGGAAGTAATGGAAGTAAGGAAGTAAATGATGCAGGAGCCTGCAGCCAGGCTCCCACTGGCCCTATTTAGGACAATTTGATTGAGAAAACAAATGACAGTAATAGGTTATATGACCTGTTGACTAAAATAAGCAATCACAAAGGCATATTGATAAAATAAATGAATAAATAACAGAGAAAGAGAGGTGTATTCTTATAGGAGGAATCCAACTATAAAAAGTAGAAAGTAGATGAAATTACCATATCATTATTGGCAACTACCATAGTAAAATTGAGGGCTTCCCAGGTGGTGCTGTGGTAAAGAATCCACCTGCAATGCAGAAGACAGAGGAGACACAGGTGTGATCCCTGGGTAGGAACGATCCTCTGGAGAAGGACATGGCAACCCACTCCAACATTCTTGCCTGGGAAATCCCATGGACAGAGGAGCCTGGTGGGCTACAGTTCATTGGGTTTCAAAGAGTTGGACATGACTGAGCACACACACACAGGGAAATCTATGCCTTCACTCTGACCTGCAGTAAACATTTGTCATGTAGTAAGATTGTCTTCGGAGAAGGCAATGGCACCCCACTCCAGTACTCTTGCCTGGAAAATTTCATGGACAGAGGAGCCTAGTAGGCTGCAGTCCATGGGGTCGCAAAGAGTTGGACACGACTGAGTGACTTCCCTTTCACTTTTCACTTTCATGCATTGGAGAAGGAAATGGCAACCCACTCCAGTGTTCTTGCCTGGAGAATCCCAGGGACAGAGGAGCCTAGTGGGATGCCATCTATGGGGTTGCACAGAGTCGGACACGATTGAAGCGACTTAGCAGCAGCAGCAGCAAGATTGTCTTAGGCAAGATCCATTGCTGCTGCTGCTAAGTCGCTTCAGTCGTGTCTGACTCTGTGCAACCTCATAGACGGCAGCCCACCAGGCTTCCCCGTCCCTGGGATTCTCCAGGCAAGAACACTGGAGTGGGTTGCCATTTCCTTCTCCAGTGCATGAAAGTGAAAGTGAAGTCACTCAGTCGTGTCCAACTCTAGGGACCCCATGGACTGCAGCCTACCAGGCTTCTCCGTCCATGGGATTTTCCAGGCAAAAGTACTGGAGTGGGGTGCCATTGCCTTCTCTGAGGCAAGATCCATTAGGTGCTGTCAAAGCTACTATGCAAGAACAGGGAGAAAAAAAACACAATTTATCTCTAGAGTCACAAAGTATTTTCTGGTGAGAACACAGTAATCACCAAGGATAAAGAGCAATATTGTACAGATATTATCTAGGTCAAGTGTCCATGTGATCAAATTGACTTCACTACTAATTAGCTGGGTTGAGCCCGTGTGCCTTTAGAGGCAATGCACTGAAAGACCACAAATATTTGTTCCAAAAATGGAAAACCCAAATCCAACCAAGAGAAAGCAGGCAATGAACCCAATGGAAGGGCTTTCCCCAATAACTGGGCTGCATTCTTTGAAGTATCTGGGTCCTAAAACTAAAAAAAAAAAAAAAAAAAA
>NW_011494925.1:5288065-5288685 GCF_000754665.1 Bison bison bison
AAAAAAAAAAGATGGAAAAATTGTTCTAGATGGTAGGGGATAAAAAAGACCCAGGAATGAAGACACCTGGACTCTTTTACACAAAAATGGCAAAAGTTAAATTTTTTATGCTATATAAGAGGCCCTTCCAACGACACAAGAGAAGACTCTACACACGGACATTACCAGATGGTCAACACTGAAATCAGATTGATTATATTCTTTGTAGCCAAAGATGGAGAAGCTCTATACAATCAGCAAAAACAAGACCAGGAGCTGACTGTGGCTCAGATCATGAACTCCTTATTGCCAAATTCAGACTTAAATTGAAGAAAGTAGGGAAAACCACTAGATTATTCAGGTATGACCTAAATCAAATCCCTTATGATTATACAGTGGAAGTGAGAAATAGATTTAAGGGACTAGATCCGATAGACAGAATGCCTGATGAACTATGGAATGAGGTTCGTGACATTGTACAGGAGACAGGGATCAAGACCATCTCCATGGAAGAGAAATGCAAAAAAGCAAAATGGCTGTCTGGGGAGGCCTTACAAATAGCTGTGAAAAGAAGAGAAGCGAAAAGCAAAGGAGAAAAGGAAAGCTATAAGCATCTGAATGCAGAGTTCCAAAGGATAGCA
>NW_011494925.1:5288785-5288891 GCF_000754665.1 Bison bison bison
GATCAATGCAAAGAAATAGAGGAAAACAACAGAATGGGAAAGACTAGAGATCTCTTCAAGAAAATTAGAGATACCAAGGGAACACTTCATGCAAAGATGGGCTTGA
>NW_011494925.1:5288991-5289891 GCF_000754665.1 Bison bison bison
TGCAAAGATGGGCTTGATAAAGGACAGAAATGGTATGGACCTAAAAGAAGCAGAAGATATTAAGAAGAGGTGGCAAGAATACGCAGAAAAACTGTACAAAAAGAGCTTCACGACCCAGATAATCACGATGGTGTGATCACTCACCTAGAGCCAGATATCCTGGAATGTGAAGTCAAGTGGGCCTTAGAAAGCATCACTATGAACAAAGCTAGCAGAGGTGATGGAATTCCAGTTGAGCTATTTCAAATCCTGAAAGATGATGCTGTGAAAGTGCTGCACTCAATATGCCAGCAAATTTGGAAAACTTAGAAGTGGCCACAGGACTGGAAAAGGTCAGTTTTCATTCCAATTCCAAAGAAAGGCAATGCCAAAGAATGCTCAAACTACCGCATAATTGCACTCATCTCACATGCTAGTAAAGTAATGCTCAAAATTCTCCAAGCCAGGCTTCAGCAGTATGTGAACCGTGAACTTCCAGATGTTCAAGCTGGTTTTGGAAAAGGCAGAAGAACCAGAGATCAAATTGCCAACATCTGCTGGATCATCAAAAAAGCAAGAGAGTTCCAGAAAAACATCTATTTCTGGTTTCTTGACTATGCCAAAGCCTTTGACTGTGTGGACCACAATAAACTGTGGAAAATTCTGAAAGAGATGGGACTACTAGACCACCTGACCTGCCTCTTGAGAAACCTATATGCAGGTCAGGACACAACAGTTAGAACTGGACATGGAACAACAGACTGGTTCCAAATAGGAAAAGGAATACGTCAAGGCTGTATATTTCATGGGGTCGCAAAGAGTCGGACACGACTGAGCGACTGATCTGATCTGAAGGCTGTATATTGTCACCCTGCTTATTTAACTTCTATGCAGAGTACATCATAAGAAACGCTGGGCTGG
>NW_011494925.1:5289991-5291802 GCF_000754665.1 Bison bison bison
GAGTGAACTCCGGGAGTTGGTGATGGACAGGAGGCCTGGTGTGCTGTGATTCATGGGGTCGCAAAGAGTCGGATATGACTCAACGACTGAACTGAATTGAAGAGGCCCTTGTTATGATCCTGTGATAAACCATAATGGGAAAGAATATTGAAAAAGAATGTATATGTATGTAAAGCTGAATCACTTTGCTGTACAGCAGAAATGTACACAACATTGCACAATATGTCATGATGCCAGTATCTTCTGCATCTCCTCTATATTTCTAATTATTTTATGCACCTTCATTTGCTGGTTCCTCTGTGTGAATGCCCCTAAATATGATATTGCCCAGGGCCATCTTCTGTGCTATTTTTCCTTCTACATACTCTCTTTGAGTGATAGCAGTCAATACAATCTCTATGTTGATTGTATCTATGGCAGAGATGGACCTCCTGGACTCTGGATTTGCATCTGAAAATAGGCTGCTTGGCATGTTCCAACAAGACTGGGGTGAAGACATGCCCTTCCATCAGTCCAGACAGCAGCATGTGTCGTCTGTCCTCCTCTGAAGGCTCCATGTCCTTCGTCTTAATAGTTCATGTCATTAGGCCTTCTTTAAATGTATGTTAATGTCATCACCTGCATTTGTAATTTTAATCAGCACAGGTTTCTGCATTTCAGTAGCTATTGTTTAATCATATTTTATTGAGTTCAATTTTCTTGGTATAAACAAAGCATTGTCCCAAAAACTTTTAGTTGGACGTGTAGTTTTCATTGATTTTTCAAAACACAGAGATCACTGTTGATCCACCAAAAAGTACCTGGTAACTCTAAACTGAACACCTTTCATTCTAAAGAAGACTAATCAGAATTAAAGATGATACTGAGAAGACAGATAGGTGTATGGGAGCCCAGATAAGCTAATTTGACCTCATTATATGATACAAAACTCCTGCAAAATCTTCAAAATTCTATTAAAGATGTAGATGTTTGACATAATGTAAAAAATAATCTTTATTTGGTTGTATAAATATCTATATTCAAGCACTTACTATGTTTGTGCTTCATCTTTAAGATCATATTTTAAATTATTTTTCTTCTGTCTTGCCTCTGATTTAATTCCCCTCTCTGCTTCCAAGCATCATGTGTTTTCAATGAGAGTTGATACCGTGGGAGTCAAAACTGGTTTTCCATCACTGTGTTATAATCACATCTCTGAAACAGACAGAGAGAGCTTTGCCAAAAAATGGAGAAAGTAGGAAACTGTGGACACGCATAATAAGAATAAAGCTCAGTGACAAATATGAGAATTTAAAGTATAACTTCTTTCTTTAAAAAATGGCATTTTTCTTTGTTGTGCAGAAGCTTTTAAGTTTAATTAGGTCCCATTTGTTTATTTTTGCTTTTATTTCCAATATTCTGGGAGGTGGGTCATAGAGGATCCTGCTGTGATGTATGTCGGAGAGTGTTTTGCCTATGTTCTCCTCTAGGAGTTTTATAGTTTCTGGTCTTACATTGAGATCTTTAATCCATTTTGAGTTTATTTTTGTGTATGGTGTTAGAAAGTGTTCTAGTTTCATTCTTTTACAAGTGGTTGAGCAGTTTTCCCAGCACCACTTGTTAAAGAGATTGTCTTTAATCCATTGTATATTCTTGCCTCCTTTGTCAAAGATAAGGTGTTCATATGTGCGTGGATTTATCTCTGGGCTTTCCATTTTGTTCCATGGATCAAAGGCAGCCTTCAGAATGGGAGAAAATAATAGCAAATGAAGCAACTGACAAACAACTAATTTCAAAAATATACAAGCAACTCCTACAGCTCAACTCCAGAA
>NW_011494925.1:5291902-5292173 GCF_000754665.1 Bison bison bison
TTTTTGGTCTCTAAAATCACTGCAGATGGTGATTGCAGCCATGAAATTAAAAGACGCTTACTCCTTGGAAGGAAAGTTATGGCCAACCTAGATAGCATATTCAAAAGCAGAGACCTTGCCAACAAGGGTCCATGTAGTCAAGGCTATGGTTTCTCCAGTGGTCATGTATGGATGTGAGAGTTGGACTGTGAAGAAAGCTGAACGCAGAAGAATTGATGCATTTGAACTGTGGTGTTGGAGAAGACTCTTGAGAGTCCCTTGGACTGCAAGG
>NW_011494925.1:5292328-5299384 GCF_000754665.1 Bison bison bison
AGAATATTGGAAATAAAAGCAAAAATAAACAAATGGGACCTAATTAAACTTAAAAGCTTCTGTACATCAAAGGAAACTATTAGCAAGGTGAAAATGCATCTCTTCAGAATGGGAGAAAATAATAGCAAATGAAGCAACTGACAAACAACTAATTTCAAAAATATACAAGCAACTCCTACAGCTCAACTCCAGAAAAATAAATGACCCAATCAAAAAATGGGCCAAAGAACTAAATAGACATTTCTCCAAAGAAGACATACAGATGGCTAACAAACATATGAAAAGATGCTCAACATCACTCATTATCAGAGAAATGCAAATCAAAACCACTATGAGGTACCATTTCACGCCAGTCAGAATGGCTGCAATCCAAAAATCTACAAGCAATAAATGCTGGAGAGGGTGTGGAGAAAAGGGAACCCTCTTACACTGTTGGTGGGAATGCAAACTAGTACAGCCACTATGGAGAACAGTGTGGAGATTCCTTAAAAAACTGGAAATAGAAATGCCTTATGATCCAGCAATCCCACTGCTGGGCATACACACTGAGGAAACCAGAAGGGAAAGAGACACGTGTACCCCAATGTTCATCACAGCACTGTTTATAATAGCCAGGACATGGAAGCAACCTAGATGCCTATCAGCAGATGAATGGATAAGAAAGCTGTGGTACATATACACAATGGAGTATTACTCAGCCATTAAAAAGAATACATTTGAATCAGTTCTAATGAGATGGATGAAACTGGAACCTATTATACAGAGTGAAGTAAGCCAGAAAGAAAAACACCAATACAGTATACTAATGCATATATATGGAATTTAGAAAGATGGTAACAATAACCCTGTGTACGAGACAGCAAAAGAGACACTGATGTATAGATCAGTCTTATGGACTCTGTGGGAGAGGGAGAGGGTGGGGAGATTTGGGAGAATGGCATTGAAACATGTATAATATCATGTATGAAACGAGTCGCCAGTCCAGGTTCGATGCACGATACTGGATGCTTGGGGCTGGTGCACTGGGACGACCCAGAGGGAGGGTGTGGGGAGGGAGGAGGGAGGAGGGTTCAGGATGGGGAACACAGGTATACCTGTGGCGGATTAATTTTGGTATTTGGCAAAACTAATACAATATTGTAAAGTTTAAAAATAAAATAAAATTTAAAAAAAATGGCATTTTTACCTTAAATGTTAATTTTCAAACATCATTACAAAATCATGGTTGAGTTGCTTCATGAAAATCCTCAGCTGAAATAAAGTGTAATAAAACTCATTGATTCTAATCTTAAACCTCGAAATAATCAATATTTAAGCAAACACAGTAATTTTGAAGTGCCAAATTGACTTGACAATAACACGCATATAGCCTGAACCACACTAGAGATATTTTCTATCCTGATTGTAAGTCAGCAACTTGGGAGCTAGCATCTTTGTAATTCATTTTCTGTCATTTGAAAGCAAATCCTTTTGCTTGATGGATTTATCCGAATTCACAGTGAAAAGTGCACCCTTATTCATTTGTACCCCTGGCTTTCCCTCAGAACGTGAAATTAGTATGGATTTCCTGTTTCCTCTCAGTTGGTGCCCCATGGGGGCTGGATGAGTCAGTGTCGGCTGACCCTTTAGTCCCGGCCACCTCAAATGATGATTGGAGGGAGCTGGGAAGGACACACAGCTGCTCCCCCATCCTGGCACTAATCCCCACTGTTTTACATGAGCTGGGACTGGAGCAATAATGCCCTCTTGGAAAAATTAGTTCAGAGCAGCCAAAATGGAGAGTGTAGCACAAAACCACGGTTTTCACTGCAAACAGCATGGCCTCTGCAAGCAGAGGGAAATGGATTTGTGAGTTCATTTCACTGCTCATTTTCTGTGTAACCTGGAAGACATTCAACTTCTGTTCTCTTGAACACCCTGACCCATCAAATGCAACTAGCAAACACTGTCCTTTTCAGGCCATTTTGAGGATCATTAATAATGTGCACAGGGCATCTGGTTAATGGAAAGTGTGCTGTATAGTCACAAACATACAAAGTGCTAAATATGTTCTAAATGCGTGACCATCTCCCTCTATCCTGAAAGGGACATGAGCTCTTATTAGATGGGTAATATAACACTGCAGATGGTGACTGCAGCCATGAAATTAAAAGACGCTTACTCCTTGGGAGAAAAGTTATGACCAACCTAGACAGCATATTAAGAAGTAGAGACATTACTCTGCCAACAAAGGTCCATCTAGTCAAAGCTATGGTTTTTCCAGTAGTCATGTATGGATGTGAGAGTTGGACTATAAAGAAAGCTGAGCACCTTTAGCAGAACTGATGCTTTTGAACTGTGGTGTTGGGGATGATGCTTGAGAGTCCCTTGGACTGCAAGGAGATCCAACCAGTCCATCTTAAAGGAAATCAGTCCTGAATATTCATTCGAAGGACGGATGCTGAAGCTGAAACTCCAGTACTTTGGCCACCTGATGGGAAGAGCTAACTCACTGGAAAAGACCTTGATGCTGGGAAAGATTGATGGCGAGAGGAGAAGAGGATGACAGAGGATGAGATGGTTGGATGGCATCACTGACTCAATGGATATGAGTTTGGGTAAACTCCAGGAGTTGGTGATGGACAGGGAGGCCTGGCATGCTGCGGTCTATGGGGTTGCAAAGAGTCGGACACGAGTGAGCGACTGAACTGAAATGAACTGAACTGAACTGAAGATGGGTAAGGAAGAACTTCGCTCTGGTATGGGATACAGGCATGATAGAGTTAGAAGGGAAAACATAGCATACCCACTGAAATTTGAATTTCAGAAAACAATGAGGACTATTTTTTTTTTTTTTAGTGTAGATACTTTTCCTGCTATATTTGGGATACACTTACACTGAAAATTATTCATTGCTTTTGAGATTCAAATTAAACTGGGTGTTCCATATCTTATCTGACAACTCTAGTGGAAGATCCTATTGAAAACTATTCTTTTTTTCTTGTTTTGGACTCTTCTGAGTTCTTATTCTTCGCTCAATAGTATCATGCTGTGTTTGGCAAGTTGTGAACAATGTACCAGAAAATATTTCTGGTTGCTTGAATATTTTTTCTCATTCATGAAGTAGGAATCATGATAATACTTACTGTCAGTTCAGTTCAGTCGATCAGTCATGTCCAACTCTTTGCCACCCCATGGACTGCAGCACGCCAGGCTTCCCTGTCCTTCGCCACCTCCCAGAGCTTGCTCAAGCGCATGTCCATTGAGTCGGTGATGCCATCCAACCATCTCATCCTCTGTCGCCCTCTTCTCCTCCTGCTTTCAATCTTTTCCCAGCATCAGGGTCTTTTCCAATGAATCAGTTCTTCACATCAGGTGGCCAAAGTGTTGGAGCTTCAGCTTCAGCATCAGTCCTTCCAATGAATATTCAGGACTGATTTCCTTTAGGATTGACTGATTGGATCTCCTTGCAGTTCAAGGGACTCTCAAGAGTCTTCTCTAACACTGTACAGGTTTGTATATTATTATGATTAAATAAGTCAATAAATCTAACTAACTTGAAAAAGTGCACAGTACATAATAATTGCTCAAAATATTAGTTATAACCACCTTTCATCTCTTTTAATATGTTCCCTTTTTTCACATTTTAAGATTCTTATAACTTGGAATTATCTTTCAACCAATCACAATTTACAGTCACTCTTGGCTGAAGGCAGCTGTGATGTGGGTACTGACACGGACTTGATATGAGCTGTTCACATTATCGTGGCTTCAACTGATTTATGTACACTTTCTGGGAAAAAAAATTGTTTCACTTCTTAGAAAGAGAAAATTCACAGGCTTAGCAGGAGATCTCAAAGAAACATGAAAAGAGAAGTTTTTCTCTTAAAAAGAAATTCTCCCGGGCTCTTTCTCTTAGAAAGAAAGAAATCAGACAGAGAAATTAGATCACTTACATGTGGAATCTAAAAAGTAAAATGTAAAAAAACTAGAGCAAAATAGTGGCGTCGGCTGAGAAGAGCCAAGTGCTGGAGTCCAGAGAGCTTCAGGACCCGGCCCTGGGGGCAGGGGTCCTTGTGGAGGAAGGGCAGCGAACATTGTTCACGCTCTTCACAAGCAAGAGTCCACCGTGCTGACGTGAGCCGTGTGACTGAACACGTTTGTGTTTGGAAAAGATGCCCTCCCTAGATGTACCGATAAGTGGAACACATTGAGTACGTGTGTCTACGTGTGGGGAGGAAGACCGATCATTATTAAGCCTCTGCTAAGGACCAGGTTGGCTCTTTTCAAGTCATTGCAGATGAGTCCTTAGACCCAGAAGGACTGGACAGCTTCCCAGCATTTAATCAGCTCCAAGAGCAAGTTATCTAATTCTGGAAGTCTGTGCTCCCTCTTCAGTTGCCAAAAGAAGTGAAAAAAGACATCACAGCATGTGACAGAGGTAACATCTTCTATTGTTTATGAGAAAAAGTAAGAACTGAGTGATAGATTTGATATGGGGATGGGATGAGGACTAATTACGAGCTAGTTTTACATCTTGATTTTTCTAAATTTATTCTTTTGTTTATAATTGGTGAATTCACTGTTTAAAATGTCCCCATTAATTAATAACAAAAATGTCTCAGGTATAAAAGATGGAGCTGGGCTGTGAAGGCAGTTCAGTCTTCAAAAATCCTTTGTCTTCCCAGGACACCCTACCCTCTGCAAACCTCCTGATGATCCTTCATATTCCTGCTCAGTCCAATACCCTTTTTTCTTTTTTCAAAATTAATTTTTATTGAGGTAGAGTTGCTTCACAATGTTGTGCTAGTTTCTACTGGATATCGAAGTATATCAGCTCTGTGTACATATATCCCCCCCTTTTGATGTGCTTCCCACTCTGGTGACCACAGAGCACGGAGCTAACCCGCATGTTCTCAGTAGTTACCTATACATCGGAGAAGGCAATGGCACCCCACTCCAGTACTCTTGCCTGGAAAATTTTATACAGAGTGATGTGTATATGTCAATCTCAACCTCCCAGTTCATTCCACTCTTCTTTCCCCTCTTAGGATCCATACGTTTGTTCTCTACATCTGTGTCTCCATTTCTGCTTTGCAAGTAAGATCATCTGAACCAAATCTTTTTTCTCCACCCTCCCCAAATTAAGAGCAAACTTTGTGTAGACTGACTGTTACTACCCTGTATTCTTGATCGGGGCTCTTGTTTCTCTCTACCTAGATCACTAGCCCAGAGTCCTTCATTTTCAACACCCAGTCACTTACTGATTCATATTGGATGGTTACTGATAGAAGTCCACCTTTTAATCAGTAAATTTTTATAGAACATTTATCACATAAAATGGGGAAGCCTAAGTAATATGAAAAGAGCGCTGTCTCGCTTCAGGGAAATTTGCCTCACAGGGGTTTAGTATTATACTAAGAAAATGCCATTCCCTGCCAGGATCTGCTTCTGAAACCACCTAACTATATATATAGAGAGAAGGTGCTTTGTCCAGCATGGTTAGATCTTATTGCATCATAACCAATGACTGTGTTTTGTGTACACTTTATTCAACCAAGATTCAGGTTTAAACTTCTGTTCAAGATGCTCCCCCCAGTTCCTTCCCTACTTCCTCTGCAAATTAAATCATGGGCCTCAGGTTAATGAACAGTTTTATGAAGCCAAAGTATATGTCTTTGACATCCTTTTAAAGTTGACATCCAATTAAAGTTGATGTGTTCATACCAAAAAAAGTGCATTATTAAGATGAGTGCCTTCCTTTGCTCTGAAGTACAACTTTTTATTAGAAAAAATGTAAATTATTTAAATGAGAGAAAAAAAGACCTTAATACTACAAATTTAAGCAATCAAGTGGGTCATTTCTTACCTGACATAAATATCTGTGAATTACAGTCAAATCAAACTCATTTAACTTATACTGTCTTGAAAAGAATTATATCTATTGCTTCCTTTCTCATAAATTATGAGTATCTTTTCTAATAAATGGTCAGCAGTGGGCCTGGTTCAAGTATCTGAGTTTCTCAAAATTAATGTCTTTGTTTATGAGCTATTTTTAGGACCACTTAAGTTTCAGCTCTAAAGATGAAAAATAATTAACTAAGAGTAATGTTGAGATGCTCCAAGACTGAAAAAATTAAGCAGTTGAGTTTTATTGCAATAATTTTTTTCATTTTTTGGTAATTAAGCTTTTTAAATAACCCTTCTGAAAATGTAAAAATGTTAGAGATACTTTTATCATTCTTCTTCCTTGAGGACAAAAGAATTTTTAAGGCACACATTTAAGCAGTTCAGTTCAGTTCAGTCATGTCTGACTCTTTGCAACCCCATGGACTGCAGCATGCCAGGCTTCCCTGTCCATCACCAACTCCTGGAGTTTACTCAAACTCATGTTCATTGAGTTGGTAATGCCATCCAACCATCTCACCCTCTGTCATCCCCTTCTTCTCTCACCTTCAATCTTTCTCAGCATCAGGGTCTTTTCCGATGAGTCAGTTCTTCACATCAGGTGGCCAAAATATTGGAGTTTCAGCTTCAGCATTTGTCCTTCCAATGAATATTCAGGACTGATTTCCTTTAGGATGGACTGGTTGGATGTGCTTGCAGTCCAAGGGACTCTCAAGAGTCTTCTCCAACACCACAGTTCAAAAGCATCAATTCTTTGGCACTCAGTTTTCTTTATGGTCCAACTCTCACATCCATACATGACTACTGGAAAAACCACAGCTTTGACTTTGCTGGCAAAGTAATGTCTACTTTTTAATATGCTGTCTAGGTTGGTCATAACTTTTCTTCCAAGGAGTAAGCATCTTTTAATTTCATGGCTGCAGTCACCATCTGCAGTGATTTTGGAGCCCAAGAGAATTAAATCTGTCACTGTTTCCATTGTTTCCCCATTTATTTGCCATGAAGGGATAGGACTGGATGCCATGATCTTAGTTTTCTGAATGTTGAGTTTTAAGTCAACTTTTTCACTCTCCTCTTTCACTTTCATCAAGAGGCTTTTTAGTTCTTCTTCACTTTCTGCCATAAAGGTGGTGCCATCTGCATATCTGAGGTTATTGATATTTCTCCTGG
>NW_011494925.1:5299484-5302730 GCF_000754665.1 Bison bison bison
AGCTTGTGCTTCATCCAGCCCAGCGTTTCTCATGATGTACTCTGCATATGAGTTAAATAAGCAGGGTGACAATATACAGCCTTGATTCTCCTTTTCTTATTTGGAACAAGTCTATTGTTCCATGTCCAGTTCTAACTGTTGCTTTTTGACCTGCATACAGATTTCTCAGGAGGCAGATCAAGCGGTCTGGTATTCCCATCTCTTGAAGAATTTCCCACAGTTTGTTGTGATCCACACAGTCAAAGGCTTTGGAATAGTCAATAAAGCAGAAATAGATGTTTTTCTGGAACTCTCTTGCTTTTTTTGATGATCCAATGGATGTTGGCAATTTGATCTCTTGTTCCTCTGCTTTTTCTAAATCCACCTTGAACATCTGGAAGTTCACAGTTCATGTACTGCTGAAGCCTGGCTTGGAGAATTTGGAGCGTTACTTCACTAGCGTGTGAGACGAGTCCATTTGTGCAGTACTTTGTGCACTCTTTGACATTGACTTTCTTTGGGATTGGAATGAAAATTGACCTTTTCCAGTCCTGTGTCCACTGCTGAGTTTTCCAGTTTCTTGTCCAATCTCATTGTATTTCTTATCAAAATCTCACTGTATTTTCTAACATAAGATAAATGTACTGTGATAAATTCTATATCTTTGCCAAAGCATAGGCATTTAATAAATTTTTGTTGAGTGGGTCAATTAACAAATAAATGAAATAAGGATCAAATTTTATATTTCATGAAGAGATAGAACTTTGAAAAATATTGGAACCTAATTTAAAGAAAATTCTTAATTTCAATCTTAAATTTTTTCCAAATATTTGATATTATGATAATATTGGATACGTAATTATAGATGTTTTGGGAATACAAGCATGAAACTAAACGACTTTATATATATATATATTTCTTCTATGTACTGCTCTTAGGGCAAAATGGCACCATTACTGTTTCCATAGGAACAGTTATTCTTTGAAAACCAAAAAGAATGAAGTAAAGAAATACACATGAGGAAAAATACTCATTCGAAACATGGGTTTACACCTCACAGAATACTGCAGGGAAAACTCACTGCATTATTCTCCTGTATGAGAAATAACAGATAAACTGATAATATACAAAGGAAAATTGCTGTGGGCTTTGTAGCTTGCATCTATTTCAAAACGTGGGGGTGGGAGTGGTTAGGGAGTAGTGTCTGAACATAGGGGAAAATGAACACTAAACAGCTGCTCAACACCACTCATTATCAGAGAAATGCAAATCAAAACCACAATGAGGTACCATTTCACGCCAGGCAGAATGGCTGTGATCCAAAAGTCTACAAGCAATAAATGCTGGAGAGGGTGTGGAGAAAAGGGAACCCTCTTACACTGTTGGTGGGAATGCAAACTAGTACAGCCACTATGGAGAACAGTGTGGAGATACCTTAAAAAACTGGAAATAGAACTGCCATGCTGCTGCTGCTGCTGCTAAGTCGATTCAGTCGTGTCCAACTCTGTGCAACCCCATAGACGGCAGCCCACTAGGCTCCGCCGTCCCTGGGATTCTCCAGGCAAGACCACTGGAGTGGGTTGCCATTGCCTTCTCCAATGCATGAAAGTGAAAAGTGAAAGTGCAGTCGCTCAGTCGTGTCCAACTCCCAGCGACCCCATGGACTTCAGCCTACCAGGCTCCTCTGTCCATGGGATTTTCCAGGCAAGAGTACTGGAGTGGGGTGCCATTGCCTTCTCCAGAACTGCCATACGACCCAGCAATCCAACTGCTGGACATACACACTGAGGAAACCAGAATTAAAAGAGACACGTGTACCCCAATGTTCATCACAGCACTGTTTATAATAGCCAGGACATGGAAGCAACCTAGATGTCCATCAGCAGATGAATGGATAAGAAAGCTGTGGTACATATACACAATGGAGTATTACTCAGCCATTAAAAAGAATTCATTTGAATCAGTTCTAATGAGGTGGATGAAACTGGAGCCTATTATACAGAGTGAAGTAAGCCAGAAAGAAAAACACCAATACAGTATACTAACGCATATATATGGAATTTAGAAAGATGGTAATGACAACCCTGTATGTGAGACAGCAAAAAAGACACAGATGTATTGAACAGTCTTTTGGACTCTGTGGGAGAGGGAGGGGGGCGATGATTTGGGAGAATGGCATTGAAACATGTTTAATATCATATAAGAAACAAATCGCTAGTCCAGGTTCGATGCAGGATACAGGATGCTTGGGGCTGGTGCACTGGGATGACCCAGAGGGATGGTATGGGGAGGGAGGTGGGAGGGGGGTTCAGCATGGGGAACATGTGTACACCCGTGGTGGATGCATGTTGATGTATGGCAAAACCAATACAATATTGTAAAGTAAAAAAAATAAAATAAAATAAAAATAAAACAAAACAAAAAAAACTGAACAGCAATGGATTTTGTCAAATATCTTTTATATATCTATGAAAATTATATGATTTTCCCTTGCTGTTGTTCAGTCACTAAGTCATGCCCCATTCTGTGACCCCATGGACTACAGCACACCAGGCTTCCCTGTCTTCCACTAACTCCCGGCATTTGCTCAAACTCATGTCCATCGAGTCGGTGATGCCATCGAACCATTTCATCCTCTGTCGTCCCCCTCTCCTCCTGCCCTCAATCTTTCCCAGCATCAGGGTCTTTTCTAATGACTTGGCTCTTTGCATCAGGTGGCCAAAGTATTGGAGCTTAAGCATCAGTCCTTCCAATAAGTATTCAGGGTTGATTTCCTTTAGTATTTACTGGTTTGCTCTCCTTGCTGGTTTGACTTTCCCTTATCTCTATTAATATGATGAATGTTATTCAGTTCAGTTCAGTTGCTCAGTCATGTCCGACTATTTGTGACCCCATGAATCGCAGCACGCCAGGCCTCCCTGTCCATCATCAACTCCTGGAGTCCACTCAGACTCATGTCCATCGAGTAGGTGATGCCATCCAGCCATCTCATCCTCTGTTGTCCCTTTCTCCTCCTGCCCCCAATCCCTCCCAGCATCAGAGTCTTTTCCAATGAGTCAACCCTTCGCATGAGGTGACCAAAGTACTGGAGGTTCAGCTTTAGCATCATTCCTTCCAAAGAAATCCCAGGGCTGATCTCCTTCAGAATGGACTGGTTGGATCTCCTTGCAGTCCAAGGGACTCTCAAGAGTCTTCTCCAACACCACAGTTCAAAAGCATCAATTCTTCGGTGCTCAGCCTTCTTCACAGTCCAATTCTCACATCCAT
>NW_011494925.1:5302993-5305014 GCF_000754665.1 Bison bison bison
TTTTAGTTCTTCTTCACTTTCTGCCATAAGAGTGGTGTCATCTGCATATCTGAGGTTATTGATATTTCTCCTGGCAATCTTGATTCCAGCTTGTGCTTCTTCCAGCCCAGCGTTTCTCATGATGTACTCTGCATAGAAGTTAAATAAGCAGGGTGACAATATACAGCCTTGACATACTCCTTTTCCTATTTGGAACCAGTATGTTGTTCCATGTCCAGTTCTAACTGTTGCTTCCTGACCTGCATATAGGTTTCTCAAGAGGCAGGTCAGATGGTCTGGTATTCCTATCTCTTTCAGAATTTTCCACAGTTTATTGTGAAAGTTATTAGTGAACTTCTAATGTTAAACCACTCTTGTATTTCTTCAATGAACCTACTTGTTCAGAGTGTACAAATTCTACTTCAAATTTTTTGCATTGAGATCTTATGAGACTGCTATGTGCTTTTCTTTGTGGTACAACTGTTTTGTGAAAAAAAAGAAGTCTTTTTGGCTTGCTTTTATGGTCTCTAGAGACATTATTTTTTATTTGTTTTTCTTATGGTAATTTTATATGAAAATTGGTTGAGACTTTTTGTTCAGATTTTTTTAAAGTAAAATTGATTTCTTTCTTTCTTTTTTTTTTTTTGAGAGATTGAACCCCCCAAACTCTAGACTTGTTTTTTGTGTTTTTTTCTTCCTTTCCTCTTTTTTTGTTGGTTTCAGGATGTGGTATCAGATATGGACTCATAGTTTCTGAGACCTTTTTTCCTCCTTTCTTTTCCTTTCTTTTATCTAGACCTCCCTTTACTATCTCTGATCTGCTCAATTGAGCTTTTACTATAAGTGCAAAATTTTGTCCTAGAAGGTGTCTTTGGTTTTTACATTTGATAATACCCAGGACTCTGAGACAGACCAAGACAACTACAGTGCCATTAGAACTTCCATTGCTCTGCTCATATGTTCATCGAGAGTTTTGCATCTATGAAAATATTAAAAATAAATACAGGGGGAGTCTCAAGTGAAATACCACAGATGAGTACTAAATACTCTGATATGTAAATCTTTGCAATAAGCTAATAGAATTTTGTACAATGTCATGGATGAATATGGTCACATGGAACCAAAACGTTTCGTTTAGCCGTGTTGGTGGTGCTAGTAGTAAAGAACGGAGCTGCCAATGCAGGAGACATAAAAGACCTGGGTTTGATCCCTGGGTTGAGAAGATCCCCTGGAGAAGGAAATGGCAACCCATTCCAGTATTCTTGCCTGGGAAGCCCATGCGCAGAGGAACCTGATGGGCTACAGTCCATGGGGTCACAAAGAGTTGGACACGATTGAAGCGATTTAGCATGCAAGCACCTTGCAAACAATGCAGCAAATGAAAACATACTCACTTTTCTATAGATCTCTGTAAAAACTAAAGGGCCAATGTGCATCAGATATCAGAATTAAGTTACAACAGCTACAACAGCAGGACCCTGCTACCTCTTTAGATGAGATAGTCCAGAGAGCCACCAATACCTTTTATAATGGAGGACAGTAGAAGGAGGTCAAGGCCCAGAAGAAGGAGAGAAAGAAAGAGACAAGGCATGCCCAGGTGCTGGCCGCCCTCCAGAGAAGCCCTATGGCAAACTCCGAGTCCTTGAAGGACAAGGCACGAGACAAATGCCTGATCTGTAGACAGGCGGGGCATTGGGCCAAAGAGTGTCCAAACTGTGACAAGTCTCCTAGGAAGGCTTGCCACAAATGCCATCAACTGGGACATTGGGCGGCACTCTGCCCTCAGGACCCAAGAGCCTCAAGGTCAAGCGCCAAGCCTACCCTCACGATGGTTCAAGAGGACTGAAGCGGCCCGCTCCAGCCAGCCGGCCTGTCACAGATAACCATCACGGGGCTGGAGCCAAGGTGCAACTGGATGTGGCAGGTCATCCAGAGGACCCAAGACATGGTGGTTACTAGTAGACTTCCCACAGTAGTTCTTCATTCCATGTGGACTCCTTCAAGGGCAGTGAGCATCACAGCTTCCCTTGAACTTCGTCTGG
>NW_011494925.1:5305114-5326622 GCF_000754665.1 Bison bison bison
TGGAAAAACAAATGCTGTTCAAGGACACTGAAGGAACCCTGATGTTGAAAATCAAATCTGTACTGTGAGCAATGCTTAGAAATCCGTGAGTTGAAGCACAGTATTATGCCTATCATCCTTGTATTTCCCTCAGTGAAATATTTTGAGAAAAGCTCTTTATTCATGGTGTAGGTTCATGAAGAAGCTAAATAGCATTAATCCTTTACATTGACAACTGTGAATTTAAATCTCCTGTGAATCCTATGTGACAACCACACATACCAACATGATTTATTAGTATTAATATTTTTAGTCCTATTGTATGTCAACTAAAAAAATCTGTATGTAATTGTACATGAAGTCAAACATTAAATCAGTGCAAATACAAAATATTCCATCCTTTGAGAAAGGGAGCAAAAAAAAAACAAAAAACTAAAGGGCCCGTGAAGATGACTGCCACCCCCTGTGTCCTGGCTTCATGCTCGCGTCCTGAAGACCTGTGCTCAGCACCTTCTTTTCTTGTTCTTGTCATATTAGATTGTAATTAATACATGATGAAAGATGTTTCTTTCTTGCTTTTTAAAAAAATACATTTATTCATTTATTTTTTCTTTCTTTTGGCTAAGTCTCAAGCATGTGGGATCTTAGTTCCCCTACAGGGACTGAACCCATGACCCCTTCTGTGAAACTCAGAGTCTTAACCACTGGACTGCCAAGGAAGTTCCAAAGATTTTCTAAATGAGGAAGAAATCTGAAGCCAAAGTATAACACTTTGCATGTAGAAAATGAAACATTTACTACAAAATGTCTCCAGATGTGATGCTGTTTGGCATCACACAAGAGTGACTTGCCAGGTTTTTATCAAGTCTTTGGAATTAGTAGTTTCATTTCAGTGAATCTGAAATCTGCTTTGTTTTACTTCATCTGCCTTGAGTTCATTGTTTGAAAGCCTTTAACAGTGCTTAGAGAGGTCTCTGTAAATAAAATGTATATCAGATTCAAGCACTTATGCAAATGAAAGTTTTAAAAAGTCATTAATATTAAATCATAGCACTCATCAAGATTTTCAAGATACATGCACTTCAGCATAAAATATGAGAAATTCTCTGACCAACACAAGTTAGCCACCACCCGGAGCCTGTGTACCTTATGTAATATTTATTTTAGTTATATACGCCTTGATGAGTGGTATAAAATTAAGGAGCAGATGGGCAGAGAGGAAACCCAGCCAGGAAGTCGTCATTGTAACTCTGGAGCAAAGCAAGCATGTAGTGTCTTGATCCAGTACATTTATTTTTCATTGTAAGTCAGCTGAGTTCATTTTATGTCACTTTACAATAAAAAATTGAAACAATGATCTGACTACTTAGTGATGGAACCTGTTACTCAGTAAGATCCTCTAGAAACTCTAATTGCAGAAGAAAATACCTTGTCTTTTTTTTTAACTGAGCATCTAGAGTCCGTGATAAAGAGGGCAGCACCCACTTAGCTGCACCTTCATCATTTACTGTCGATCTGAGGACCACGGACTCCAGAGCCCAGGAGTTCTCTAGTATAACCCTGGAGTTTGGCCTATTTTATGTAAATCATTACATTTTTATCAGTTTGACTTTTGAGTTATTTTGAAGTAAATTATTTTTGTCTCTCAAATTGATTGTTACGAGGTGTAGTTATTGAGGCCTCAGCCTCAGTGTTTTCTGAGAAGAAAAATTTGAAAAGAATTTCTTCTTCTCCAAAGAAGCATTTGAGAATTATACGAAAAGGCACCCGTGCCTCTAGCTGGTTGTGGGTTGCCTTGGAGTTGAAGAAGGAAAGTCCCTGAAGGGGGCTGCCTTCACAGCCTGGCTTGGGGATGGAACCCTTCTGACCTCTGTTGTACGGGAAATTGGAAAGCTGACTCCTTGTCACTCTCAAATGTGTCCCTGTTAGGATGGCAGATTAAAAGTTCACTGGCCTATCAAAAGTTTACAATCTGCCTACAGTACTATGTGTAAAAACTCACAAACTACATGCATTAAATCAATATCGAGGTGTCAGCCATAAAAAGTCTAGCGTATCTCAGGTACCCTACAAATACAATAACTCATAGTTTTGGCACTCATAATGTTTTTAAGTGTACAGAAACATGCTGTTAAATCTCTTTCCTTATCTTGAGAATTGCAAAGGAGGTGGATGTCTCACTGCTTCTGCTGCAGATTGGAATGGTCCTGCTCTCCCGTGTTCTCAGCCAGACAGATGGAAACACTATCATCAAACCCAAACAGAGGCTTTACTCTGCTTGTGATTGAATGTTCTCTCTGAAATTGCTCTAGCATTTCATCACTGTGATTGTGGCTACATGAATATGTGTATTTGGTTATTTCAAAAGGGAAAATGCTTTTGGTCAGTATGTCTTGTCATTCACCTTGCCACAGTACAATTTCAGCCTGAAAGGAAAATGTAAGTTGGCTAAAAGGAAGGTAGACCGTGTGAGTTTATTTTTATTCTGTCTTAGAAATTATGTTTATGTATTTAATTCTGGTGGCTAAGTACAGGTCCATATTTCCTTATCTGCAATGAGAAAATCTACAAAACACTGACAAATAAAGTTTTAATGTTTTTATAGTCAAGTCAATCCTAGCAGGAAAGGAAAGGAAATCAACCCTGAATATTCATTGGAAGGACTGATGCTGAAGCTGAAGTGCCAGTACTTTGCCATCTGATGCAAAGAGCTGACTCATTGGAAAAAGACCCTGATGCTGGGAAAGATCGAAGGCAGGAGGAGAAGGGGACAACAGAGGATGAGATGGTTGGATGGCATCACTGACTCAATGGACATGAGTTTGAGCAAACTCTGGTAGCTAGTGAAGGATAGGAGAGCCTGGAGTGCTGAAGTCCCTAGGGTTGCAGAGTTGGACACGACTTAGTGACTGGACAACAACAGTCAAGTCTCTCCTACATTAATAGGAGGCTGGTTGTAACCTTGGCCCCACACATAAATCATGAAGCAAGCACCAACTCAGACCCTCTGGGATGCCATGCAATCTGAAGCAGTTCTTAATTCTGAAGCACATCTATCCTCCCACACTGATGGCATCCATTTCCCATCAGTTTCATTTAAAGAAAGAAGGTTCATAGTGAGGAACAGATGATGCCAGACCAGGACCATGAAGTCACTAATTCTGCTTCTCCCACTGGCCATGGAGTGTTTGTGCCCCACTTTGCCATGAAGAAAAAGCAAATCAAATTTCTGCTCAGAAACTCTAGCTAAAAAAAGAAGTCCCCTCAGGGGCTGCACTGCCGATGTATTGAGAGTATTACCACCAGGATCTTTTATTTGAAAGAATAGCTGAGTAATGAAATGAGTAAGAGAAAAACCCAAGTAAACGGAAAAGGGCGGCTTTCCTCCTCTCTGTGGTGAGTTTAAGTGGCCGGGACTCCAGTGGCGCTGTAGGGACATACTTCCTTCTTGGCATGGAGCATTTTTTTCTGCACATGTTGTTAACCAGACTGAGTCATAGCAACCCATGAAGCCAGTGCTTCTTTTGAAATGTCCAGATGTTTAATGTTAGTTGTGAGATGTTTAATGTTAAGATGTGAGAGTTGGACTATAAAGAAAGCTGAGCGCAGATGAATTGATGCTTCTGAACTGTGGTGTTGGAGAAGACTCTTGAGAGTCCCTTAAACTGCAGGGAGATCCAACCAGTCCATCCTAAAGATCAGTCCTGGGTGTTCATTGGAAGGACTGATGTTGAAGCTGAAACTTAAATACTTTGGCCACCATGTGAAGAGCTGACTCATTGGAAAAAGACCCTGATGCTGGGAAAGATTGAAGGCAGGAGGAGAAGGGGACGACAGGATCAGATGGTTGGATGGCATCACTGACTTGGTGGACATGAGTTTGAGTAGGTTCTGGGAGCTGGTGATGGACAGGGAAGCCTGTGTGTCCCTGCACGCATGGACTGCTTGCTGCAGTCCATGGGGTCGCAAAGAGTGGAACACGACTCAGTGACTGAACAACAACAATTTGAGACTTTTCACTACCATAGCCTGGTGCTCAGGACAGACCCCCCACCCCACCTCTGTGCTCCTCTTCCCTTCCCCTGAAAACCCACCGTTTCTTTCCTGAAGGAAACCCCTTCCCACAGTCAGGACCTGGTTCCCATATCAGCTGGTCATAGGCATCCCCTGTCTCCAGACTGAGCCAGTTATACCATTTGCCATCCCTCAGTAACATTTTAATTCGCTGTTTTAAGGTCTTCATTTGTTCACACATTTTCAAGAAACATTATAATAAATGAGTACAAGAAACTTTATAAAAACATTTTCAGCTTTTGTTATTTAATTTTCTCACTTCTAGATGGTATGAATCTCTCCAGGGAAGAAAAATCTCAACATATGGATTCTGATTCTGATTTTAGCAGCAGTATAATCTTATGGTTAGAGCTTGGATATTTGAGAGGCTAAATTCAAGGCAAGGTTTGTGTCGTTTGGAAAATTAATAAGCCACTCTAAGCCTGTTCCTTGAGTTTTTCGATCTGAATAATGGGGTTAATAATAACGTATCCTCTAAGCTTCCAGGAGGCTTATGTAATCTGTCTACAAATGACTTGCTACTGAGTAATGTTAATAAATGTTAACTATTCATATTAGCATTCCCCATGTCCCGTGAGGCAACCAATAGGTGTCCATAAGCTGTTACCTTAGGTCAATGGTGTGGAGCTGAGAACTCAGTGAAGAGCTGAGGTCACATAACCCTAGAGTTGATGGTGGGTGATTACTGATGATGAATCAAAGTGCTGAAAGTCTCTTTTACAGTGTTAGGTACATATGGTTCTTTTCATTTTCTGACTTAAAATAGAGGGGACCTAAAAACAAGAAGAAATTAGTGATGAAAGAAAACTGCTGCTGCTGCTGCTGCTGCTAAGTCGATTCAGTTGTGTCCGACTCTGTGCGACCCCATAGACGGCAGCCCGCCAGGCTCCCCCATCCCTGGGATTCTCCAGGCAAGAACACTGGAGTAGGTTGCCATTTCCTTCTCCCAACTAGTTTAGCTTAAAAGGCAGAGCTCTGGTTCACTGGTTATAGGAATCTGATACTGGAGAAAAGTAAGAGCTGAGAAGGAATGGTCCCCTAAATTAGTCCTGAAATTGACACGGAGGTGGGAGGAGTCCAGGGCGAAGACTGGCGTATCTGTAACAATTTAATATCCCAGTACACAAGGCCAACAGCTTACAGCAGCGATGGCAGAAAACGTGTCAGGGTGGGATCTGGCCAGATGTACTGTCACCGGGCCTGGGTCCAAGAGCAAGAACCATGCACTGTGAAATTCGGTGATAATCTAGCCAGCCAACCGGACGGCTTGGGGACTCCTTTTCACTCTTAAAAATCTTCAAGGATCTCAAAGTAATTTTGTGCACATAAGTAATATCAAAGGGACAAAGCTCCTCTAGGTAAATATCATCCACAGAGAAGAGATAAAATAAGACTTTTTTTTGCTCCAAAAAGAACAAAAATGTTCAAGTTTACCTTAGGTAAAGGGAAACTTTGAACCGACTCTGAGATGGTCTTAGAGAAAAAGAAGTGTCTTTCCTCAAAGAAGTCTGCATTGAACCTATTTTTCTTTTCATTTCTTAAGTGTTGAGACATTGTAAATATTAAATAGACATTTAACATATGCCTTAAAGAATGAGAATTAAAAATGTACATGCATGGATTGAATTGGACTTCCTACCAGTGTCAGTGGTAGAAATGTACTAGATGGCTTGCTGTCTAGACAGTGAAGTGACTGACTTAGGAAGGACCACCTTCTGCTTGGGCTTCCCAGGGGGAACTGGTGATAAAAAACCCTCCTGCCAGTGCTGGAGACATGTGACCTGGGCTCAATTCGTGGGTTGGGGAGATCCCCTGGAGGAGGGCATGGCAACCCACTCCAGTATTCTTGCCTCTAGAATCCCATGGACTGATGAGGCTAGAGAGCTGCAGTCCATGGGATTGCAAAGAGTCGGACACAACTGAAGTGACTTAGCGTGCACACACGCGCCTACTGCCTGATGACCCCACACCCATCTAACTGTGTGCTCCTAAAGACTACGTGACTTCCTCCACTGAACTGGCGGCACCATGAAAAATAAAGCAGTTGATTCATCTATCACTAAGGAAGTGAAGTCGGTTGCCAGGCATGACTGTGTTGCCATGGGAGCCATGTTTAGAGGCTACCTTGGTTATTAAGTTATATTTCCATCTGCAATTAACACTCGCAGCCACATCTGACATCAGCTGAAAGGACACTTTGCTTCTGACCAGGATCATGTTCATGTGCTGTATTCACTTTTCCCTCCTTCTTCTCAATGTGGGGCTCCTTGCTGATTAAAAACAATAGTTGTTAACTGAGGTTTTAAGCTATTTCCTTGTCCAAAAAGCATGCATTTTATATTACTTCTCCTAAACACTAGAGCTTCTAAAATTTTATCTCTTTTCGACAAATTCTTTGACTTTGCTTCCATGTGGGTCTTCCAATTTTGAACTGAATGAGAATGGTAAGACATTGAAACACACACCCGTGAAAGTGTCTCGTGTTTGTAGTTCCAGTCCACACAGTCCTAAACATTCAAAGGCTGTTTTCCAAATGATTAAGTGTTTGGAGCAGGCTATGGCTGGCTGGACTTTTCCATTCACTGGAAAGAGACATTTCTATGGAAAAGGGCCTGGAGAGCAGGCTGAGGCTGGGGGCTCTGTCCTGCCAAGAGAAGGACGGAGCAGGGATGCCACACCTTAGAGCTCAGGGGTGGGAAGGTCGCTTTTGGTTATCATGTTTCAGAAGATGCTTAGAACAGCTTGAGAATGGAGCTAGGATTCACTGGTGGTAAATCTATTTTATCTGCCTTGAAGGAAAAACCAGAGAGAACGATGATGTAGGAGACACTTAGGGGGCAGATGAAATACCACCAAGTGAATAAGCTTGCCTCCTCCATTTCTGGTGGCAGACAGGAACGTTCCCTGCAGTGGAGTTTTCTGTCTGACTTCAGTTGTTTTTTGTTTTTTGTTGGGGGGTGGGGTGGGGAAGATAACAGCTCTAACTGGGTCTTCCCAGGTGGCTCAGTGCCAACTCAGAAGACTCAGGTTCAATTCCTGGGTCAGGAAGATCCCCTGGAGAAGGAAATGGCAACCAGCTCCAGTTTTCTTGCCTGAGAAATCCCTGCAAGTCCATGGGGTCACAAAGAGTCAAACAAGACTTAGCAACAAAACGACAACCACGGCTCTAATTACACCAGCAGTTGTAGGACTCTCCCCTGACTCCAGAATGCAAATCTCCCCCTTTCCTGGTTATAAACCAGGAAGCTGGGGCTGCTCTCATTCAGTGCTACCCACGTTCATTACCAATTGTCTTTAACATGGAGTATGGAGACTCCCCGTAATGGGGTCATTGTACTGCCAAGTAAATGATAATTCTGACAACTCAATAAAAGCTTTTCTCAAGTTCCATATCTTGCAGAAGGTGAGAGGAAGTCACTGATCTGTGCAGAAAAAGCTCTAAAGATTTATCACACATTGTCAGACAGTGTTGAGAACCCACCGCAACAGCCCTCAGGCAAACTGAAAGTTTCTCAAGATTACAACAATATTTATAGAGCAGCAAAACAAACATTTCAGGTACTGAAATGCAAAGATATGTTGTTGCTCTGACTCAAATACTGAATTCACTTGAGAAGATTGTTTTCTGTGCTGTACACCATTCTTTGGGCTGACTTTTATAAAGGATGCGGTAAATGTCACACAGAGGTAACTGAAGTGGGAAATGGTAAGAAAATTCAGAAAAACAGGATATTGTTTTCCTGGTTTGATTCTTTAAAAAGACTGAGTGGCGTTCACTCTTTCGGGCTTTTTAGTACCCTTTCTGCTCTTCAATTATGTTACGTTTTCTAGGAATGATTTAGGTTAACCTTGATTCATTTTACACTCATCAAAGTATCTCAGAGTTGTTCTTAGAGAGGCTTTTTATCCTTTTTCTTTTTAAAAATTTATTTATTTTTAATCGAAGAATAATTGTTTTACAGTATTGTGCCCTCAGTCTTTCCTAGCATCAGGTAGCCAAAGTATTGGAGCTTCAGCTTCAGCATTAGTCCTTCCAATGAATATTCAGGATTCATTTTCTTTAGGATTGACTGGTTTGATCTCCCTGCAGTCTAAGGGGCTCTCAAGAGTCTTCAACACCACAGTCCCTTAGCCTTGGGTTTGAAATTTCATTGAGATGTTTTTCAGCTGCATTAGTCTCCCAGGGCTGCAAAGACAAATTACCATAAATCTGGTGGCTAGAAAATCAGAAAATTTATTTCTTCACTGTTTTGGAGGTCATAAGTGCAAAATCCAGGAGGTGGCAGGGCTATGTGCCTTCGGAGGGTTCCGGAGGGTCCCTCCTGCCTCTCCAGCTTCTGTTATCTTCATCTCTTGGCTTGTGATTGTGAAATTCCACTCTCTGCCTCCGTGCTCACATGGCTTCTCCTCCTCTGCTTGTCCCTCTGTGTCCTTTCCTACTCTTGTCAGTGAATTTAGGGCCACCCTGAATGGAGGATGGTTTCCTCCTGAGATCTTTAACTGATTACATATGCAAAGACCCTACTTCTAAATATGGTCATATTCTGAGGTTCTGGGTGGACGTGAACATTCAACCCAGCACACTATCCTGTTCAATAAGCTGGTGTTTCTTGTTTCCTTGATCCTTTTCTTTTCTTACTTTTAAGAACATTGACAGTTCTTTTTTAGTTAAGCCACCTAGACTCTGGATTTTCCCTGGTGGCTCAGATGGTAAAGAATCTGCCTGTCAATGCTGGAGACCTGGGTTCGATCCCTGGGTAGGGAAGATCCCCTGGAGAAGGAAATGGGATCCCTGCATGGAGAATCCCATGCACAGAGGAGCTTGGCAGCCTACAGTCCCTGGGGTCACAAAGAGTCAGACATGACTGAGTGACTAACACTGTCACTTAGAAATCTATATCCATCCATGGCCACAGCATGCACAGCTAACAACCCCAGAACTCATTTGGAAATCACTCTGGGGGCTGTTTTTGGGGATTACAGATAAGCACACAAATTCAAGAAGAAATCCCTGTGATGTCTTTCCATGGTTTCTGAAGGACATTCAAAACCAAAATAAAAGAGGAGTAAAATTCAATGAGCCGAGCTAACACTCCCGGCACCAAATCTTCAAGGATGGTGTGTCATGACCGCTTGCAGCATATGTGGAACGCTATTTAAAGTTTGAAGTCTCTGCTACTTAAAGTTTGCAACTAGGATGTTTAAAAAGTTTAAGTTCTTTCAACTAGGATACCTAGCTCAGTAACTAGTAAAAGCAGCAAATAATTATTCTTCTTTCTAGTGTTCTAAGGTCTATATGGGAAAAGTTTAGTATTTCCCCTTAAATACATTCTAATTTTGACTAATCTTTTACTCAATTTCAAGACCTCTTTACTTTCCTACTTTCCAAGTGGATGAACCACTCAGGTGGAGAAACAGGTGATCTGGACTCATTCACTGGTCAGATGATGACTTTGATGCTTGTTTCTGGCACTGAGCATATTTGAGAATTATCTTGGTGAACTGAGTCCTTTGGCAAGATAAACAAAGTGCCAGCTGCTGTTTGAATGGAATAAAATCCTTCATGTTTTGACAATAGAATGTTATCTGTCCTAAAGGGTTTCTTACACACAAGTAAGTGATGTTTGCCTGAAAAAGAAAGCAGACCAAATGAATACCTTTAAAATGCTTAATCAATGTTTTAGGACTTCTCTACATAAATTATTAACCAAAGCAAAGTAATTCAGAGGTATTCTAATTATCTCAAGCTAATTATAGAACAATGTTCTAAATTAATATTTCCCTATTGTCACATAGCAGCAAAGATCAGTTCAGAAGGTTACAATCTACTGTTAAACATGGGGACATCTCTCTATTACTATCTCACTGTGGGAATTTTGTCATGATTAGTGACCATTATTTCCCATTGCAATGGCACGAGATCACAAAGAGCAGAAGGCTCAATGTCAAAAGTCTTCTGTATATTGATGACAGGTCATTCAATATCCCCATGCCTCAGACTGACCCAACCTATGATCATGTTGCTTCTGCTTGTGTGTTTTGTTTTTTGACATCGAGTTGCATGAGCTATTCATGTATTTTGGAGACTAATCCCTTGTCGATCATATCATTTGCAAGTGCCTTCTTCCATTCTGGAGGCTGTCTTCATTTTTTTATGGTTTCTTTTGCTGTGCAAAAACCTTTACGTTTAATGAGTTTCCCTCTGTGTTTTTATTTCCATTAGGAGACAAATCTGAAAAGCGGGTTGTGCTGATTTGCATTCTGGTCAGTGGTGTGTGTTCATATTTGCTAAGAGAATTCAGGGTCGTATTTGGTTTTAACTCTTAGCAGTCTGACATATGAGAAATGGGTCTCTGTTGCTGCGATGTGTGTTCCCTAGTGAAGATGCTCAACCTCGATCGTAGTTCTTCAGCATCCTTGGGTTACTCTTCTCCTCCTGGGAAGCTTTAAGTGGCTGTGTTTAACAGCTTCGTGACTCAGGCCTTCTCAGGAGCGCCCCCACCTGTTCTAACAGCGTCTCCTGGCACACAGGGTGGTGCCCTTGGTCCCAGGTTACCTCATCCGCAGGGAGTGCCCTGGAACAGCCACATAATGTTCAGGCGCGCAGTTCGGATTGCTGTGATCTCAGCAAACAACTTTGTGAAAAAAGCAAGGAGCGTTTATCAAACCAAATGCACATTAACTTCTTAGAGCTATATTACATGCATTCATCTATGAAAGAGAGTCTGTAATTACTACCAGTAGCAGACCTGAGGGAAAAAACCTTTTAAGACAGTGACAAAAATATTTTACTTAGCCATTGTATTAGTTTGGTTTTTAGGTCACGTTGAATTGGGAGACAGAGAAAGGGAGCAAGTGAAACAGAAGAACTCTGAAGAAGACGGTCTTCTAAAATGATGCAGTGAGTCAGTTAGAATTACCAGTGTGGAAAATTGTAGGAAAAGCATGGGAATAAAGAGGTAACTTTTGTATCAGACACTGTTAGGCTAGTAGAAGAATATAGCACTCCAATTTTAATCTGACTGTGAACAATACAAACTGATGAGCTCTGTTTTTACTATTTTCTGTAATTTTTAAAGGAAGACTAAAGAGAAAAACACAGGCAACAAATAACCAGAAACAAAAATTGTACCCATGGATGTGAAGCATTCATAATGTGAGCAACAATAAAGAGAAATGAAATGATGATTTGAACTTTCACTGTGGGTCAACTAATATTGCAGTGTATTCATTGTTCTAAACCACCGAGTTTTAAGAGGGATACAAGTACACACTTCAAAGAAAGTAGAATCCACAATTTAGCCTTAAGAACTTACACATTACAAAGAGAAATGGACTGGAGAAATGGACCATATGTGACTTTTTTTGTAATGAAGTATCAACTGAAAAAACAATAGTCATAACCTAGAAGTTGAGAGTTATGTTTTACTTGGTGGGAATTTTTAGGGCATCCCTAAAAATTGGCTCAGCTGGTAAGGAATGGTGGCTTAGATGGTAAAGAGTCTGCCTGCCAATCGAGGAGACCCGGGGTTTGATCCCTGGGTTGGGAAGATTCCCTGGAGAAGGGAATGGCTCCTCACTCCAGGATTCTTGCCTTGAGAATTCCATGAACAAAGGAGCCTGGTGGGCCACAGTCCATGGGTCGCAATGAGTCGGCTATGATTGAGTGACTAACACTTTGACTAACTTCTTTTCGGGCTTCAAGCCTGGGAGGCAGCATCTCGAGTAGCCGGAGAGAACTGTTCCAAGGATTCGAGGGGAGGAGTCAGGTTATATAGAAGTTTTACAACAAAGGGCAGGTAATCGAAAGACTATTGTTAATTAAAGAAAAGTAGATATCCCAAGTTAAGGAATTTGGAGCTTTTCTGTGTATGGGAAGCTGCAAGCGTCTGCGCTCACTGAAACCATTCCTTTCATAAGCACTTCAGCTACCTGGGGCCCAACCCGTATTTTTCACACCCTCTCCCGCGCACCAGCTCCTCAGTGCTCCCCCTGGGGAGTTGAAGCCGCCAGAGAGCAGGCAGTGTTCTTCCTGGACGCCCTCCTGGCTCAGAGTTCACACTGGAGGGCTGGATGAACCGCTCACGGAGGTGCCATCTCTGTTGGTTAATATGGCAGGGAATTCTCCATTTTTCAGATGGAATAAGGAGTGATGAATAGATGGCAACTGTTAATTTCCCTACTAAATTATCAAAATGTTAGTGCTAGGTTGCCCCTAATCTTTGAATAAATTATGAGATGAATGATGCTCTGGGGCAAAATGTTTGGTTTCTTCTTGAGAGTGATTAAAGGGGAACTTCATCTGAAGTTTATTAGTTACAAAACAAATTTAATTTGTGTCTTACATATTGTGGGAGAGGGCAAATGGGGATAATTTAGGACAAAGAGTAGGCATTTGAGCTAGCCAGTGAGCCATGCTCCTGAATGCATAAGTGGGGCTGTTAGTGGAAAATGTTTATAGCTCTGCACTTTGGGAAGTGGAATGGAATCCGGCGGCCCAATGATGCTGGCGGCAGGGTTCAAAGACCCTACAGCATGGCTGGCTGGAAAGCTGAGTGGGAAAAAGTTTCAGTTCAGTTCAGTCCCTCAGTCATGTCCGACTCTGCGACCCCATGAATCGCAGCATGCCAGGCCTCCCTGTCCATCACCAACTCCCGGAGTCCACCCAAACCCATGTCCATCGAGTCGGTGATGCCATCCAACCATCTCATCCTCTGTGGTCCCCTTCCCCTCCTGCTCTCAATCTTTCCCAGCATCAGGGTCTTTTAAAATGAGTCAGCTTTTCATATCAGGTAGCCAAAGTACTGGAGTTTCAGCTTCAATATCAGTCCTTCCAATGAACACCCAGGACTGATCTCCTTTAGGATGGACTGGTTGGATCTCCTTGCAGTCCAAGGGACTCTCAAGAGTCTTCTCCAACACCACAGTTCAAAAGCATCAATTCTTCAGCGCTCAGCCTTCTTCACAGTCCAACTCTCATATCCATACATGACCACTGGAAAAACCATAGCCTTGACTAGATGAACCTTTGTTGGCAAAGTAATGTCTCTGCTTTTTAACACACTGTCTAGGTTGGTCATAATTTTCCTGTGGGAAAAGAAATAAGGAGGAAGTAACGTCAGCCAGGAGACACCCAGATAAGATGTTCATGGA
Source organism: Bison bison bison (assembly GCF_000754665.1). NCBI lineage: Eukaryota > Metazoa > Chordata > Mammalia > Artiodactyla > Bovidae > Bison > Bison bison. The sequence continues at coordinate 5,318,321 of NW_011494925.1, forward strand.
GTGGTGTAGGGGGCAGAGCCAGGCTTCCCCGTTTGCCCAGCAGTAAAGAATCTGCCTGCAATGCAGGAGCTGTGGGAGACATGGGTTCTATCCCTGGGTCAACAAGATCTCCTGAAGAAGGGCGTGGCTACCCACTCCAGTGTTCATGCCCGGAGAGTCGTGTAGACAGAGAGTTGGGCTTGACTAAGCATGGCTGTTTCCAAAGGGTGGAGCCAAAGGCTCAGGGTTTCTGTGGGGAGAGGCAAGCTCACCGCTGGCAGTGAGGTGGGGAGGGTGAAGAGGCCAGGGCACTGCTTCCACAGACCGCCTCAGCCCCAGGCTCATGCCGGTCACAGGGACAGGGACACTCAGCTCAGATATTTCTGAAAACCTCTTGTCACTTCCTTCACAGCAGCTCTGGTGAAGATACAGATGTATCACAGATGACTAATGTCCTGGATAAACGTATTCATTTAGAATAAGCTGACTCATTTCAGAATCACACACTCTACCTTGCTGTTGCTCTGGACTGAACGATTCCCAGCAAAATTGTTTGTTAAAATTCCAACCCCCAAGGTGACAGAATGAGGGAAGGGGGCTGTTGGAAGGTGATAGGTCATGAGGCACTCACAAATGAGGTTCCTGCCCTTATGATGAGATGAGCTCATGGTGAGCCATAAAGAAGGCCGAGTGTGGAAGAATTTATACTTTCGAACTGTGATACTGGATAAGACTCTTGAGAGTCCCTTGGAGACTCCAGGGAGATCTCCAGGGAGATCCAACCAGTCCATCCTAAAGGAAATCAACCCCTGAATACGCACTGAAAGGACTAATGCTGAAGCTGAAGATCCAATACTTTGACCACCTGATTCAAAGAGCCAATTCTTTGGAAAAGACCCTGTTGCTGGGAAAGTTTGAAGGCATCACTGACTCAACAGACATGAGTTTGAGGAAACTCTGGGAGATAGTGAAGGATAGGGAAGTCTGGCGTGCTGCAGTTCATGGGGTCGCCAAGAGTCAGACACGACTGAGCGACTGAACAACAACAATATGATGAGAAGCAGTGGCAGTGTCTTCCTTCAGGGAAAGGGAGCTGAGTCTTCCAGGTACACCTCACATCCTGATCCCAGTCCCACACAAGAATGAGGAGTGGTTATCATGTTCTTAGACTGATTTTCTCCTTCTGGAAAGACTTCCTTGTGGAGGAAGGATGAGTGACTTAAATCTTTAGAGGTTGTCTTCACTTCAAAGTTCAGTTCAGTTCGGTCCAGTCACTCAGTCGTGTCTGACTCTTTGAGACCCCATGGACTGCAACACACCAGGCCTCCCTGTCCATCACCAGCTCCTGGAGTTTACTAAAACTCATGTCCATTCAGTTGATAATGCCATCCAACCATCTCATCCTCTGTTGTCCCCTTCTCCTCCTGCCTTCAAACTTTTCCAACATCAGGGTCTTTTCCAATGAATCAGTTCTTCACATCAGGTGGCCAAAGTATTGGAGTTTCAGCTTCAACATCAGTCCTTCTGATGAATATCCAGGACTGATTTCCTTTAGGATGGACTGGTTGGATCTCCTTGCAGTCCAAGGGACTCCCAGAGTCTTCACCAACACCACAATTCAAAAGCATCAATTCTTCGGCGCTCAGCTTTCTTTATAGTCCAACTCTCACATCCATATAGGATCACTGGAAAAACCACAGCCTTGACTAGGTGGACCACTGTTGGCAAAGTAATGTCTCTGCTTTTGAATATGCTGTCCAGGTTGGTCATAGCTTTTCTTCCAAGGAGTAAGCATCTTTTAATTTCATGGCTGCAATCACCATCTACAGTAATTTTGGAGCCCCCCAAAATAAAGCCTGCCACTGTTTCCACTGTTTCCCCATCTATTTGCCATGAAGTGATGGGACCAGATGCCATGATCTTCGTTTTCTGAATGTTGAGCTTTAAGCCAACTTTTTCACTCTCCTCTTTCACTTTCATCAAGAGGCTCTTTAGTTCTTCTTTGCTTTCTGCCATAAGGGTGGTGTCATCGGCATAACTGAAGTTATTGATATTTCTCCCAGCAATCTTGATTCCAGCTTGTGCTTCATCCAGCCCAGCGTTTCTCATGATGTACTCTGCATATAAGTTAAATAAGCAGGGTGACAATATACAGCCTTGACATACTCCTTTCCCGATTTGGAACCAGTCTGTTGTTCCATGTCCAGTTCTAACAGTTGTTTCTTGACCTGCATTCAGATTTCTCAAGAGGCAGGTCAGATGGTCTGGTATTCCCATCTCTTTAAGAATTTTCCAGAGTTTGTTGTGATTCACACAGTCAAAAGCTTTGGTGTAGTCAATAAAGCAGTAGATGTTTTTCTGGAACTCTCTTGCTTTCTCGATGATCCAGCAGATGTTGGCAATTTGATCTCTGGTTCCTCTGCCTTTTCTAAAACCAGCTTCAGCATCTGGAAGTTCACAGTTCACGTACTGTTGAAGCCTGGCTTGGAGAATTTATAGCATTACTTTACTAGCGTGTGAGATGAGTGTAATTCTGCAGTAGTTTGAGCATTTTTTGGCACTGCCTTTCTTTAGGATTGGAATTAAAACTGACCTTTCCCAGTCCTGTGGCCACTGCTGAGTTTTCCAAATTTGCTGGCATATTGAGTGCAGCACTTTCACAGCATCATCTTTCAGGATTTGAAATAGCTCAACTGGAATTCCATCACCTCCACTAGCTTTGTTTGTAGTGATGCTTCCTAAGGCCCACTTGGCTTCACATTCCAGGATGTCTGACTCTAGGTGAGTGATCACACCATCGTGATTATCTGGGTTGTGAAGATCTTTTTTGTACAGTTCTTCTGTGTAGTCTTGCTACCTCTTCTTAATATCTTCGGCTCCTGTTAGGTCCATAGTATTTCTGTCCTTTATCGATCCCATCTTTGCATGAAATGTTTCCTTGATATCTCTAATTTTCTTGAAGAGATCTCTAGTCTTTCCCATTCTGTTGTTTTCCTCTATTTTTTTGCATTGATCACTGAGGAAGGCTGTCTTATCTCTCCTTGTTATTCTTTGGAACTCTGCATTCAAATGGGTATATCTTTCCTTTTCTTCTTTGGTTTTGGCTTCTCTTCTTTTCACAGCTATTTGTAAGGCCTCCTCTGACAGCCATTTTTCTTTTTTGCATTTCTTTTTCTTGGGGATGTTCTTGCTTCCTGTCTCCTGTACAATGTCACGAACCTCCATCCATCATTCATCAGGCACTCTATCAGATCTAGTCTCTTAAATCTATTTCTCACTTTCACTGTATAATTGTAAGGGATTTGATTTAGGTCATACCTGAATGGTCTAGTGGTTTTCCCCACTTTCTTCAATTTAAGTCTGAATTTGGCAATAAGGAGTTGATGATCTGAGCCACAGTCAGCTCCTGGTCTTGTTTTTGCTGACTGTATAGAGTTTCTCCATCTTTGGCTGCAAAGAATATAATCAATCGGATTTCAGTGTTGACCGTCTGCTGATGTCCATGTGTAGAGTCTTCTCTTGTGTTGTTGAAAGAGGGTGTTTGTTATGATCAGTATGGTCTCCTGGCAAAGTTTTATTAGCCTTTGCCCTGCTTCATTCTGTACTCTAAGGCCAAATTTGCCTGTTACTTCAGGTATCTCTTGACTTCTTACTTTTGCATTCCAGTCCCCTATAATGAAAAGGACATCTTTTTTGGGTGTTAGTTCTAGAAGTTCTTGTAGGTCCTCATAGAACCGTTCAACTTTAGCTTCTTCAGCATTACTTGTTGGGGCATAGACTTGGATTACTGTGATATTGAATGGTTTGCTTGGAAATGAACAGAGATCATTTTGTCATTTTTGAGACTGCACCCAAGTACTGCACTTCAGACTCTTTTGTTGACCATGTTGGCTACTGCATTTCTTCTAAGGGATTCTTGCCCACAGTAGTAGATATAATGGTTATCTAAGTTAAATTCACCCATTCAGTCCATTTTAGTTCGCTGATTCCTAAAACGATGTTCACTCTTGCCATCATCTGTTTGACCACTTTCAATTTGCCTTGATTCATGGACCTGACATTCCAGGTTCCTATGCAATATTGCTCTTTACAGCATCGGGCCTTGCTTCTATCACCAGTCACATCCACAGCTGGGTGTTGTTTTTACTTTGGCTCCATCTCTTCATTCTTTCTGGGGTTATTGTCCACCGATCTCCAGTAGCATACTGGGCACCTACCGGCCTTGGGAGGTCATCTTTCAGTGTCCTATTTTTTTGCCTTTTCATGAGGCAAACTGCTCACGGGGTTCTCAAGGGAAGAATACTGAAGTAAGTGGTTTGCCATTCCCTTCTCCAGAGGACCACATTCACTTCAAAAGACCTCAGTAAACACCCTACATTTCTTCACTGTGTCTGCAAACAAATGCATGCCCCGGAGGGAAAACACCCTGGAATGTTGCCCATGGCAGGAATAAAGCTCCAAAGGAACACTGAGGTCCCTGTCGCTAAGGTCCTTTAGGACAGACCTGAAGTGAGCTGGCAGACAGTCTGTCATCACCCTGCAGAATTCACCCTGAATGATTTTGCATTGTCTCACCTACTCTCTGCTTATGAAACAGAGGTGCTACAGAGTCTTCTTAGCATCTTGGTCATTTCCGCGGGGGGAATGTCACTAGCTTTGCAGCCTCTGTTGGAAAGGTTCCCTAGTTGACTCATCTAAAGTAAGATGTAAACAGAGCACTTAGTAAAATTATATGAGCCTTGGAGTTCATATACTTTGAAAGTAATTTAGTATTTAATCATTTGAGTGCTTATAGAAAACTTTAAACTACTTTTAACTTTTCTCATTGCTGACTAAAGCTGCTGTAGAAAACATTTTTTTTTTTTTAGGTTAAAGATGCCCTTTATCTTTGATTTTTATGAAGTTTTAGTTAAGAAAGAATGAAAGTGAAAGTGCTGGTTGCTCAGTCATGTCCAACTCTGTGGCCCCACGGGCTGTAGCCCGCCAGGCTCCTCTGTCCATGGGATTTCCCAGGCAAGAATACTGGAGTGGTTGCCATTTCCTTCTCCAGGGGGTCTTCCCGACCCGGGGCTCAGAGTGGTGGGTAGATGGTTTCCAGGGTACAGGAGAGATGAAGAGCCCAGAGACCGATCAGTGGAACGAGAGGCTCCAGAGATGAATCAGTTCATCCGTGCCTCTTCTGTTCCCTAGGAACACAGCAAACTGGACTCAACCAACCCCCTCGCCAACCTTCCTGTGCCAGTCCCTCCCTGAGCCTCATAACCTGGTGATTATGATCTCATAACCGCCTAGTAGGCCTACAGTACATGGAAGTAAGGCAGGGGCCCCTAATAACCAAACGGACCCTAAACGAAGCCAGAATGGAGATCTTTCCATGAATAGATACTTCCTTTATTTGACATCAACTTTGTCCAGTTTGGGATGATGGCTTTCCTGAAATTAGATTGTGATGATATTCTGTAAGTATAATTCCTTTTAAATATGCTACAACCCATAGAATCAAACACTTTAAATGAACAAGCATTATAGTGTGTTAATTATATCTCAATAATGCTATTTTAAGAGGTATAAGTTCAAAATTTGCCTTTTCACCCTATGAGGACACCGCTGCTGTATGCAGGGGAAATTTCTTTTTGTAGGATCTTAAGAAAATGTGTTATGATAAAATAGAAATGCTACTTTCTTTTTTTTAAATGATAATTTTCAACCATCTTTGTGATACCATAAAACAATAGTTCTTGAGAATTTTCTTCTGTAGTCAGTATGTCTGATTTTCTTGTAGCTTTTGGAAAGTTTCTGAAAGACTGTGCATGTTCAATGATCCATCTATAATGAGCACTTTGTGACATAGCACAGCAATTCCCTTCTATCTAATGAGATGCGCGTCTGCCCAAGGGGCTCCTCGGTTTCCCTTCTTCTCCAATCCAGCCAGTTGCTCAGATTGACTTATTGGTTCTGTTCATTTAGCAGAACACATTTTCAGAATCTTCGTTTTTAAAAGACTGATGTGTTGTGGTTTATTTGGGGCTCCTTTCAGGTGCAACTCTGGTTTTTCTGATGCTAAATAGAGAATTGTAGCTACCACCCAGAACTCTGAAATATCACAAATTCCCATGAGCAATTTTTGATAAGGATAATGCATTTCAGAGAGAAATATTTTACACTTTATTTTTCCTCTCACCCATATCATGTCAACACTTTAAAAAAAATATATTTCAAAACACACTCAGAGCTTGAAGCATTACTGTTCCTGATCACAATGGTGATCTCGGGCAAGGAGATTGGCTGAGCTCCAGAATGAAAGGCCGCTGTCGGCAGAGAAAGACACTCCAGACAGAGAGGCCTCTTCAAAGTGGAGCTCCCCACGGCCTCCTGCAGGACAGCTGCACACCCAAGGGGCTGCAAGAAACAGCTGTTAAGTGGTGACTGCCTGGCCCACCTTCAAAGGAAGGTTGCTAGCAATCACTTGTGTAGACTGAGATTTCTTTCCTTGCACATGTGAGCATATATTGTATGTAAGTGTACTCTTGATGCACGAATTGTTACATTCACACACAATGTATATCCACATTTCATGCAGTTTTTTATGAACATTCTCAAAAAGACAAACTCACTTACCCAACTCTTAAGTACTCTTAGAATTTTTTCCAGTGGACTCTTATATTCTGAGGATCTCTTCTTTGGAATAATTGTTGGATTCTAAGATCGTTGACTATATAAAGCTCTTCCCTGGTGGCTCAGTGGTAAAAAATCTGCCTGCAGTGCAGGAGCTACAAGAGACATGGGTTCGATCCCTGGATCAGGAAGATCCCTGGAGAAGGGCATGGCAACCCACTCCAGTATTCTTGCCTGGAGAATCCCATGGACATAGGAGCCTGGTGGGCTATAGTCCATGGGGTCTCAAAGAGTCGGACACAACTGAAGCGACTTAGCAATGGCAATGGCAAAAGATCATTGACTATATAAAGCTTTGGTAATTTCACCAAGTACTAAATTGTTGTGATTCTATGAACAAGTTATTTTGAAGAAAAATTGCTGAAGATTGAACAAAACAGTGTAACTTAGTGTCTTGTATTACATTGGGCTTCCCTGATGGCTCAGATAGTAAAGAATCTGCCTGAAATGCAGGAGACCTGAGTTTGATCCCTGGGTCGGGAAGATCCCCTGGAGAAGGGTATGGCTACCTGCTCCAGTATTTTTGCCTGGAGAATCCCATGGACAGAGGAGCCTGGTGGGGTATGGTCCATGGGGTTGCAAAGAGTGGGACATAACTAAAGCAACTTAGCACACATGTTGCCCAAAGGAGGCACAGAGGTTAGAGTCAGAAAGGCTTGGGGGACATGAAGCCCAGTTTCATCACAGCTGTGTGAATTGGCTGATCTTAAACCTTCAGTGTCATTATTTTTTATTTTAGAAATGTTAGTGATAATATCAGCATATTAAGATTGTTTTGAAGATTAAATAAAAAAATCACAAGCCTTATATATTTAAAAATTAAATTTAAATTTCTTTCTTTTTCTCTTGCCATCCCTCAAAGCACTCAGATTCTCAAAATAATAATAATAACACTACTATGATGTCATCTACAGAGAACACTTCTCTGTAATCATCTTTCATTTCTTTTGGTGATATGGTCCGGGCACCTGACCTTCTCACTGAGAATGTAGCTGAACACAGCTAATTAATGTTCATTAATATATACTTCACTTTTTGCAAATTTAAAGATTATAAAGAGTCAAAGGCAGAAATTACAGACCCTTGAGAGAATGTTTCATATTACTTGAAAAAGAGTTTAATCAGTCTTATCATGGGGACTGGAAGAAAGAAAAAAATACTGTTTTAGCAATGCAGGCTGTAGAATATTTTAAATATTGTTTACTAGAGACTAAACAAGGAGAAGAGTGGCCTGACTACTCAGGGAGTGAGGCTGAGGGTGCAGTGAGCAGTGTGTCCACAGGCGTGTGCTGATGGGTTTCTATCAGTTCAGTTCAGTTCAGTCGCTCAGTCGTGTCTGACTCTTTGCGACCCCATGAATCACACCACACCAGGCCTCCCTGTCCATCACCAACTCCCGGAGTTCACTCAAACTCATGTTCATCGAGTCGGTGATGGCATCCAGTGATCTCATCCTCTGTCATCCCCTTCTCCTCGTGGCCCCAATCCCTCCCAGCATCAGGGTCTTTTCCAGTGAGTCAACTCTTTGCATGAGGTGGCCAAAGTACTGGAGTTTCAGCTTTAGCATCAGTCCTTCCAATGAACACCCAGGACTGATCTCCTTTAGGATGGACTGGTTGGGTCTCCTTGCAGTCCAAGGGACTATTAG
>NW_011494925.1:5326722-5327783 GCF_000754665.1 Bison bison bison
CTTCATTTTCTGAATGTTGAGCTTTAAGCCAACTTTTTCACTCTCCTCTTTCACTTTCATCAAGAGGCTTTTTAGTTCCTCTTCCCTTTCTGCCATAAGGGTGGTGTCATCTGCATATCTGAGGTTATCGATATTTCTCCTGGCAATCTTGATTCCAGCCCAGTGTTTCTCATGATGTACTCTGCATATAAGTTAAATAAGCAAGGTGACAATATACAGCCTTGACTTAGTCCTTTCCCAATTTGGAACCAGTCTGTTGTTCCATGTCCAGTTCTAACTGTTGCTTCCTGACCTGCATATAGGTTTCTCAAGAGGCAGGTCAGGTAGTCTGGTATCCCATCTCTTTCAGAATTTTCCACAGTTTATCATGGTTCACACAGTCAAAGGCTTTGGCATAGTCAATAAAGCAGAAATAAATGTTTTTCTGGGACTCTCTTGCTTTTTCGATGATTCAACAGATGTTGGCAATTTGATCTCTGTTTCCTCTGCCTTTTCTAAAACCAGCTTGAACATCTGGACCTTCATGGTTCACATACTGCTGAAGCCTGGCTTGGAGAATTTTGAGCATTACTTTACTAGTGTGTGAGATGAGTACAATTGTGCGGTAGTTTGAGCATTCTTTGGCATTGCCTTTCTTTGGGATTGGAATGAAAACTGACCTTTTCCAGTCCTGTGGCCACTGCTGAGTTTTCCAAATTTGCTGGCATATTGAGTGCAACACTTTCACAGCATCATCTTTTAGAGTTTGAAATAGCTCAACTGGAATTCCATCACCTCCACTAGCTTTGTTCGTAGTGATGCTTTCTAAGGCCCACTTGACTTCACATTCTGGGATGTCTGCCTCTAGGTGAGTGATCACACCATCGTGATTATCTGGGTCGTGAAGATCTTTTTTGTACAGTTCTTCTGTGTATTCTTGCCACCTCTTCTTAATATCTGCTGCTTCTGTTAGGTCCATACCATTTCTGTCCTTTATTGAGTCCATCTTTGCATGAAGTGTTCCCTTGGTATCTCTAATTTTCTTGGAGAGATCTCTAGTCTTTCCCACTCTGTTGTTTTCC
>NW_011494925.1:5327883-5328329 GCF_000754665.1 Bison bison bison
CAAAGTACTGGAGTTTCAGCTTTAGCATCAGTCCTTCCAATGAACACCCAGGACTGATCTCCTTTAGGATGGACTGGTTGGGTCTCCTTGCAGTCCAAGGGACTCTCAAGAGTCTTCTCCAACACCACAGTTCAAAAGCATCGATTCTTCAGTGCTCAGCTTTCTTCACAGTCCAACTCTCACATCCATACATGACCACTGGAAAAACCATAGCCTTGACTAGATGGACCTTTGTTGGAAAGGTCTCTGCTTTTGAATATGCTATCTAGGTTGGTCATAACTTTCCTTCCAAGGAGTAAGCATCTTTTAATTTCATGGCTGCAGTCACCATCTACAGTGATTTTGGAGCCCTCCAAAATAAGTCTGACACTGTTTCCACTGTTTCCCCATCTATTTGCCATGAAGTGATGGGACCAGATGCCATGATCTTCATTTTCTGAATGTTG
>NW_011494925.1:5328429-5356844 GCF_000754665.1 Bison bison bison
TGTTTTCCTCTATTTCTTTGCATTGATAGCTGAGGAAGGCTTTCTTATCTCTCCTTGCTACTCTTTGGAACTCTGCATTCAGATGCTTATATCTTTCCTTTTCTGCTTTGCTTTTCGCTTCTCTTCTTTTCACAGCTATTTGTAAGGCCTCCTCAGACAGCCATTTTGCTTTTTTGCATTTATTTTCCATGGGGATGGTCTTGATCCCTGTCTCCTGTACAATGTCACGAACCTCAGTCCATAGTTCATCAGGTACTCTATCAGATCTAGGCCCTTAAATCTATTTCTCACTTCCACTGTATAATCGTAAGGGACTTGATTTAGGTCATACCTGAATGGTCTAGTGGTTTTCCCCACTTTCTTCAATTTAAGTCTGAATTTGTCAATAAGGAGTTGATGATCTGAGCCACAGTCAGCTCCTGGTCTTGTTTTTGCTGACTGTATAGAGCTTCTCCATCTTTGGCTGCAAAGAATATAATCAATCTGATTTCGGCATTGACCATCTTGTGATGTCCATGTGGAGTCTTCTCTTGTGTTGTTGGAAGAGGGTGTTTGCTATGACCAGTGCGTTCTCTTGGCAAAACTCTAATAACCTTTGCCCTGCTTCATTCCGTACTCCAAGGCCAAATTTGCCTGTTACTCCAGGTGTTTCTTGACTTCCTACTTTTGCATTCCAGTCCCCTATAATGAAAAGGACATCTTTTTGGGGTGTTAGTTCTAAAATGTCTTGTAGGTCTTCATAGAACCATTCCACTTCAGCTTCTTCAGTGTTACTGGTTGGGGCATAGGCCTGGATTACCATGAAATTGAATTTTTTGCCTTGGAAATGAACAGAGATCATTCTGTCATTTTTGAGATTGCATCCAAGTACTGCATTTTGGACTCTTTTGTGACCATGATGGCTACTGCATTTCTTCTAAGGGATTCCTGCCCACAGTAGTAGATCTGACTAAAATTCATCTGACTTAAATTCACCCATTCCAGTCCATTTTAGTTCGCTGATTCCTAGAATGTCAATGTTCACTCTTGCCATCTCCTGTTTGACCACTTCCAATTTGCCTTGATTCATGGACCTGACATTCCAGGTTCCTATGCAACATTGCTCTTCATAGCATCGGGCCTTGCTTCTGTCACCAGTCACATCCACAGCTGGGTATTGCTTTTGCTTTGGCTCCGTCCCTTCATTCTTCCTGGGTTTCTATAGCCATTGCTAAATACATGTACTTTGTGCATGTTGCACCAATCTGTACCTAAGATGAATGTACAAGCTAAAATTAAGTAAGATCTCTTTCCATGATGTGTAAAGAACATGCAGATTGCTGGAAGTAATGTTATTGTAGTTTTTTCTTAACCCGATACCTTGTTCCAGAACCATCTGACATGCTGGTTACAAATGTCAAAAGTAGACCTGCTGACCCAGAATCCCCAGAGATAGGTTAACAAGCCCCCATGCATTTTTATGCACCTCGAAGCCTGAGGAATATTCTCTGTTGGCTCTTCTCAAGTAAGCCCCAGGAGAGGTAAGTGTGTGTATGCTAAGTCACTTCATTTGTGTCTGACTCTTAGTGACCCCATGCACTGTAGCCCACCCAGGTTACTCTGTCCGTGGCATTATTGGCAAGAATACTGGAGTGGGTTGCCATGCCCTCCTCCAGAGGATCTCCCCAACCCGGGAATCAAACCTGTGTCTCATGTTTCTTGCATTGGCAGCTTGGTTCTTTACCACTGATGCCATCTGGGAAGCCCAATGGAATACTACTCAGCCATAAAAAAGAACAAAAACTTGCCATTTGCAGCAACATGGATAGACGTGGAGGGCATTATGCCAAGTGAAATAAATCAGACATAGACAAATGCTGTACGACCTCACTTATGTGTGGAATCTAAAAAATACAATAGGCTGAGGCTCTTAACTCTTAATCACAGTTAAAAATGCCCTGTCTATTTCATTCTCTTCATATTACTCTTAGGTTTCTGCATTCCCGATTTCAGTTTTGATAATTACTCTTTCATCATAAAAGAACAAACTGGTTTAAAATAGGTGTACTTGTATCTCTTAGAGAACACTTGCACACATTAATGCTATTTCTTAATCTCAATATTTTTATACAAGGAACCACTTTGAAATTAAAGAAAGATGAGAGACATAGCAATATAAACCTCTTTTAATCAACATCATCTTTATTATGTCCATTTATATAGTAAGATTCCAGGATCTGATTAGTCTAACAATTTCCGCTTGTGGCTTACTTGAACAGGTGACTAAATTCTGCTCAAAAAAAAGAAGTCGTTGATTTGTGTTTTTCTCTGGGATAGTTCAAAACTGTTCCTGACATTATGGGATCATTGTCTTTAGGCTCATAATCCGCGTTTGACCTTTAACCCCCCAGTGGATGCTAATGCTTGAATTTTGAACTGCTGACTCCTCTCTTCTTTTACCATAAAAAGCCAAGGGTCGCTGAACAAGTGCTTTTGGAAAGTTTCCAGCAGCAGTTGTGGTTTTCCACTGTTGTGGTTGATGCTGCTCTGCATGTTGCTCTAGGATGTGGGCTCTGGCTGACTTCAGATGCATTTAATAATTCCTGTCCAAATGCAGACGGGCGGACCCACAGCCTCCCTTCGGAAAATGCTGCAGTGTCCCCAGCTCCAAAACAGGAAATGACCCACTGCCAGAACCACACCAACAGACCCAGGGATGACAAACCTCCGGCTGCTTATGATTCAACCTTTTAGTGCTGTTTGCATTTTGCTTTATTTTTGGCTGTGCTGGGTCTTGTCGCTGCCCAGGCTTGCTCTAGTTGTGGGAGTGGAGGCTATTCTTCGTTGCAGGGCGCCGGCTTCTCACCGGGGTGACTTCTCTTATTGTGGAGCATGGGCTCTAGGGTGTGCTGGCTTGAGTTGTGGTTCCCAGGTTCTAGAGCACAGGCTCAGTTGCGGTGGCTCACTGGCTTAGCTGCTCCACAGCAGGTGGGATCTTCCTGGATCAGGGATGGAACCCATGTCTCCTGCTCTCACAGGCAGATTCTTTACCACTGGGCCACCAGGGAAGCCCTTCATTTCCTTGACTTTCTTACTGTCTCTCTGCAAAGAGCTGAACCTCATGTTAGTCCTTACAATGTAAACACTAACATCCTGATTGAATTCTGCAAACATTATCTGTGCTTAATTATTTTATTCATTATGCTGATTTAGGAAAGATGTGGAGCCATGCGTTATATAATCCTGAAAGCCAGACCTCTGGTGGATAAAGCAGGGGCTGCCATTGTTTCTCTCCTTAGAAAATTAACCTCTAGGTCAGGAAGGAGAGGCTGTGGATTGCCGACCCCAGCTGCTTCACTCTGAATGGAAAAATACATTAGTGACAGTAGTGAGTCCTCATTTGACAAGTAGAAAGAAAGGGAGGTTGGATTACGGATGCATCAATTTTTAGCACTCAGAGAATGGATGGTTTTGCATGGCCCATATAACTCCATGTAGCTATTTTATGAGTCAAAATGCTCATTTAGTTATGAATGAAAAGTACTGTTGATATGAACATACAGCCTTGCTCCTGATCAGTTAATGAGTCGCCACTCAACAAGCTCAAATGAAGAGATAAAAGAAACAGTGATTTCCATTTAAAAAACAATAGCAACTAAAAATTCCTTGACTGTTGTGTGGGCTCAGGGCAGGCCACCCCCAAGATGGCAGGAGGAATATTGATTATTTTGGATGTAAATTACTAGAGAAACAGCTGCCTCTCATCCCCTCCGTCTCTCTGAGAACAGGAAATGGATCTCCCACGTGAAAGTCTCTCTCTCTCTCTAAAAGTGGGCAGAGAAGCACCTTTATTACCAGAGATGGGAATTTAGGGCCAAGAAGGTCGCATAGAGAAACCTGTTATTTCTTTGCTCTTTTATGACCCCAAGGCCAAACTCTTTTTTTTTTTTAATATAAATTAAGCACCCAAGCCTAAATTTCTTTGTTCTGTAAATTCCTCACACATTTCATCCTCCTTTTTCTAAAATGTAGAAAAGCTGGCTACTTTGGCCCCATCTTTGTTCTTATTTATTGGAGATCTTTGTGCACACAAATTAATGTTTTTTCTCCTGTTAATCTGTCTTTTGTCAATTTAATTATGAGAGCAGCCAAAAGAACCAAATGGGCTAGAAGGAAACATTCCCTCTCCCCAACACCATCTAAGACAGCAATGATAATAAACTGATTTATATAAACCATTCTTTGGAAAAACCATGGGGACACCAACTCTGACTGTGCAGACACCCTGTGGGAGGTTAGGTTGACAATATTTACAAGGGCTGCAGAACAGTTAGATTTCTTAGAAAAGTCGTTAACAAGATGTTTTGGTAGATGCTAGTGAAGTAATCGCTTCAAATATAAATAGCAAATATTTTGAACCCTAATTTTTAGTATTAACTGGAATGGAGACTTTACTAAAGATACACTTTAAAGGTCTTAGAATGATGCATTGTTTGACCTTAAAAGTTGAAGGAGACGCTGCGGTTCTGCATCGGGAGAACGTGCGTGGCCCTCGTGCACGTTTCCTGTCATGCTCTGATGCTTTCTGCTCTAAGGCACTGTCACTGCTTGGCCTCTCCATTAGTTTGCAAAGTCACGACAGCCCATTCTTATCTGCATTTTCATGTCCACAAATCTGATAGAAAAGAAAACTTGGACCCAGACACTTAACCTGGCAAAGATCTTTCTTTCTTCCAATCACTCAACAAATGTTTACCATTGAGGTGCCCAGCACTGGGCTGTTTGCGGAGATGGGGCAGAAGGGGCAGAGGTGGATGGCGACCCAGGTCCTCCTGTAGTGATGCGGGTGCCGGACAAGCGACAAATGATTGTGGAAATAAGCCTTGAGGCTGGATGTGGGGGGAGTGACAAGGTGTCAAGGAGAGCTGAGCCCTCTCCTTCCTGAGTGGCGAGGCGGCATCTTCTGGAGGGGTGACCTTGCATGGAAATGTGAGACGGGAAGATTGGGGAAGGGGAAGAATTGAGGTGTTGGGCTAGGCATGCCCGCATCTCTGAAGAAGAAATGAAGTGGCCTGTCTGAGCGTGTGAAGACCGGTATTCCAGGGGGAGGGGCAGGTCGGGGAGCCGCCTGAGAGTTTGGGAGAAACTGACTGCAGAAGCTGGAGGGTCCGCCAACGATCTGCGTCCTCAATCTGCATCATGGAGCCCACGAAATGTAGGAAGCAGAGAAATGATGTCGGTAGGTTTTCATTAAAAAGTAAATATCCGAGTGCTCAAAGCTTGAAAACAGCCTTGGGAAAGGGACAGTCGTGCAAAAAATGCAGAGCTCTTTGCACATATCAGGGCAGAGACACAGCAGAGGAAGTGAAGACAGTGGGTGGGATTAAGAAGAAAAGGACATTATGACCTTCTAACCACAGGGAAAGAGTGGTCTAGGGTAAAAGCAAGTCACCCATCTCCTTGACACAGCCGGTCCCCACTGCAGGTAAGAGGGAAATGCGGAAAAACAAAAGTGACATGCGCAGCCTCTCCTGGACCGGAACCGGAAGCAGCCCGGGGCCGGGCTCCCCGCTCTGAGTCTGTCTTGTGCTCACCGGTTAAGTGAGAGGAGCTCACAGCTACTCCAGTGGGAGACCAGGACCCTCTGCACACCACACGCCCATCTCTTGCATCTTCCTTTCCTCTCCCCAAAAGAAGCTTATGCCAGCAGAAGCATGCTTATCTCTTATGATTTTATATCCTCCGAAGATCCAATAAAATATGTGAGGATCTAATTACCCCTAAATGAACTACTCTAACTTATTTAAGGAGAAAAACTGAATAGAATGGAACTTTGTTTGGACCAAGTAATGTTAATAACTACAGTTTGTCTTGATTTATGATATATTTGGAGCTTTGGGCTCCAAGTTATTTCAAGATAAAATGACTATATCTCTGCTTTTATTCTCTAGGAAGAAAAAAACAAATAATTATAATGCATTATGAACATTTGCATAAATAGATTGATATCTCACCTCCCTTTAAAATCCAAATCTTGAGTTCTACATAAACACAAGCATGATTTTATAAAAATTTTCGTATGGGAACAAGTCAGTACATTTCTAATAGAGCTGAGTAAATTCATCCCTTCTAAATGCCCTGCAAATTTTTTGTGCCTCTGCAAACACTGTGCAACAGTTACTCATTCAGTCATTAATTTGCCAAATCTCCACGGAGACCCCATGGCTTATTAGAAATACCCAGGGAATAATGTGTGCAACCGTACCGTTCAGCCAGCTTGTTCAGAAGGGCTCAGGGTGTTCCCTCCATGTGGTTCATTGCTCTGAGTAATGGGGATATAGATTTTAATAGGACTTAAGTCCTGCCATCAAGAACCAAACGGTCTAGCCTAGGGTTTGTTTTTTTTCCTTTCTTTGAATTTTCCATGGCAAGTTGGAGGTAAATATGTTGAAAAGACATTCACTTCTCAGGCCACAGAGAACTCTTCAAAGAAACAAGACTCCAATTCGGTTCACAGGTGGCCGTAGCCTCCAAGAGTTGGTAAAGACCCCCAAACTGTGAAACTGAACACTGGGAAACAGGGAAGGGAGTGAGGGTGCTGCTGTGGGCTCTCACCTCACGCTCTCACCCATGTGGCCGCCGATGCTGGTAGTGCTGGCGCTTGAATGGAGAGCGAACCAGTCAGTCCTAAAGGAAACCAACCCTGAATAGTCATGGGAAGGACTGATGCTGAGGTTGAAGCCCCAGTACTTTGGCCACCTGATGCAAAGAGCCAACGCGTTAGAAAAGATCCTGATGCTGGGAAATATTGGAGGCAGGAGAAGAAGAGGGCAGCAGAGGATGAGATGGTTGGATGGCATTGCTGACTCGATGGACATGAGTTTGATCAAGCTCCAGGAGATGGTGAAGTACGGGGAAGCCTGGTGTGCTTCAGCCCAAGGGGTTGCAAAGAGTGGAACAGGACCAAGCGACTGAACACACAACTTGAGCGTTGGGGTGCCTGTCTCAGGCAGTGTGATGACTGGCCCTTTCTTTAGGAAACTTAGTCTGAGTTGCTCTGGGAGTAGATTTAGTAAAATAGAATATAAAAGGAAGGATACACAGCAAATTCAAAATTATATCCTGGAGGAGAAACTAAGGAGCTGAACCTTTTCTCCACACTGGGCTGGTGGTATGGCTGGGCACGTGCACCAAGGCTCCCTGTGTTTCTGCACCCACGTTTGCTCTCCTGCTGGTCCGCTGGGTCGTCAGGGTCCACAGACACGTCATAGCCACAGTGAGCATCTGCACACATCTGTCCGCCAAGAGGCTGAGGAGCCGTAGGATGGGGCCAGTGAACCGGGTTGTTCTGTCCAGGTAGGATGACTGATGGATGGTCTGGTCTCAGAGCCATGGGCTTAGGAGGAAAGTCCAGAGCAAGGGTATACAGTGGTCCAGGAAGCAGGTGCATGTGATGCTAACGGTCAGATGGGATGATGGGCGGACACTGGAAGGGAATGGAAATAAACCCAGGTCTTCTGAAACAGAAAGAAGGACGAAGTGGAGACCAGGGTCTGGAGAGGATGGCAGGCCGCGTCCCTCAGGGACCCCAGACCAGGATAAGACCTGTGGGCTTTATTTTATGGGCAGCAGGAGAGCCATAGGAGAGGAGGGCCAATGATGTGACCGTTGTTGATGATGGTGGTATCTTTAGAGAGCTAGGACAAAAACTATTAATTACTTAAGAAATGTTTCCAAGATCTTAGCAACCCTATGACTTTATAACCACTGAACACATAAAAAAGCTTTCAAGTATTTTGGTTATATTTATCTGTGAAAGTGGTCTAAAAAACTGGTGATGTGGACATTTTAACTGAGCATTTCAGACTCTGAATAAAGAGGAGGTGATTTGTCTGACAGGACCATGCTCTCAGTTCTGATTACTTGTTATAAACTCTGTTTATTTTTAAACGTTGACACTAATCTGTCGGAAAGAGAATTAAAAATAACTTTCTCATTAGATTTAAATCAGACATCATGCCTTAGCTTTATAATGAAAATGGCAAAATCCCTGTGAAGAACACAGGAAAATAAGTTGCTACATGATCGAAGTCAAAGAAGATATGTTCTATTCACAGAAGTGTCTTTACACAGATACCCACCTGAAGGGGAACACTAACTTCCATCATTATTTATTGAAATTAACTGGTTGGACTGAAGAGCATTTGGAAGTTCTAATTTGCTATTTTGCTACCTCATGATACAAATATTTTATTTCTTCCTGGGAATCCACACAAACTCTCTGAGCCAGAAAGGACCTTTCCCTTAACTTCTACTAGTTTTACTTATCACCCTGCCACACACAGGGAAGGAAACACATTGACTAATTTGAAATTTGACACGAATATTATGTTATGTATCCAAAATTGGCAGAAAAGTTGTGTAAGATGGTTTTTTTATTCAATGTTTTGAGACAGAATTTCTCAACTGAAGGTGTGTTAGTCACAAGCACACACCTTTCACAGTCTAATCATGTGTAACACAAGAGCCTCTCAGGAGTGGCTGGCAGCTGCCTTTCCTTGTCAGAGAGGAGGAAGAGAAGGCATCGAACTGGAGGGACACTCACACACTTAGACCTCCCCGAGTCGTCTGGAGCTCAGTGGAAAGATGAGAATCTGGCAACCACAGCCCAGACAGCTCCTGTGTGATTCACTATAACATATTTAAATCTCTTTAAAAGCTGAGATAAAGGTACAGGGCAGAAGAGCAGACGTCTTCTTGAAATGTCTCAAGAAAGGGCTGGTGTCTCCTCTTACCAAAAGGCAGTTCAGAGCCTTGGTCTTGGAGAAGCGCTGGGTCTCACTTCACCAGGGCTGTGCGCTGTCTCTCTGCTCAAGCCAGGAATTGGGGATCCAGCTGCTGGGCAATTCCATTTGAGGTAGAAACCAGCTTCCTGGCTTGTAGATGGTGCCTTCTCTCTGGGTCTTCATACGGCAGAGACACACGCACAGAGGTCTTCTTGTGATGAGGCCATGGATCCGCTTGGACCAGGGCCCCCCCTCTTATGATTCATTTAACATCGATTGGCTCCTGAAAGCCTTATCTCCGAACATAGCCACGTGGGGGTTAGAGCTTCAACAGGTGAAATTGGGGCACAATTTGGTCAATAGCAGCCTGTGACTTCAGATGAGTTGGTGACTCTGAAACTGTTCAGGGCAGGCTTTGCTTGCTGCACAGAGTGACTGGGAAGACTACATGAGAACAAAGCATGAAAATGTCCCAGGGGCCCCGACACCGGGCCAGCCTCCCAGTACTAAGGGTTCCGCCCACGACTGGGGGTGGTGCCGGGGGCAGTGCTAGGGAGCCCGTGGCTCCCACTGACCTGGGATGAGATTCCCTACTTCCCATTAGGCATTGGTCTTAGGTCCTTTCTTTTTTTTGCCAAATAGGCATTTAGTTTTATTCAGTCAAGACCTAACATCCTGAATGTGAAATTGCTGTAAAGCCTTAGAATCTGGCAGGATGATAACAAACATTAAGAAGTATCACATTCTCAGGATCGCAGTTTTGGCCAGATCTGTAGAGAGAGACACACAGGGTCCATTCACATACATCAAATGGGCAAGAAGGAAGCTCAAAATATAAAGCACAGTGGTTATACAGATCTTAGGACCAAATATCCCACTTGTTATTTATGTTTCAGCTCCATCTCTCTAAACCTGGGAGGTTCACGGACTCTGAGATTCTCTTAATGAAGTCTATTAAGTGACCGCAAAAGCAGGAACCAGACTCAGGAGTACAAATCTAAGAACTTAACTGCCCACAAGAGCTCACACATAGGTAAATATACCCAGGCACCGATGAGTATGTTTGCTTTCGAGCTCGGTCTAGATGCTGGGCCAGCTGTTCCATCACTAGAGTTGCATCATTAAAGGAACTAATCGCATGACTCATCAAATGATATTTTTCCTTCTCAACTGGGTCAATTTACAGTTTAAAGAGTGTTGATAACTGTTCTGCCAAGGGATATTTTCTTTTTATAAGTGATAATTCACTCACCTAAGAGCTTTTTTCCTTTTTTTTTAAACAAGTTTTATTAAATATCTATAATGTGAAGGGCATTTTATATTTCAATACTTATCACTGAATATTGACATTAATAGGATACTGTTAAGGTCATCTATAAGTTAATAATCTGACAGAAGAAAATACATACACAACTTATACACACCAAGGGAGATGAATTACTGAAGAGAGGAATTTA
Organism: Bison bison bison; assembly: GCF_000754665.1. Classification (NCBI taxonomy): domain Eukaryota; kingdom Metazoa; phylum Chordata; class Mammalia; order Artiodactyla; family Bovidae; genus Bison; species Bison bison. The sequence goes on from NW_011494925.1 coordinate 5,338,652, forward strand.
CAAAGGTGAAGGAAGGAGTTAGGAAGAAGCTACATTATTTATACACAATCTGGAGGCTGAAAAATATAAATGAGACAGACAGAAACAAAATGAACGCTTTTTATATTATAGCAGAAATAAAGCTTGTGACTATTCATGTGGTTAAATGCAATGGATCACCAATTATATTATGTTTATGCACAGAATAAGATCTGGCGTAAAAGGAATCTGCAAACCCATTATTGCGCTCTGTTGGTAACACCGTGTGCGCAACGTTCAGTTTCTCTCCTTTGATGAGCACCTCGCTGGAATTGATACTCTATCTGAAATTCCAATAAGATGCAAAATAACGTCCATAAAGAAGAGCTTCACAGATTAGCACAACGTGACTGCACAGTTAGGGGACCCTGGATGACTCAGTGAAGCACCAGAGCGGTTGCAAACATCTTTTCCTGGGATTTCTAATTCCCCACTAATACTTAAATGCAACCTCCCGGCCAGGAATGATTAATAGTCTCTCTTCTCTTTAATGTAATAATTCTCGGAGGGAACTGAACAAGCTTTTGAAATTGAATTACAAGAGTCACATTTCTGCTCTCGATTAAACACAAGTGATGAGGGTTGTGCTGTCTCTCCCACGGTAGGGGAGTGCTTTAAGTGGGTTGTTTAAAACACAGAGTTCTGTTTATATTTAAGTGCCTGAATATGACCCACTGTTTTCGAGGCTGTCCCAACGGTAAGACTGTCCAATTCTATGAGAATAGAGCTGTGATATATTGTAAGAACACAAATAAAATTCATCTCAAACAACATTAGTACAGCTTGAATTGTTACAATAAGGTATCATTTAACTTGAAGAATTCTTGGATGATGTAACAGATGGACAGGTCTGGTTTATTGGATGGTTCACGTATGTGCTTTGCTTCAGTAGAAGCAAAGACAAGTTCACTCAGCTCTGAGATGAGTAGAGGTTTCTCTGAGGATGAGAACTAGAGTGGTTTTGTTTGCTTGTGAAATCTTAGCGTCCACACCAGGGTCTGGCATGTGGCAAGTATTCAATGGAATGGATGGATGGATGGAGGGGTGATGGATGGATGGATAGATGGATGGATGGATAGACTGATGGATTGATGGAATGATAAGGTATCAGAAGCATGAAGATAATTCAGCAGCCCATGCAGTTTCACTGTATCAGTGCAAGGGGTCAGGCAGGAACTGACCCAATAGGCATTCTTGGTACGTGAGATGCACGTGGCCCTTGTGAACCAGGGGTGCAGGCAGGATTCTGAATCAGCCCCCTGGGAGGCTGACATCTGGGAGACCTGCCCAGAGGGATCCCTCGCCCTGAGTGGGAGTGGGGCTGCTCACCAGTCTCAGGCTAGTTTGAGAACTGGAGGAAAAGGGGTCCAAAGAAAATCTAATCATCTTCCCCCTGGAAAGATGAGAAAAGGTCCCACTCCGCCCTTGGACCTTAGAAGCCCTGTCCTGGGTCTTCACCTTTGTGACATGTATTACACCTCTGTAAAAACTGAAGAAGCCCCTTGAACTTCATGACCAGGACCATCTTCCTCAAGGATGTGGCTCATCTCTTGGGAACTAACATCGCGGTGATGAGCCCCCTATCTCCCACTTTCCTGGAGGGTCAGGGAGCAGCCCAGCATCAGTGGGGCCTGACTCCAAGTTCCAGGATGACCTCCTGTCGTAAGATAAGCGTGAGAAGCTTATCTGTCCTTTCCATAAAGCTGATTCACTTGCACAGATGTTACCCTGACTACCAGATAGACTCAGGATGAATTGTATGCTATTAGAGGCTGAGGACCAGCTGCACCCAGAGACCACGTGTGCAGAGGTCACGTCTGCCCAGCTGGACCAGAGGGAGAGCCCACTGCGCCTTGGCGCCACTCTACAGGTGACCTGCAACGTGTGTCATGCGTTGGTTTAACTCTGTCTCGATGGTAAACCTGTTTTCTTTCTCTATTACCTTCACGGGGAGGGCTTCTGGGTTGGGAGATTCTGTTTTTAATTTGGGGCTTCCCAGGTGGCTCAGAGGTAAAGAATCCACCTGCCAGTGCAGAAGACCGGGGTTCAGTCCTTGGACAGGGAAGATCCCCTGGAGAAGGGAATGGCAACACACTCCAGTATTATTGCCTGGAGGATTCCATGGACAGAGAAGCCTGGTGGGCTACAGTCCATGGGGTCAAAAAGAGTTAAATACAACTTAACTGTTTTTTATTTTATTTCCCAACCTTGCCTGCACCCTTGAACTGGTCTTAATCCTGCTTCAGGGGAAACCCACCGGGGTCAATGCCCAGGAAATGCCCTTGACTCTGCCATAGACAAGGGTGGAACCGTCAGGGAAGGAGAAATGGGTTGTATGTCCAAGACGGAGGCCCCCAATGTCCACCAGCAAAGGTTGTGCCCTTTCAGTGGAAATGGTCTGTTCACTGAAAACTGACCCCTGCAAGCCTGTGCTGAGCATGACCAAGAAGAAACTTGTTGTACAGTCACTCAGTTGTGTCCGACTCTTCATGACCCCATGGACTGCAGCACGCCAAGCTTCCCTGTCCTTCACTATCTCCTGGAGCTTGCTCAAACTCATGTCCATTGAGTCAGTGATGCCGTCCAACCATCTCATCCTCTGTCGCCCCCTTCTCCTCCTGCCCTCAATCTTTCCCAGCATCAGGGTCTTTTCCAACGAATCGGCTCTTCGCATCAGGTGGCCAAAGAAGAGACTGTGCAGAACTAGCTTGCTGCCAGGCAGGTATTTCCCCAGCCTTTCTCAGCTTAATACTGGCAAATCGCAAACGCTGTTTAAAGACAACTGCGTGGGATGGATGCCTTCTGTCATTTTACATGTTCCCCTTACCTCCTAAACTTGTCACGTTAATACATTTTCCCTAACTTTTTTGTTTTCATTTTAAACAATCTTGGGTAATTTCTGTTAGTAGGAAGGCAGCCGGGAACCTAAGCTGAGGACTGGGATGTGATCCAGCCCCGAATAACTCCCCGGCCCAGTGACCTGGGGGCTAGGACGGGAAATGCAGCACACAGGCCAGAGTCTGCCCGCCCTGACGGGCAGAACCCCTTGTGGTCTTGAACTTGGGCCAGGACAGCATTGTTGCCCAGAAACCTCAGATTCCTGTCAGCTCTGCTTTTAACTAAGAGAATTCAGAGGTCAACCAAACCAGAGCTGGTTTCCCCACTAAGAATGATTCCCACGCATCCTTGCTTTACAAGATCCCTATAAATTCCAAAGGAAGCTAGGCGTGAGCTACAAAAGGCAGGATGAAGGCAGACTGTGAGCAGGTAACCTTGTAGCAGGCCAGAATCTTGGCTTTCCCTGCCCACCAAAGCCGAATGAAAAGTAGAAATAGCTGGCTTTAATCCTCAGCTGGCAGAGAGGGGAACACAGGGCTCATGTCTCCAGAACTGTGCCCCGTCCCCCGTGAGGAGTCTAGGGGCTTGTGTAAGACGAGGGCTACCTTGTTAGAATTTCTGCAGCCCTTCACAGAGCGCCCGCGTTAGATTCCAACCCTTCAGTGTTCACAGAAAGCCTCGTCTGTTGTGACATCCCTCTTGGATCGTCTCCCACCTGCTCTGACCATCCAGCCTCGCATCCCCACACCTGGACGCAAGGTGGAGCCCCCATGACAGCGGGCTGAAGGGCCGGCAGCCCTCAGCCGTGGAGGAGCCGTGCACATGGGGAACCCTTTGTCCTGGGGGTTGTACACACTCTCTTTCACTCTTGATATTTCTCCTGTGAAGCACTTTGTGCTAGAAGCACCTTTTTATAAATGTCACAGAGAAGAAAAAGGCAAGTCATGAAATGGTGTAATGTACCAGAGGCCAACCCTGTGCTTGGCTGACGCCTGCCAAAACATCCGTCTCTGCAGACATAGCCTTAAGAAAAAAATGTTTGTGGGATATATGGAAACTGGGAAAATGTTTGTGGTCAAGGAGAAATTAAGAAAACAAACTATTAGGTGCTGTATAAAAACCAGTGCAAGTTCAGTCAGGAGTATTTGTTCATTTTGTGCATTTTTCCCTTGAGAATTAATGACGGGAAATACCATCTAGTTCAACATTTCCCAGACTTTCCGAGATAACCGTCCTCTGTCTTCTTTCGTGGGCCTGGGAAATTATGTTTATGTTCTTCTTAAAAAATAGAAGAAAAAAATATATCCAGTAGATAATTGCAGAATAAAGTCATAAACCTCAAAGCCAGTGCCAGAGTGACAAGATTAAGTCCAGCCTGCCTCCCCTTCTCGGAGATAACTTGCAGCAGCTGTTTGAAGGTGACCAGGGAGCTCTCACCAGAGAATTCTGGAGGAATGGTGCATTTAGTAGGGAATCTGTGTTCTACAGCATCATTTGTTCCCTCTTTGATCTCCCCACTAAAACTGCTAGTAAAAGAATAATTTCTCAGTAGTATCTTGCAGGAGTGGATTTTCCCTTTGAAGAGGAAGAGAACTGCTGAGCTCTGCTCCCAGGCAAGTCCAGGAAGCAAACCAGATGCTCCTGTTTACATAGATGCTATCTGCATAGGAACCATTGCTTATTGCACTCGGAAATACATAAAAACCTATGTAATGGGGTAAACCCCACACCATCAGAAGGTCTAAAGAGCAACATTTCTAGAACTGGAGATTTTTGTGCAAATGTTGGTGGAAAAATCAGTAATAGGATGACGGCTTACTTTTCATGGATCAGCAAAATTCATTTTATTTGAGAAAAGAATTCTGAGGAGTTATTATTATAAATTGTCCTGCATGAAAAACGCAGTTTTCTGGGTTATGTCAGCAGTGGGTCGCTACTCAAGGTTTGTTTAAAATCCGGTGTCTGGGTTCAGACGCAATCTCCACTGCGGTCCTGGAAACAGCTCCCATAAGTGGTGCTTCTACAGAGGTTGCGAACCACAGCTTTTGCTAAATTAATTTAGAATACTTCCTCTTTCTGTTTGCAAATCACTGTGCTTAAAAAGGGATTGAACGGCTGTCGTCAGGATCCTCGAACTGTTGGCCTGATCTTGAACTGAGTGTGGGTGGGGCTTCTCCCACGACCTCTGACACCTCGACCTCTGACAACACAAAATTCCCTAGAGTGATTTATCTCACAAATAGCAAAGTAGAGAGAAAGGCAATGAAAATTACTGACTTCGGTATTTGTCTAGATTTCTGACTCTACGATGGGTAAAAGCAGTGTGGCTTTGTCTAGTCAGCCACGGTTCGTGAAGCGCAGGGGCCTGGCCAGCAGTCCGGGAACGTCTACCACCCCACGCCCAGGACATCATCCCCCACCTGGACCCACGCTGCCCCTTCCCGCCCTTGCGAGAGTCAAAACTCCTGGGGGAAGTGAGCATTCCTCCGGCATCTGGGGCAAAATGTTTGAAGCAATTGCTATGGGGCCTTCACCTGGAAGAGTCTGGGAACTGCAGCCCTTGGTGTAAATGCATATCAGTCCTCTTACAGAGTCTTTGATGCTTTTTCATTTGAAATGAACTCAAGAGAAAAACTCACAATAGATAAAAGCACGTATTTTCTTTCCTTTAGACACTATTGAAAGGACTACATTTTTGATATCTATTTTTTTAATATGTTATTTAAGGAAGTAAAATCAGGGCATAGAGAGTAACCTAGGCGGTGATGTGTTTGTTTTTCAAGAGTGAGGAAGCAGAAGTGGCCCCGTGTCTGGGGGTCGCTCGCTGGTCAGGGGCTCAGAGGGGGTTCCATGCTGCGCTTCTTGTATGAAGGGCACACATGGGGCCTCTTTGGAGACTGGTTTCTCCATGCGATCACACAAGTCCTTCTCAGACAGCAGGACGAGATGAAAAGTGAGCTGCAGAAACCAGGAAAACAGTTGGGGAGAAAAAGCATCAACATGAAGGTCAGGAGGACGTGTGGAGGGGGCAGTTTGCTGACCACACAGTTGGGACAGGAAAGGGGTCGTGAGAAAAGAAGAAAGAACAAAAGCATGTGCAGAATAATTAAGGGTAGATGGTGGGCAGAAGAGTGGAGCCCTTACAACAGAAGCCTGTTGTGTTTCTGGACAAGGGGACAAAGCAAGGCCCAAACAAAAACGTGCAAAAGATCTGTGACAGTCCTTTAAAAATGGGAGATCGGATCACAAGATTTAAAGGACAGATGGTGCTCTAAGGAGCCAAGAGTCCAAGATCAATTCCTACTGAGCATGTTAGGAGAGCCGCTGGATGTTAAATGTATGGACAGGATTCTCAGGGCTCCGCGGTAAACAAGTCCTTGATAGAGAGGAAGTAACCCAGGAATCCTCAGACTCTGTAGCCTCACTAGGTCATCTGTGACCTAACAGATGCCCTGACTCACTGTTCCAGCGAGGCCTGCACGGTCGCTAGTGCCCCTCCGGTGGACCCCTGACCTCCCCCTCACATCCCCTGGTCCCGAGGACCTCGGGTGCCCTGTGTCCATCATGGGTGGGTCTGTTTTGCTGACCCTCCTCTCAGAGTATCCCCACTCCTCATCCTCCACCCAGACTCGTTCCGTTTTTTAAACTTTGTTATTTATTGGCTGCATAGGGTCTTAGTCTTGGCACCTTCACTGTGGGTCATCTGCACTGGGCACCCTGCTTCCCTGGGCACCTTCACGGTGTCCCACGGGGGTTGGGTGGGGTGCATGAACTCTCTGGATGTGGCTCAGGGTCTCCAGTCGTTTTGGCAGGAAGGCTTCATTGCTCTGAGACATGTGGGATCTTAGTTCCCCTGAACCAGGGGTTGAACCCACATCCCCTGCATTGCAAGGTGATTCTTAACCACTGAACCACCAGGGGAGCCCCCAGACCTATTCTTAAGACTCCAAGTGGTTGTCCCAGGGAGTCCTCCCGACCACTCCCCGCCCAGGCCTCCACTTGCTGGGCTGTCCCCTCAGCGTGGTCCCTGGCTCATGTTCCCTTGGACTTGCAACGTCAGTGTTACACCTACGATAAGCCACGAGCTCAGAACACACTTTTCAAAAGCCCCTTATCATCAGTGACCCTCATGCAAGCTTTATATCACTATACGATTAGAGCATTTCAGAATTTAATTGTAGTCTTTTCTTTCCTGCTGCATTAATTTGGATTTAAAGTGAGTTGACCTCTCTTTGCTCTTTGAACGTTTCCTGTCTTTACCCTCTTGCTGTGTTTAACGTGACACACGTTTGTTCTCTGGTTTTTAGTATTGTTTTGACTTCTGCCTCACTGATGCTTAGAAGGCCAAACTGTGTTCATGCTTAGTACTCTTCTCTTCTAAAAACACTATTAAACACTTCATTTGATGTTCAACTATCTTTAACAAGTCTATGTACCTGCAAGTCCACTGGACTTCAGAGGCCAGGCAGAAAGCTCAGGATTAAGTTCAATGGCTTGTGTGGGTGGGGTTTGTGGTGCCCCAAATAATTACAACCGTGGCATCAAGGATCACTGACCACAGATCACCACAGAAAATATAATAAGGAGGACAAATCTGAGAGACTGCAAGAATTACCAACCCAGAGACAGGAAGTACAGTGGTAATGAACCCATCTGCCAATGCAGGAGATGTAAGAGATGGGGGTTCAATCCCTGGGTCAGGAAGATCCCCTGGAGGAGGGCATGGCAACCCACTCCAGTATTCTTGCCTGGAGAGTCCCATGGACAGAGGAGCCTGGCGGGCTGCAGTCCATGGGGTCACGGAGAGTCAGACGCGACTTACTGACTAAACAGCAGTAAGTGATAGAATGTCAAGCTCTTGTTCCCTGAATCTTGAAGACTTTTCTGTAGGAAGAATGTGTCAAAGAAAGTAGGATGAAATTACTCCAGGAGAGAGAGCAGACCATCATTCTTCAGTTATGGTTTGGGGAAGATCAGTTCATCTTCATGAGGACTTTTAGCTTTTAAATAAACAACAATGAAGGTATTATTTGTTGCCTGCAAGGTATGGAAAATAAGGTCAGATGTACCTGACATTTTTCTGATTTTGCAGTCTGTATTCCCACCTTACCTGTGCTTTACTTTCACTTCCTCTCTTAACCACTTGCAAGTAACTTGTTTAGACATTGGATATTCAGTTCAGTTCAGTTCAGTTGCTCAGTCGTGTCTGACTCTTTGCTACCCCATGAATTGCAGTATGTCAGGCCTCCCTGTCTATCACCAACTCCCGGAGTTTACCTAAACTCATGTCCATCAAGTTGGTGATGCCATCCAGCCATCTTATCCTCTATCGGCCCCTTCTCCCCCTGCCCCCAATCCTTCTCGGCATCAGGGTCTTTTCCAATGAGTCAACTCTTCGCATGAGGTGGCCAAAGTGTTGGAGTTTCAGCTTCAGCATCAGTCCTTCCGATGAACACCCAGGACTGATCTGCTATAGGATGGACTGTTTGCATATCCCTGCAGTCCAAGGCACTCTCAAGAGTCTTCTCCAACACCACAGTTCAAAAGCATCAATTCTTTGGTGCTCAGCTTTCTCCACAGTCAAACTCTCACATCCATACATGACCATTGGAAGAACCATAGCCTTGACTAGACGGACCTTTGTTAGCAAAGTAATGTCTCGGCTTTTTAATACGCTCTCTAGGTTGGTCATAACTTTTCTTCCAAGGAGTAAGTGTCTTTTAATTTCATGGTTGCAGTCACCATCTGCAGTGATTTTGGAGCCCCCCCAAAATAAAGTCTGACACTATTTCCACTGTTTCCCCATATATTTCCCATGAAGTGATGGGACCAGATGCCATGATCTTAGTTTTCTGAATGTTGAGTTTTAAGCCAACTTTTTCATTCTCCTCCTTCACTTTCATCAAGAGGCTTTTGAGTTCCTCTTCACTTTCTGCCATAAAGGTGGTGTCATCTGCATATCTGAGGTTATTGATATTTCTCCCGGCAATCTTGATTCCAGCTTGTGCTTCTTCCAGCCCAGTGTTTCTCATGATGTACTCTGCATAGAAGTTAAATAAGGAGGGTGACAATATACAGCCTTGACGTACTCCTTTTCCTATTTGGAACCAGTCTGTTGTTCCATGTCCAGTTTTAACTGTTGCTTCCTGATCTGCATAAAGGTTTCTCAAGAGGCAGGTCAGGTGGTCTGATAATCCCATCATTTGAAGAATTTTCCACAGTTTGTTATGATCCACACAGTCAAAGGCTTTGGCATAGTCAATAAAGCAGAAATAGATGTTTTTCTGGAACTCTCTTGCTTTTTTGATGATCCAGCAGATGTTGGCAATTTGATCTCTGGTTCCTCTGCCTTTTCTACAACCAGCTTGAACATCTGGAAGTTCATGGTTCACGTATTGCTGAAGCCTGGCTTGGAGAATTTTGAGCATGACTTCACTGGCGTGTGAGGTGAGTGCAATTGTGCATTTGAGCATTCTTTGGCATTGCTGTTGGATATTAGCTTGTGCTAATTGGAAGAACTGCATAAATGTGCATTTTGCTGAGACTTGAGTGCCCCTTGTTTGAACAGGAAGCAGAGATGTCTAAGTGTGCTCTGTTCCCTCCCGGCTTTGTCCTGGTCATGGGCATTGCCCTCCTTCTCACCCTTAAAGGACATCACTTGTGCGATTGTCTGCAGTCACCCATATCATTGCCACCAGAGGTTCAATTTTGACCAAAAAATACCACAGACTATTCTTTATATCAGTGAGAAAGATACCTGTGTTCTGATTATACCAACAAAATACTTTCATACATGCTGTGCTATTTAAACAATGATGCATTAGAGCCCTCTAGTCTACTTTTCCAAAGAACAAATCATTGGCATAACACATAGGTATAATAAGATTATAGATTTAGAAGTTGATGAACTAGTCAATATCACAATGTTTCAATGCTAAACTGTATTCTTATTTTCATAAATAATTTCATAATAAAGCATGTTATGAACTTTATGATTTGAAAAAGCCTTTTGTGAACATAATCCATCGTGATGCTGCATATAATGTCATGCTACAAAGCAAATTCAGTGTGACTGTTGCTGAGACCCATCTGACAGCACAAAGCATGAATCTCAAGCCGTCAGTCCCGGTGATGGATTAGGAAGCGTGGGTGTGATGTTATTGAACATTTTTTTATGACATGCATTATGAATGGTCTGAATATCCTAGATCATTTCTTACAACTAAAAAACAATTTTAGTGACACCTATTGATTTTGTTGTATAAAAATTTCTGCTTGACTGACTATTCTAATCATTCGAGGCACAGATATTTGTCAGTTGAAGAGTTTACCCGTATGGAATAGTGCACTGAAAGTCTTGTGTTGATTCAGAGCTTGTTGTTTTAGAAATAAAATGGGAATACTTTTTGAATGTGTACTGTGGTCTCTCCTTGGGAGTATTATTTGATTTTACAATGGCTTTACTATTTCAGTGAAGCCTACTTGTATAACGCTATTAAAATTAGCACTTTTTTGAATCTGTGATTTTCTGTAAATTGGCAATAACAACAAGATTCCATCAAGAATAATACACCCCGTCCTCTCATTACAATGAGGTGTGTGCTGTGGGTTTCAGGTGATACACAGTTAAGACTGAAACATATTTCCTACATGTGGCTAGGATTCCCAGCCTCCTAAAAGGTAGGTCGCTGGGCAGTGGAGATTCACTTCCTGAGTCTTATGCCCTGTCTTTCTCAGTCACAAGACTCCCATCCTTTTCTCTTTACTGTTTAAACTTTTATAATCAGCCCCCTGGAGAGCAAGCTTGCTCTCCACTCCAGGAATAAGAAGTCTGGGGTAACGATCGGCCAAGAATCTGAACCAGAGGATCCATAGAGGTTCACAGCCAGCTAATGGTAGCCTAACAAACAAGGAAGGATTTTGCTAAGAGCTTTCAGTTATGGGCTCTGACATTTATGGTTCTTTTGCTCTTTCTCCATGTTCTTCTGCTGAGTTTCACGATTATTTTGGCTCATGTCCTCACGCGGGCCTGGTGGGAAGCTGGCGGCCTGCTCAGTGCCCTTCTGCGTGAGCTCTTAGTTTCAGTGTGATGGTTCACATCCCATCAGCAGAGGCCACAGGACTGGAAAAGGCCAGCTTTCATTCTAAACCCAAGAAGGGCAATGCCAAAGAATGTTCAAACTACTGCACGACTGCACTCATTTCACATGCTAGCAAAATAATGCCCAAAATTCTCCAAGAGCGGCTTCAACAGTACGTGAATCAAGATGTTTCAGATGTTCAAGCTGGATTTAGAAAAGGCAGAGGAACCAGAGATCAAATTGCCAACATCCGTTGGGTCATGGAAAAAGCAAGAGAGTTCTAGAAAAACATCTACTTCTGCTTTATTGACTATGCCAAAGCCTTTGACTGTGTGGATCACAACAAACTGTGGAAAATTCTTCAGAATACTAGACCACCTGACCTGCCTCCTGAGAAATCTGTATGCAGATTTCTGCATACAGATCAGGAAGCAACAGTTAGAACTGGACATGGAACAACAGACTGGTTCAAAATTGGGAAAGGACTAAGTCAAGGCTGTATATTGTCACTACATGATGTGACATGCCAGGCTGGATGAAGCACAAACTGGAATCAAGATTGCTGGGAGAAATACCAATAACCTCAGATATGCAGATGAAACCACCCTTATGGCAGAAAGAGAAGAAGAGCTAAAGAGCCGTTTGATGAAATGAAAGAGGAGAGTGAAAAAGTTGGCTTAAAGCTCAACATTCAGAAAACTAAGATCATGGCATCTGGTCCCATCGCTTAATGGCAACTAGATGGGGAAACAGTGGAAACAGTGACAGACTTTATTTTCTTGTGCTCCAAAATCACTGCAGATGGTGACTGCAACCATGAAATTAAAAGATGCTTGCTCCTTGTAAGAAAATCTATGACCAACCTAGGCAGCATATTAAAAAGCAGAGACATTACTTTGCCAGCAAAGGTCCATCTAGTTAAAGCTTTGGATTTTCCAGTAGTCATGTATGGATGTGAGAATTGGACTATAAAGAAAGCTGAGCACTGAAGAACTGATGCTTTTGAACTGTGGTGTTGGAGAAGACTCTTGAGAGTCCCTTGGACTGCAAGGAGATCCAACCAGTCCATCCTAAAGGAAGTCAGTCCTGAATATTCATTGGAAGGGCTCATGCTGAAGCTGAAACTCCAGTACTTTGGCCAGCTGATGTGAAGAACTGACTCCTTAGAAAAGTCCCTGATGCTGGGAAAGATTGAGGGCAGGAGGAGAAGGGGACGACAGAGGATGAGATGGCTGGATGGCATCACTGACTCAATGGACAGGAGTGTGAATAAACTCCAGGAGTTGGTGATGGACAGGGAAGCCTGGCATGCTGCAGTTCATGGGGTCACAAAGAGTTGGACACGACTGAGGGACTGCACTCACATCCCATATAAACCACACTCACTTTGTTTAAAACGTTTCTGAATGGGAAGATGTAACAAGCGGACACATTGTGTATTGTGTTATTTGCTCAGTTGTGTCTGACTCTTTGCCACCCCATACACTATAGCCTGCCAGGTTCCTGCGTCCATGGGATTCTCCAGGCAAGAATATTGGAGTAGGTTGCTACTTCCTTCTCCAGGGGATCTGGAGGGGACCCAGAGGTCAAACCCAGGTCTGCATTTCAGGCAGATCCTTTACTGTCCGAGTCACCAGGGAAGTCCAGCAAGTGGTCATACAGCACTGGAAACATTTCAAACTCTGTTGAGTTTACTTTCGATGCACAGAAAGGGCTTTAAGTAGGAGGTGAGGGTCGCAGTGCAGCCAGACCAGGGCTGCTGAGTTCAGAGTGAGAGTGGGGTGGGGAAGGGGAGCGTTCCTGGCCAAGTGCAGGGCTGGAGTGACATTAACCTCTACCTGACACTTCGGGATCAGTTTTAGAGTCCAAGTCATGGACCGTACAGTTCTCTAAATAAGAGAAGAAGTGCTGTAGGAAAATACAAATAAATACAATTTTCAAAGAAGTCTTATTGCAACCCCACCCCCCCTTGAATGTAACCTCGGGTGCTCGGTCAGTAAAGAAAGTACCTGCAATGGAGGAGACCTGACTTGGATCCCTGGGTTGAGAAGATCCCCTGGAGAAGGAAATGGCACTCCACTCCAGTATTCTTGCCTGGAGAATCCCATGGACAGAGGAGCCTGGTGGGCTACAGTCCATGGAGTAGTGAAAAGTCGGACATGGCCGAGCAACTGACTCGTTCACTTTCACTTCCCAAAATAAGAACAAACAAAACGCGCCACCCCCCCCAAACAAAACCACAAAACAAAACATACCAAAAACCAAAAAAGCAACTTTTTTCCTTTTGAAGTTACTATTTCTAATTCTTGGAGAAGGCAATGGCACCCCACTCCAGTACTCTTGCCTGGAAAATCCCATGGGTGGAGGAGCCTAGGAGGCTGCAGTCCATGGGGTCGCAAAGAGTTGGTCACGACTGAGCGACTTCACTTTCCCTTTTCACTTTCCTCCATTGGAGAAGGAAATGGCAACCCACTCCAGTGTTCTTGCCTGGAGAATCCCAAGGCCAGGGGAGCCCTGGGGGCTGCCGTCTCTGGGGTTGCACAGAGTCGGACGTGACTGAAGCGATTTAGCAGCAGCAGCAGCAGCATTTCTAATTCTTAGAACAAGTGAACTGTCTCAGGTTCTGTGTTTATGAATTCTAGGCACTAAAAAAGAATTTGCGCTTTATCTTAAACACTTTTTTTTAACAACTAAAAGAAGACATATTTTAAAAAGGAAGAGTTCTCCCTTTACAGGTTTCAGAGGGCTAAAGAGAACACTCCACTAAAGTCAGACTTTGAGCCAAGGAGCCCAGAGAAGCTGGAAGCAGTGGGGATCCGGCTACATTACCAACACCTTGGAGTAAAAGTACAGCGCTTCTCTCTTACCCAGGACAAAGGCAATCCTGATTGTTAACCTATTTTGTGTTTCCAAATATAACCAGAAGAGAGACGTTTAAATTAGCAACCTCTTTTATTAAGGGGGAAAAAAAGGTTAAAAAGATAACCACCTTAAAAAGAAGGAAGGGTCTGTAACTGATGAGTAGCCCCAGGGCAGGACTGAAGCCACCTTGGAGGAGGAGTTAAACAGACCGGCCTTCAGTAGGTGCACTGGTCAGAATTCTCCTGGTGGAAGTGGTGTACCAACGGAGAGCTGCGGAGACCAGAACTTTCTGAAGAGCCGGCTCTGTGAGAGAGAGTCCAGCTCATGGCCTGTGTCCACCGCCACTGGGTGGAAACCACCGTCCAGCAAACAAAGATGAGATTAAGGAGAAGGCCCTTGTGCCAAGAGGACACAGAGCTAGAAACAGCGTTTGAGGCTGCCTCAAGGCAGGAGTGAGCTGGCAGGTTTCCTCACCAGCCAAAGACTTCTAATTGCCCCAGATGGCCTGCTCCTCTGACCAGCACTTCCCTTAGGGCAAAATAAAATAAGAGTGTTTGTAGGGCTCCAGCTGAGCAGAGACAATGACCACCCTTTGCTTTTTTGCTTCAGAAGGAGACTGGTGCTGCCGGCTGGCTTGATTTTCCATTGACCCCCAGTGACAGGAATACTTAGGTGAGCGATTGGTCAAAAGAGGGTTTATCTTTTACTAACGAGAGAGGGAGCCTGGGACTAGGAATAAGAGAGATCCGTCACTGTCACTAAAAAAGGATTCATATTTGCATGGCCAATTTGGTTTTAAAAACAGGGTTTGTTAAGGCCACAAGCATTGAATAATGTAGGTTAAACCGTGATGGCCCTGTCTGCAAGTTTTGTTGCTGATTTACTGTCTGAAGCTAGACACCCGTGCACATGCAGAAAATACAGTAACCTTCCTTTTTGCGGCTAAAAAGAAAAGTTTCAATCCGGCACAACTTCAAAAGTGAGCTTCTGATGGCAAAATCAGAACGTTCTTCTTTCTATGCTTCCCTTTAAAAAGGTAAAGGTAAGTGACTTACCTTTTAAAATGACTTTTAATGCAGAAAAACTACACTTGCCAATAAGCTGTAAAGAGGCTCTAAACATGCAAAGTTATGCAGAAATTAAGAGTGAAACTGTGAATTCTTAGCTTTAAAAATTTAAACTAAGGTTTCTGAGCCTGTCCAGGTCTCATTTCTGCAGGAGAGAAGGGCAGGATGGTTTTCTGATGTCTAGGTCAGTGCAAGGTTAAATGCCAAGACTGTGAATAACTAAGGGCTTCCTATCAAAATGTTTGCTCAGTTCAGGATGAGGGGTGTCTGTCCTCTGTCTTAAGGAAGGATGCAAGGGTTTGGCTGGCACCCAGAGGAGTCTGGGGCAGGGCCAAGAGAGAGCTGGGAGGAAGGGCCGTCGCCTCCGTGGTAAGTGCCAGAGCTTGATCCGTCCGGTGCTCAGGAGCCCCAGCGCTGCCTCCCATCTGGGAGTTTGTTAGGAAGCAGCACTGGGCCTTTAAGAGCATCTTGTGTATATCTTGTCTGCTAACAGCCTGTTGATTGTTTGCTAATCCTCCTGCTGAGTTAGTTATGTCACAGATATCACTCCCTGCTACAGTGTTGAAATTAGCATTCAGAGATTAAAAAGAAAATTGTGTGTGTCCACAGTGTTATATATGTGTACGCGTGTGCTCAGTCATGTCTGACTCTTTGTGACCCTGTGAACCTTTAGGCTCCTCTGTCCATGGGATTCTCCAGGCAAGAATACTGGAGTGGGTTGCCATTTTCTACTTCAGGGGATCTTCCCGACCCAGGGATCAAATTTGGGTCTCCTGCATTGGCAAGTGGATTCTTTACCACTGTGCCACCTGGGAAGCCCGTGTGTAGCTTTTCCCCACAAAACTAAGTGCAAAATATCATTAACAAATGGTGACGGTCATAAGAAGTATTTGACACAGTCATACAAATTTGCATCTCATTTTACAAAGCCTTAGAACATTTTCAAAATGTCCGCTGGGTTTTTCCCCTGTGAACTTTAGAATCTTACTCATTTTTCTTTGCATTTAAACGTGACTGTAACAGGCAAGTCCGACGATCTCCCGTCCAGCAAGTATCATTTCCTGCAAGCACAAGGATGACAATGACGAGTATAAACCACCGCTGAGCCAGACGGCACAGATGGACGAGCAGGCCCACTGCAGGGCTGCGCGGGCGTCGGCACAGCGTGGAGAGCAGTGTGAGCACCAGGACCCCGAGCTCAGACTTGCAAGTGGAAGGACAGTCGGCCCTGTAAGGAAGAGGTCCTCTCCCCTTGATGGAAGGAGTGCAGCCTCTGTCCCACCGCTCTGGTGCCAGAGCTGCAGGCTGTTCTCAGGGACAGTGAGGGGAGGGCATCCACAGGGCATGAGGGAACAGTGTGGGGAGGGCGTCCACAGGGCGTCAGGGGACAGTGAGGGGAGGGCGTCCACGGGATGTCGGGGGACGCTGAGGGGAGGGCGTCCACTGGGTATCAGGGGACAGAGAGGGGAGAGCGTCCACGGGGTGTCAGGGTCAGTGAGGGGAGGGCATCCATGGGGTATCAGGGGACAGAGAGGGGAGAGCGTCCACGGGGCTGGGGTGACAGTGAGGGGAGGGCGTCCATGGGATACTGGGGACGTGGAGTGCTTTTCCTTGGGAAAGGCCCCAAGGAGAAGGTGCCGCTCTGTCTGTGGCGTGTTGTCAGGGTGTGCCACCGTGATGCCACCGTGAAGTCATGGAAAGCATCCAGGTTCTTACTTCCCTTAGATGGTCTACTGCAAAAGTGAAACCTGTGGTTTTTGGGTGTAAATCACATTCTTATTTCTGAAGTCTGTTCTTTTCAGAAAATTCATTACTTCGAACCATGCCACTGCCTGTGAGATCCGCCCCTTTGTGAATATGAGGGTGTGAAGGGGCTCCTGTATGTCACAGAAGCAGTCAGTCACGTCTTCAGGATGGCTCCTGTCACTCTTCTCTCGCCTCGGTTCAGTTCAGTCGCTCAGTTGTGTCCGACTCTTTGCGACCCCACGAACCGCAGCACGCCAGGCCTCCCTGTCCATCACCAACTCCCGGAGTCCACCCGAACCCATGTCCATCGAGTTGGTGATGCCATCCAGCCATCTCATTCTCTGTCATCCCCTTCTCCTCCTGCCCTCAATTCCTCCCAGCATCAGGGTCTTTTCCAGTGAGTCAGCTCTTCGCATCAGGTGGCCAAATATTGGAGTTTCAGCTTCAGCATCAGTCCTTCCAGTGAACACCCAGGACTGATCTCCTTTAGGATGGGCTGGTTGGATCTCCTTGCAGTCCAAGGGACTCTCATTTCTATTTCCTAGGAATGAAGATAAAGACAGGGGACACTTTTGAGACTGGAGACATCAGTCTGCATAGCCCAGTCAAATCTGGGGACGCTTCTGAGACCAGCTTGGAGGAAAATTGTGTCATCTGAGGTAGCTCTATGTCATCAGGCAGTTCCACAAGAACAGCCAGTCCATTCTGGCCCAATGGTTCTTGATAACGACCCTTCTTCCTCCAGGAACAAACGCGCCACCTGTAAAGGGGAATAACCTTTACATCAAACACGGTCTCCAGCAATGCCACAGGTAGGGTGAGCCAGGTGCCACAAGATGGTTGTTGATCCAGCGATACCAAGATGGGTTTACAGAAGTAAAAAGGGACCAGCATGAAAATGCTTCCGGAATAGCTTCCTGCAAACAGAGCGAGTGTAAAATACATCGCTCTCCGTGACGCTACGACTCTATGACCAGCAGGGGGCAGTGCGTGACGCCGTGGGGAGCTCGAGGGCGACCTGGAGAATCCGGGCAGGGAGCGTCCCAGCCTCCGTGCAGAACCCACTGTCGACTCATCCCCTCTGGATCTTGAAATGAAGAGTTTGAGCGCATCAGCTGGTACAGGGCCCAGAGAGCAGGTGACGACAAGCTGGGAGGGTGGCGAGGGGGCCTCATGGCCACCAGGGAGCCTGGGGCACTGAGCCTGGGGAGCAGGCGTTAGCAAGGACCCCCAAGCTTTGCGGGGACGTCTTTCCCAGTCAGGGCACTCCGCCAAAAGATAACGGATGGATCGCCCAGGCCTGAAGTTCTGCTCGACGTGAGTGATAACAGGTCCCCAGAGCAAGAAATTGGTGAGAATCACTGTGTCTGGATTTTCACAGGGCAGAGGTACAACCATCCGAGGGCTGGGGGCTGACTGCACTTTGGAGGGTGCTCGTTCTAGTACCTTCTGCCCTGACTTCTCTCCGGTCTTGACATGTAGAGCATCAGGAGCTGTCAGAACACACGTTTAGAGGAAGTCACTGGGAGAATAGGAAGGGGCAGGACTCTGCAGAAACCGGGATGAGCAGGCAGAGCTGCG
>NW_011494925.1:5356944-5362585 GCF_000754665.1 Bison bison bison
TCCTCCCGGGGAGACATCAGCTCCAGGACCCCCGAGGCTCTCCTGCACCTTCCACTGTCTTCACGCATCAGGTGCTGCTGAAGATCACCGCTGGATTGAATTCCACTGGAGGAGGCTATACCCGGCCTCTGGATAATTTTCCCAGGAATGAGAGAGCGGGTCAAGGGAGGAGGTTTGACCAGGGAGGGGCATTTTCTGGAAGGTTATGAAAGTGAACCAAGAACCTTCAGGAAGGCGCCCTGCCCGGGAAACTCTGGGCCTCGGTGGAGGCTCACCCCCATCTGTCACTCCCCCCTGAGGGCCGTGCTAGAAGCATCTCTCAGAGCTTGCCACCAAAGAGCAGCCGCGGCCGCCTCTTTCAAAGAGACTGTTGCTCCTTTCCCATCTTAGTCTTGGTGCTTTTGTTTCTGAAACACTTAAAATAGTCACCCATTTTTTGAGAACCTGTTTATTTTTTCCGTGGAAATGAGCATACACAAAAATTCTAATTATGTATAGTAAAGTAGGTAACTTTTCATGTTAAGATCATAGTTTGATTACCTAAATGCATGGGGTAAGTATGATCACATTTTATCTGAAGTAGCTGACATTTTACATGCATAAAAACATGAAAGAAATTGTCATCTTGGGATGGACCATTCTCAGAGCCCTGAAGCTCCTCAGACACGTGGAGCAAGAAGGCAGGTTTAAGAATCAAAACAGAAATGGCCCCACTGACTACTGTGTAGTGAATTCCGAGGACGGATTCTCGAGGCAGAACTCTGACGTCAAGTGAAGCAGAGAGAGGATTCCTCCCACCTCCTCCCCAGCTTGTCTCCCAGCTGACCCTCCTGATCTAGAGCCAGGATTTCGGGGAACACAGAACATGGAGGAGATGGAAACTCTCAAAAAGGGAGCCTCAGCCAGGTCCCCACGTGATGGAGAATTTCTCTCCCCCTTGTCACTGAGAAACGACCTTAGCATGCAGGAAAGAAAATAGACTAGAGTCTCAAAGCCCCCTGAGTTGTGTCTGAGCTTTCAGTTCTCAAATTCCCAAAGAATTAGTGATTGCTTCATTGTTGGTACATGAGATCTGACCAACACATTCAAGTTCTTTGGGAAGCTCTGAGCATCTGAGGACAGTCGACTCACGCCTGCCAAAAACATAATTGCTTGGGGAATCTGTTTCACCCAGTAACATCTGGCCTTTATGAATATGCATACATTGTGTTCTTTAGTGAACTTTAATGCAGAAAGTGCATGAAAAAATTTGTACAAAATTTCTGGTGTTTTGAACAAATTGGAAATCAAGGTCTTACAGAGAGCCAGTTCTCCATTGGTTATATATCTGTGATGTGATTGCCAAAAATAAGTACAATATCTATTTACTCTATTAAAGTCTCATTATGGCTAATATGGAAAAAAAAAGATATAATCTCTTACATTAGACTGTAAGCCACAGGAATTATAAATAGCTAAAACCTTGCACATCTAACTGCACTTCTCAAAATGCATTTGCTGCCTGTGGGTTTGACCCGCAGTGCTAATGAAAGTTTGTGGCAAATGACAAATACAGCAAACAGGTGACGGTGAAAGTGTTAGAACCAAAATGATGCTGCTATTATTATTTTTTTTTCAGAATCTAATGGGCATGACTTTGAGTGAAGAGAGCAAAGTGAACAAGTATGCTGAATAATTCCCTCCTGAACGGCCTGTAAAAGTCCTTTGAACTTGTCAGGAGAAAATAATATGCTTCTTAACAACTGCGGTAAAATGTAAGAACTTAAGACTTGATATTTTCAGAAATGACACGCCCCAGTTTCCTGTGGGTACGTTGCGTACAGAGCCCTCTCCACACAAAAGGGCTGCTTTTCTCAGTTTGAGGAACTGCAGTCTCTTCCCAGCCTTGTCCACTCCAGGGCATATTCAATCTTAGGTTCCATTTCCAGCAAATTCCTCTGCCTGGTGACCGGCATGCCATTCTTCAGCCCAGGGCTGGTGGCTCTCACCTACCTGCTGGGCCTGCTCTCCAGGGCTGGACAGGAGCCTGTCTGCACCAGCAGGGTTTGTGCTGAGCCCCAGGGCAGCCCCAGCCTCCTGCTGTGCCGAGGTCAGGGGTGGGTGTGGGGGCAGATGGGGACCTCAGAGGAAGCACCGGGAAGAGGGAGGTGGTCCTGATGCGGGGACCAGGGTTTCCTGGAGAAGCACACCCCCGACAGAGATGCTGACGGTACCACCCTTTACTGTGGTCCGGCTGTGTGCCAGGCACTGCCCACACTCCGTATACACGACATTGCATCTCATCATGAGTAACACTACTGTTGTCCCATTGGAACTGGGGTTCACACTTGACTTGTCTGATTTCATGATGGAGGAAGCATGTCCCAGACAAAAGGAGAGGTGATCACAGAAATTTTGGACCCACTGGATGGCAGATTTGACTGGAAGGCAAGAGTACTTTTTTTATATATAAGAAAACATAATAATGCTTAGTGACCGCCAAATTAAAGGGGGGAAGATTGTAATTATATCTATAGGTGGCCGAAAGCATAGATTATAATTCAGCATCCATTTCTAATAAAAAGTCTGAAATAAAACAGGAGCAGAGGGAACTTGCCTGAGTGGGATGAAGGCTAAGACCAGTCCACTGTGAGCATAATATGAGACCAGCAGTTCTCACCTGAGCTTTTCCCCGGAACCAGCTAATCTGTTTCTAGTCTATGATTATTTTAAAAATATCCCTTACGTTTCCCAGGCTAAGGGAAAGTCAATCTGGGTCTTCTGTTTCTTAAACTCACGAAAAGTTGAGAACTGTAGATGTGGAAGAAGTGAAGTCAAGTGGCTCAGTCGTGTCCGACTCTTTGTGACCCCATGGACTGTAGCCCACCAGGCTCCTCAGTCCATGGAATTTTCCAGGCAAGAGTTCTGGAGTGGGTTGCCATTTCCTTCTCCAGGGGATCTTCTCAACCCAGGGATTGAACCCAGGTCTCCCGCACTGCAGGCAGACGCTTTACCATCTGAGCCACCAGGGAAGCCTATAGACGTCGGTAGAGGGTTATAATAACACCATTGATTCTCACGGGCAATGAAGTCCATCAACTTCCCATGTCCTTCCCTCACATCCTCTTCCTCAGACCTTCTAAAACCACTGAAATTTCAAAGTCTATTAAAAGCGAATTAAGGGCTTCCCTGGTAGCTCAGATGGTAAAGTATCTGTTTACAATGCGGGAGACCTGGGTTCCATCCCTGGGTCGGGAAGATCTGCTGGAGAAGGAAATGGCAATCCATTCCAGTACTATTGCCTGGAAAATCCCATGGACAGAGGAGCCTGGTAGGCTACAGTCCATGGGGTCACAAAGAGTTGGACACGACTGAGCGACTTCACTTTCCAGAAGCCCAGTGGTTAGCAGTCCATGCTTCCACTTCAGGGTGCATGGGTTCAATCCTTGACTGGTGAACTAAGATCCCACAGGCCACACAGTGCAGAAAAAAAAAAAAAAAGAATTAACCTTTAGATAAGCCTCAAGAGCATTCACAGCAACACTATCGATTTCTTTGTTTAAATATGCTGAGAACTTGGTTATGCTGAACTTCCAACCTCTTGTATTTCTTATAATCAGCTCACAGTGTTTGTTGATTACAAATGTAAACTCACTTTGGCTAAACCATGTGGAGGTGGGTGTCTGTGGTCCCTGTAATGAGGACCATGTTTGTTCTGGGATCCCCAGTTCAGTAAGTGTGTGTGTGGGAGCAGCAGGAACATCTCCTCTTGCAAATGAACTAGAACGACAGGAAACAAGTGAGAATTAAAAACACACAGGCAAAGTGCTCACTCCAGTGCCTGGGCCCCGGCGAGCAGTGGGCCCAAGTCACTTGTTCTGTAGCTGGTCCTGATGACATGGTAGAAACCGTATGCATTTTGTTTTTACACAACCCTAGGATCATAAGGCAATAGCTTCTATTCTTAGATCACATTCAGTTTGTTCTGACTCTGACATGCTGTGGTTCAAGCGGTGTTCTAAGTGTCTCATAAGCAGCCCTCAGTGCTCACAGCCTTAGGAAGGGGGCCCTGATGTCATCAGGTGACTGATGTCCCCTCCCCTTTGTGGATGAAGTGAGATGCGCACAGGGGCACTAGATCACTAATGCAGGTTCAAACTCACAGCCGTGAGTCAGGACCCAGGCTCTGGCATCCTGCTTCCAAGACCATAGCTTTACCTGCTCCCCGAGGGGCCTTCTTAATGTGAGGGGATCCATAAATAGCCAGTGACCGTTAACAGAGCAGGAGTCAGCGCTGGAGCCTGGCCAGGCATGGGGGGCAGGACCTGCAGCTGGTCACCTGGAGGGAAGTCACAGAAGCTGATGAAGGGCTTAGGAAGCCGGGCGAGGTTGCCTTCCGCTCTCTGACCTGGAGCCTGTTGAGACTTGTTCTGACTCCCGGTAGTTGCCATGTCAACAGCGTACCCTCCAAGCCCGCAAAGCATCTCCCGTTGCAGCTCCCGTGGACCTTCTGTTAGTCAAGAGTTATGGCACCCAGCCTGAGGAGGGGAGAGTGTGGAGAAAGGAGAAAGGCAGGTAGTCACTGACCCTTCATGTCCTGAAGGCTGAGTCTGTGTCAGTTGCAAAATTCCCAGATGTCCTGAATGCAAAGAAGACTCCTCTCTTTCCTCCTACCTCCTTTTTTATTTTTCCCTTCATCTTTTCACTGTTTGGAAGCTGAATCCAAATGCTTTACTAAAACTCAGTATTCATTTTCTGTAGAGAAAACTCTTCTTTGTAGACCAGGGTTTAAGCTTCATGACAGCAGGAAGGAGTGAGACGAGGCAGGCGAGGTGGCAGACGTGAGTGTCCCTAGGGGCCGCCCTGGAATTCACACTCCTCGCAAAGCTAGGTCCTTGCTGTCTCAGTTGGAGTCTCACCGCTGCCCTAGACACGGGGTTCCTGGACCCTTCCTCAAACTTTTCTTTTCCTCTTTTGTGTAGTTGAAACAATTTGAGATGATCAAAAGAAACTGTCCTCCCAAACTAAAAGTGTAATGAAATAGCGCAGAGTCAGATGTACAACTGACAAGATTGGGCTTTATCATGTGAATTCACTTACCAGGGGAAAGGCCTCTTCTAATCAAACAGGTTTTTAAACAGAAAATGTTTCTTCTTCCCTCTCTCCTTCCCTGCTTCCTTCAGGGTTAGGAGTTGGTCTGGGAATCCACTGACTGGACTCCTCCAGGGACGGGCATGGGGTCTGCGGGCGGGCAGTGCCAGGGGAATGTCAGCGCTCCTGCTGGAGGCGCCCCTCAGCCTAGAGCGCAGGAGCCGGGCGGGTGGGGGTCAGGAGCGCTTCCCCAGAGACCCCGCCCCCAGTGACGTCACCACACCTGTGTCTGGAGGAGGAAGGAGCTTCCACCGCGAGGGCGGGCTAAGGGTCGTCATCCTGGGTTTGGGATTTTCCTTTACTTTGAGGAGGCAATGGCACCCCACTCCAGTACTCTTGCCTGGAAATCCCATGGACGGAGGAGCCTGGTGGGCTGCTGTCCATGGGGTCGCTAAGAGTCGGACACGACTGAGCGACTTCACTTTCACTTTTCACTTTCCTGCATTGGAGAAGGAAATGGCAACCCACTCCAGTGTTCTTGCCTGGAGAATCCCAGGGACAGGGGAGCCTG